>NC_056558.1:30909598-30938008 GCF_013358625.1 Macadamia integrifolia
AAAAAAAAAAAAAAAAAGGAAGAAATATTTTCTTTGTGCCAAAAGTAAGTTTTCATAGAGATGCTAAAATAAAATAATGAACAAGCAAGGGGAGGGGAAAAGAAAAAAGAAATAAAATATCCATGTGTTTGTGTTTGCAGAAAATATAAGAAAAAATTCCTATGGGTCAAAAGCAAGCATCAATAATCAAAAGATTCTAAATCAACATCAAGAATCAAAATCAAAAATCAAATTCTGAACCGAAAATCAAGAATCAAGGAAAAATCAAGAAAAGACATGATTGAACTGGCCCTAGGCATCCCAATTGCATTGACCCGACCCCAATTGGTCCAATCTCATTGACCCAATCCTAGATAGCTCAGCCTGGCTCGAAAGAACCCCCTGGAAGAATGGATAGTCCAGCTCAGTTCGAAAGAACCCGCCTGGAAGACCAGATAGCCCAGCCTGGTTCGAAAGAACCCACCTGGAAGACCAGATAGTCCTGCCCAGTTCGAAAGAACCTGCCTGAAAGACCAGATAGCCCAGTCCAGTTCGAAATCTCCCACCTGGAAGATCAGAAGCCCAACCCAATTTGAAAGAACCCACCTGGAAGACCAGATATGTGATACCCTACTTTTAAAATCTGATTTACTGACACGGTTAACCCGGTTTAACCATGCAGGACCCGAACCAGAGAGGGTTAATGCGAGTTCCCTATGGACCATGATGGAAAGGGTGACTTTGAACACAGGTTGGCCAGACAAGTCTGAGTCAGTGCCAAAGGAGACGGGTGTACCCAAGCCGTGTACATGCACGTATCATTAGGCCATGTACAGGTAATGCTGCTATGTAGTCGTATCCAAAAGTGTAAACGTATGATATATCTTGTGCCGAGAGTGAGATACGTGCCGAGAGTAAGATACATGCCGGAGCCGAATTCCATTGTAATCTCAATTGTTTGGCTAAGTTTTGACCAACAGGTGGGCGGTCACAGGAGGGCGAACTCGCCCACCTGTGTGACCCACCCATGTGGTTACTAGATATTTTCTAGTATAAATAGTTCTTATTGTGTTTTTCCTTTTTCTCATTTAATGCATTAAAGAGTGGGTGAGAAGAGTAAAGAAGAGAGAGAAAAGAAAGGAAGAAAAGAGAACGAAGAAGAAGAAAGGAAAAGAAAAAGAGGAAGAAATGATTTTAAACGACGCCGAGGTTTGATCTTCTCATTCCGGCACCGAAAAAATGATCCCCAACACAAGACCTACGATTTGAGGTGAGCGAAGACTATACTTCTTAAACTTTCGCAAAACCCCAAGTGAAACCCTTGATTTGGTAAAGTTCCTTGAGATCTTGTTAATCCCACTTGAGATGATGAATCTAAGGTTTAATAGATGGTCTATGTGTTGATTTTAAAGTTTTAAAGAAATGTTTACAAGATTTCAGAAGCATTGGTGGTTTTCTTGAGTTAAGAGGTGATTTTGGGTTTTGGAAGAGTTCTTGAGCAAAGAAGGTAAGATTTCTTTTCAATCCTTAAATCTAACTTAGATCTAGGTTAGAATCATCTTATAAGACCTTAGATGTATGGAAAATGTGATCGAAACAACCCCATTTGATTTTTCTAAGGTTAAGGAATGTTTCAAAGGTGAAAGCCGATTTTCGCTCCCACAGGTGGGCGAAGACCGACGGGCGAAGCCACCCTCCTGTTGGGGCAGCACCTTAGTTCCCACAGGCGGGCGAAGATTGGCAGGAAAACCCACCCGCCTGAGGGGGCCCATCGATTGAATCGGTGGGCCATCTGGCCCACCTGTTGGACCGACGAGCAAAGACAGGTGGGTTGTCTAGCCCATCTATTGGCCCACCAGTCGGATTTTTTAGCCCGAATGGGCCCAAAATGGGTGGGCAACCTTCTTTTATGATTTTAAACATGATTTAAATATCAAACATCATTAGTTTTAACCCCAAGGTGGTGAAATGCTAACCCCATTCGCTTATGATAGGTTCCACTAGAATTTACGTTTCTCACGCCAGATCTCACTCTTACCGAACGTGAGCTTTTGTACCCAACAAATAAGTGGGGAGAGGACATTTGAATTTATTTCAAGGTTTATTTTTGCATCATTAAATTGTATCTATACTAGCCATGTCATCAGGCAAATTATGTGTAGATTAGTCATCCTCGTATGCCATTCGCACGCATTGCTTGTGCGTTCTAAGTAAATGATTTATGATATGTGTTGTGCTTTACATTCTCAATGCTAAATGATTGATGTGCTTATGTGATGAATGGTTGGATTACAGTGCATGATGTATTATTAGACTAAACGTCGTAGTCGGCTTGAAAACGAGTGCATTGGTGGCCCGTGGTATAAGACGCGATGGCACTATGCAATCGTACTTCATCATATAGGAGCATGTGCTTTAGGATTGTCATTCCCCATGCTACGACCCTTCCCAACAGGGGTTGAGGTGTTGGGTTATCACTTGGGGGGAAGCAGTGATCAAGGTTGTCGGGTCACTGTGGCAGTTAGACATACGCCCGGCTGGTCATTAGGATAGTCAGTAACCTCAGTGGTATATTCAAGAGGGCCAATCATACTGCTTTTAAATTGTCAGGGTCGGCACCTTTACATTTTTGTCATTTACTTTTATGTTGAGAGCTGATAGTCGGTATGCTTTACTTTTTTTAGTACTTATGGTGGGCCTTCTCCAACAACCCTATGGGCGTATCGCGGGATGGAGTTCGTGACTCGTACCCGAGCCATACATGCACTGTGGTTGTGAGTGGCACATAACCTAAGACTTAGTAATGTTGTTTAGGTGGATAAGATTTAAAATGAATTGCATAACATATAGTGCATATGGATGTGGTTGTTGTGTGGTCTTTCTTTTCACTTACTGAGCTAGTGAGCTCATCCCACGTTCACACCTCTTTTAGATGATTTTATAGGTCATCCGCCTAAAGATCAGGAGTCAGGTCCCACTGTCGAGTTTCCCATTGAGGATTGGTGGGTCCCTGAGGAGTATGAGCACGGAGCTGATTGCATGTGCGAGGGCTGTGCTGCGAGACCGCAGTAATGACACCGTATAGGATTTTTCTTTTTTATTCTTTTGATGACCTCCCCTTTTGTGTACTTGATACGTAAATTGTTATTCTTTTTGTATAAATATCATGCCTATGGGCCCACATGTACTTAGCTATATACTACAGTTTAGGTATCAAGTATATTGGGGATATTTATAGGTAATTTAAGTCTTCCACTGAACTTTTGAACACTTATCTTAGATGTGGGTATGCTGCGGTGGGATACTATATCAGATGATCCTAGCAGGTTTGGGTTAACCGGAGTTAACTCGGTCACCGGTCCGGTTCTGTATGAACGGGGTGTGACAACGATGGTATCAAAGCTTGATACTCTATCCACTCACAACATACCATTTAGACCCCATAGAATCTATAATAGGAAATGGGGTTGGGTAAATGTAAAAAACTTTAAAGATTTAAAAGCCAAGATAAAAAAATAGCTGCATTTAATTATTGCATTTCATGGCATGCATTAGAGAAAGTTTGCTTGGAATAAATAAAAGATTAATTATTTGATTGCATAACCCATCGAGTACGGATTTAACAAAATTTTCGCAGTATAACAACGCTAAAACAAGATTTTCCAAAATTTTCAAGTAGAAGCACCTGATAGACAACATACATATATGAATAAGTATAATCAACAAAGGCTAACTAACGTTGTTACAACCAAATTACAATAAGTTTATCAAGCATACAAAACTAACTAAAAGTCACCAACAACATCATAACACCATATTAGCAAGTCCAAATTACAGAGAAAAGTACAAAAAAAAAATATAGTCCACTATAAACACATAAACAACATAGAGACAAGTAAAAAGTTGATTAGGATAGGCAAGCTAAGTCCTCAGAGACCCTCATCATCATCTAGCTCTACTACTCCATCCCTCCTAGGCCTCAATTTAACTTTGAGCCATCGATCGTAGTAATCAAACCTCGCATTCACTAGTTGCACATCCCTCCGGAGTCTGGTAAAGTCCGCCGAAATGGCATTGGCCGTTGTGTTCAAATCCTCGCTCAATCTTAGGAAGGAATTATCTAATGTAGCCTACCTTTCTAAGATATTTTCCTCTCTAGTAGCACTCTCATCTAGTCTTCTCAGAAGCTAATCTTGCCTATCTTTCAAGGCCCTCATACTGGTCATCATGCTCTCAAAGTTAAATGCATCACTCTCAGGTGGTGGGGCTCTATGTTATGCTGCAGCCCTAACAAAGTCAGGACCAGCATCTCTTGAATCAAGAGGCTCCTCCTCGAGGATATCCTTGTCCAAAAAGTCCTCCTCTTTGAATTGAGGATCATAATCCTCATCCTCCTCACTATTTTCCTCCTCCTCCTCCATGTGGACATCCTCCCTGTGGACATTCCCCCCGTTCCTGCCTCCTTCAGCTCCTGCCCTCTGAGGTACATCCATAAGAGCTTGGAGACCCATCCTGCATTGGTTTTTCTTGCTAAATTTGTTCGTTGGAATCTTTCCCTCCTCACCACTCAAATCCACCCCAAATAACTCAAAAACCCTGGTGAGGGTCCTACCATATGGGAAACCTCCGCCCTCAGGATGTGTGGCATGATGCTCCATAGTCTTAAATATAATGTAGGGCAAACATAAATGCTCGACACCTCCCCCTAAGGCCTTTTAGATGCAGAAGGCTATGTAGGTTGCCATGAAGCCCACTTGGTTCCTATGACCTCCTCTAAGGAGCAAATTAAACTGAACCAAGCGAGCAAATACACGAGCCTCCGGGTTGAATATCGTCTCAGAATCCGGACGCACCTTACTACCACTAATGGTCTAGTAAATGTGGTTCTGCATCTCCAAACTTAAGGATGGGCCCACGGCTATAGAATTGATGCCCAACTGATGACATATCTAAAATACTAGCAAGAGTGTCTACAGTCAAACGAATGTTCAGCCCTTCACCATGCTGGTGATTGAGTACTCCCCATACTAGTAAGCGACCTCCAAATTATAATAGAATCTTTGAACGAGGTGTTCATAGCATGGGTGGTCAATATTAAGGATGGATTGCCAACCCAGTGCAATAAGCCTCTCTTGTAATTAAATCTTATTGAAATCATAAGTTACCACAGTTTTCTCCATCATTACAGAATTCTTTAGAAAGGTCTGCCAATTCGTTACTGCCCTCGAACTCCAGAAGAGTCCCTCATCATAGTTTTGAGGATCTATGGGGGCATGTCCTTGTTGCCTTGAACGAAAGGTTGAGGAACTAGTCCCTACACCCTTCCTTTTTGAAGTTGTGACCCTATGTCTATTGGAAGAGGATGCAGGTTCCTTACCCTTGCGAGAAGACATCCTAGTAAGAAAATAGAAGAAATAATGATAAATAAGAATGTTGCATGACAAAGGAAGTAAACAGGTGGGTGAGCAAGCACATGTAAATGCACCTAAATACATAATGTGGATCATTATAAAAAGAGGGGTGGTTAAGCCATGGAGAAATGAAGAGGAGGAAATCCCCAAACATGGCATCCACTAGCATATTGTAAAATAGAAAAGTAACAAAGGAGTATAAAGCATGGCAAGTGAGAAGTGATGGAAAGCCTCATAAGAATTTTCTCAAGTGGGGTAATTGGTGTCAAATGATGGAAAGCTCCAATTTCAATGTGCAAGTTCAATCCAAGAGAATGAAAATCCCGTAAAAGTGTTGAACTTGAAGCTTACATGTCAATGATAGTAATACCTATCATTATACAACTAAGAATATGCAAAAAAAATTCTATTATGCATTGAGGTGCAAGGAATGAGAGGGATTCAAAGTTTTTCACAAGTATGGAATGAAGTGAAGAGAATCATAGAAACCCCAGGATTTTTTTCTTTTTTTCTTTTCAAGAAACTTAACACAAAAGAGATGGATTTTCATGGAAAAGAGATGGAATTGCATGCATATACAAGTTTCCATGATCTTTCCAACAATGTAAGTGCAAATCAAGGATAAGAATCCCATTTGAGTTATTAGTTGAGGAGAAAAGGGTAGAGATAGAAGAAAACCCCATATTGGAGAAATTAGGGCATGGTTTGGGATTTTCTCTCATAGATTGGGTAGTAAAGCCCAAAACTATGAATGTGTCACAAAAGATGCATCATATTCTCATGGAATGATTATTCTATGGAAAGAAATATGAAAAAAATCAAGTTTTGGGAAGTATAAATGGATTCAACACCCAAAATATATGTTCCAAGAAGAGAAATGGAGAAGATACTTACTTGAGAGTGAAAAGCACTTGAATCTTCCAAAATCCATGGAATCGTTGAATGAAGTCGTGAGTGGATGCACCAAGTAACCTTTCAAAATTTCCCTGAGTTGAGCCTAAGGTAGAAGATGGGAGAAATGAAGATCGAAAGAGGCTAAAAGCCCCTTTAATAATAATAATAATAGGAGAAATAATAATAATACATTATTAGCAAAAAAAAAAAAATATCGCACAGGACTGCCATCCTACTTGTCGAAGTGCTAGCACAGTACTCTTGGATCTAAGCTGTGGCTGGATGCAAGACATCATACACTACAATACCTTATGTTTTGGCATATGATTATGTGGTCAGGTTGAGAGTTTAAGGTCAATTTAAGAGTGTGTGAACCATAGAGTGAAATTGATTTCATGGGCTATGTCATAGAATGGGAAATGATTATGTGCTTATGTAAATTCTAAGGTACTTAACCAATGTTTTATGTCCGGTATGATCCAGGTGCAAGGACATGATGGTACGCACTAGATCCGGTAGTAATGCTCGAGGAACCTCACGTGGTCCTCGTCCTATCGGTCGACCACCAAATCCTCGAAGGTCCCGCTCTGTGGGGTAAACCCCACTTCCCCAATCTCAAGAAACCCTTAACCAGGGTGTGGCACAAAGGGACCCACCTTTGACCACACTTCTGGATCCTCCACCTGTCATCACTCCGAGTGATGTTGTGACCATAGTTCAGTAGTCACAGCAAGCCTTCCAGCAACAAATGCTTCGACAATAGCAGGCATTTATGGCTGCTATACAGCAACAGTTAGACCTTCCCCAACCCGGTCAACATCCTCGGATAATTACTCCACAAGACCCACCTGTAGGGTCTGGTATAGGACCACAAGTCGGAGGTACAACTCCAATTCTGCCACTCAGCACTCCTCCATATATGGTGCCCCCTCCGTACCCTTACTATCCGGCATATGCACCCAATTATCCATCGACGAATAATACGATAAGGGTAGTGGAATCTTTCAAGAGGAACTTGCCACCTGTATTCTCTAAGGTGGGGAGTGATTCTCTAAAGCCAGACCAGTGGATCCAAGAGTTGGAAAAGATATTTAATGTAGTTGAGTACACTGAGGCACAGAAGCTTATTTGTGTAGGGCTGCAATTCAAGAATGAAGCCAACTCTTGTTTGTAAGCCTCTAAGCCTATATTGTTTACCACACATCCGAAACCCACATGGGAGCAGTTCAAGGAGTTGTTTTTGACAAACCATTACCCTCGTAGCTTCAAAGACTGTAAAGAGATGGAATCCATGGCCTTGACTCAAGAGAATAAGACTATCCTTGAGTATCAGTAGTAGTTTGAAAGCTTGTTCCATTTTACCCCTAGGCATATAAGGTTAGCTGAAGAAAAGGCTCAAGGTTTCTGAAGGGATTAAAGGCATCTATTGGATCAGTGCTCGAGATCTTAGATTTGATAGATTATGGCCAGATTGTGCAAAAAGCTAAAACCATGGAAGATAAGCAGAAGGGAGAGCAATCCCTCACACCTGGATTGTGAAAGAGGACTAATCCATTTCCGGACATGGGCAACTCATCCAAGGTATACGGTGGGTCGTATAGTTCTGGGCCTGTATATAGACAGTCCTATAGGCCATCTAGCTACCATCCTCGACCAGTTGGTGGTCCGGACTCTACATCTTTTCACCCGAACACTAGTACGGTGCCTACAGTCACAAGACCACCCCGTCCCCCATCTACATCAGGTCAAGTACAAAGGGGCCTTACCCCAGTTTCGGTGTCACAGATCATTGCTTTAATTGCCACTCTTATGGGCATTTTTCCAAACACTTTCGAGTCAGACCAGCCTTACCATCTAGTTAGCCCTCTGTGTACAGACCTCCCTTAACTCAGGGGAATCAACTGCAAGGAAGAATGTATGCCTTATCAGCTGAGGAAGTTAAGGCCAGCACGGAAGTTGTAGCAGGTACATTTTAATTTAAGATTTTCCTTATGCTGAATTTTGATGACCTGCTATACTTATATGCATTGTTGCACTAGGTGTCTACCTATATCGGGTATACCAGCCTATGTCTTGCTTAATTTAGGAGATACACATTTGTTCATATCTAAGAGATTTGCTAAGAAACTTGGTATATCACCCAGGTTACTAGATCATGAGATGATTGTTAGTATGCCTATAGGCAAAGTTACACAGTTGAAGGAGGTGTATGGGCCATGCCCAATTGAAATCAGTGGAAAGAAATTGAATGCACAACTCATCAAATTCAATATGCAGAATTTTGACGTTATACTGGGCATGGATTGGTTGCCGGCCCATCGAGCAAATGTGATGTGTGCTAAAAAATTAATTAGGTTGACAAATGAAGGGAAAGAACTGGTATACCAAGCAGATAAAATAAAATGGGCTAGAAAGGTCCTCATCTCTGCTCTTCAAGCGGTAAAGTTGTTGAAAAGTGGATGTTTGGGTTACTTAGCATCGGTACTTGATGTTAATGCAAAGGTTATACCTCTAGAAGAGGTAGAAGTTATTAAAGAATTTTTTGACGTCTTTTCAGATGATCTGATGCATCTATCGCCTGATAGAGAGTTAGAATTTGCCAAAGACTTGATTCCAGGAGTAGCTCCAGTGTCAAAAACTCCATACAGGATGACACCAGCCGAATTGAGGGAGTTACAGATGTAGTTGCAAGAATTATTGGAGAAGGGGTCTATTCGCTCAAGTGTTTCACCTTGGGGTGCCCCTATATTGTTTGTCAAGAAGAAGGATGGTAGCTTGCGTATGTGCATCGATTATCAGGAATTGAATAAGCTAACCATTAAGAACCGGTATCTATTGCCACGCATTGATGATTTTTTTGACCAACTACAAGGTTCAAATGTATTCTCAAAGATAGACCTTAGATCAGGCTATTATCAGCTCAAGATAAAGAGCGGTGACATACACAAGACAGCTTTCAGAACTCGGTATGGTCACTATGAGTTTCCAATGTCATCTTTTGGGTTAACCAATGCACCGGCAGCATTCATGGATTTAATGAATCAAGTATTTCAAGATGTCCTTGATAAATGGGTAATTATATTGATAACATCTTGATCTACTCTAATACGGAAGAGGAGCATACTCAACACTTGAGGATGGTATTACAGAGGCTGAGAGAACAACAATTGTTTGTCAAATACAGTAAGTGTGAATTTTGACTTAAGCAAGTTGGATTCCTGAGACACATAGTGTCTAAGGATGGAATCAAGGTGGATCCTGATAAGGTAAAAGCAGTAGTAGAGTGAGAAAACCTCAAGAATGTTACAGAAATTAGAAGTTTCTTGGGTTTAACTGGGTACTACCGGCGCTTCATTGAGAATTTTACTTGGATCTCAGCACTAATGACTAAGTTAACCAAAAAGAGGATAAAATTTGAATGGACAGAGGAATGTGAGAAAAGTTTTCAGGAATTGAAGAAAAGGTTGGTGTCAGCCCCTATGTTGACCATCCCTGAAGGCACAGGGGGAATGACAGTCTACACTGATGCTTCTAAGATCAGGTTGGATTGTGTTCTCATGCAACGCGGTAAGGTGATAGCGTATGCATCCCGACAACTAAAGGAATATGAGAAGAACTACCCCACTCATGACTTGGAACTAGCCACAGTCATTTTTCCCTAAATATTTGGTGACATTATTTGTATGGGGAGAAGTGCGAGATATACAGTGATCACAAAAGCCTTAAATACTTTTTCACCCAAAGAAATTTGAATATGAGGCAGAGGAGATGGCTCGAGTTCATGAAGGATTATGACTGTGACATTCAGTATCATCCTGGTAAGGCTAATGGAGTGGCAGATGCGTTGAGTCGGAAGGCACAGATTGTGTCACTCTCATACTTAGCAATCAGCCCACAATTCGTACAAGAGGCAATAATGAAACAACCTTTGGATCCTGAGTTACAACAGTAAGATTCAAGAGCAAACAATGAATAACCCTGACTGCGTTTTAGCCAGCGACGGGGCATTGTTGTTTTAAGGTAGGTTGTGTGCCCGATGATTTGGAGATACAAGACAAGATAGTGCAGGAAGCACATAGCTTTGAAAACTCACTCCACCCAGGAAGTACAAAGATGTATAAGGACCTCAAACAAAACTACTGGTGGCCAAACATGAAAATCACAATAGCCCTATATATGGCGACTTGCCTTACATGTCAAAAAGTAAAAGCTGAGAGGCATCGACTTTATGGTACTCTTCAGTCACTCCCAATACCAGACTGGAAGTGGGATAGATTACGATGGATTTTGTCACCAGACTACTATGCACACCTAAGGAGATAGATGCGATTTGGGTGATAATGGATCGGCTTACTAAGACTGCTCACTTCATTCCCATCAAGACCAAATTCTCTATGGCCAAGTTAGGACAACTTTATATGGATAACATAGTGCGCTTGCATAGAGTGCTAGTGAGCATTGTGTTAGATAGGGACCCAAGGTTCACTTCCATATTTTGGAAAAGTTTTCAGCATGCTTTGGGATCACAAGTGAACTTAAGTACTGCTTTCCACCCATAGACTGCTGGTCAGTCAGAGCGAACCATACAGATATTAGAAGACATGCTCAGGGCATATGCAATGGAAATGTGTAATAGTTGGGAAGAATATATACCCCTTATGGAGTTTGCTTATAACAACAGTTATCAAGCTACAATTGGGATGGCTCCGTATGAGGCATTATATGGTAGGAAGTGTAGAACTCCTTTGTATTGGAATGAGGTAGGCGAACGCTGAATGTTAGAACCCGAAATGAAACAGATGACATGTGACAAGGTCAATGTTATTCGAGAAAGGATTAAGGTAGCTCAGTCACATCAAAAGAGCTATGCAGACACCCGTAGGAAAGACATTGAGTTTCAAGCAGGAGAAAAGGTGTTTCTCAAAATTTCTCCTACTAAAGGGTTGTATAAATTCCATAGAAAGGGTAAGTTGAGCCCGAGATACATTGGCCCATTTGAGATTTTGACTCGGGTTGGCTCAATAGCCTACATGCTTGCTCTTCCACCTTCGCTCAAGAATGTTCATAATGTATTCCATGTATCCATGCTGAAGCGATACATTCATGATCCATCGCATGTGTTACCCATGGAACCAAAATATCTAGAAGCTGATATGACCTATAAAGAATAGCCAGTCGAAATCTTGGACCAAAGAGTGAAAACCCTTCGCAACCGCTCCATTTCCTTTGTAAAGGTGCGATGGGCTAATCATTCACTTGAAGAAGCATCTTGGGAGAAAGAGGATGAAATCCAAGCCAAGTACCCTCATCTTTTTGAACAACCAAGTACGGCAATTTTGAGGAAAAATTTTTCAAAAAGGGGGGGTAAATGTGATACCCTACTTTTAAAACCTGGTTTACTTACACGATTGACCCAATTTAACCATGCAGGACCCGAACCAGAGAGGGTTAAGGCAGGTTCCCTATGGATCATGATGGCAAGGGTGACTTTAAACACAGGTTGGCCAGACAAGTCCGAGTCAGTACCAAAGGAGACGGGTGTACCCAAGCTATGTACATGCACGTATCATAAGGCTATATACAGGTAATGCTGGTATGTAGCCGTATCCTAATGTGTATACGTATTATATATCTTGTGCCGAGAGTAAGATACATGTCGGAGCCAAATTCCATCGAAATCTCAATTATTTGGCTAAGTTTTAACCAACAGGTGGACGGTCATAGGCAGGCGAACTCGCCCACCTGTGTGACCCACCCATGTGGTTACTAGATATTTTTTATTATAAATAGTACTTAGTGTTTTTCCTTTTTCTCATTTAATGCATTAAAGAGTGGGTGAGAAAAGTAAAGAAGAGAGAGAAAAGAAAGGAAGAAAAGAGAACGAAGAAGAAGAAAGGAAAAGAAAAAGAGGAAGAAATGATTTTAAGCGATGCCGAGGTTTGATCTTCTCATTCCGGCACCGAAAAAGTGATCCCCATCACGAGACCTACGATTTGAGGTGAGCGAAGGCTATACTTCTTAAACTTTCGCAAAACCCCAAGTGAAACCCTTGACTTGGGAAGAGTTCCTTGAGATCTTGTTAATCCCACTTGAGATGATGAATCTAAGGTTTAATAGATGGTCTATGTGTTGATTTTGAAGATTTAAAGAAGTGTTTACAAGATTTGAGAAGCATTGGTGGTTTTCTTGAGTTAAGAGGTGATTTTGGGGTTTTGGAAGAGTTCTTGAGCAAGAAGGTAAGATTGCTTTTCAATCCTTAAATCTAACTTAGATCTAGGTTAGAATCATCTTATAAGACCTCTAGATATGTAGAAAATGTGATCGGAATAGCTCCATTTGGTTTTCCCAAGGTTGAGAAATGTTTCAAAGTTGAAAGCCGATTTTTTCCTCCACAGGTGGGCGAAGACCAGTGGGCGAAGCCGCCCGCCTATTGGGGCAGCACCTTAGTTCCCACAGACGGGTGAAGATCGGTGGGTGAACCCACCCGCCTGAGGGAGCTCGTCGATTGAACCGACGGGCCATCTGGCCCACCTGGTGGACCAGCGGGTGAAGACAAGTGGGCTGTCTGGCCCACCTGTTGGCCCACCAGTTAGATTTTTGAGCCCGAATGGGTCCAAAACGGGTAGACAACCTTCTTTTATGATTTTAAACATGATTTAAACATCAAACATTGTTAGTTTTGACCCCAAGGTGGTGAAATGCTAACCCCATTCGCTTATGATAGGTTCCACTAGAATTTACGTTTCTCATGTCGGATCTCACCCGTACCGAACGTGAGTTTTTGTACCCAACAAATAAGTGGGGAGAGGACATTTAAATTTATTTTAAGGCTTTTTTTTACATAATTAAATTTTATCTAGACTAGCCATGTCATCATGCAAATTATGTATAGATTAGTCGTCCTCGTATGCCATTCGCACGCATTGCTTGTGCATTCTAAACAAATGATTTATGATATTTGTGTTGTGCTTTACATTCTCAATGCTAAATGATTGATGTGCTTATATGATGAATGGTTGGATTACTGTGCATGATGCATTATTAGACTAGACGCCGTAGTCGGCTTGAAAATGAGTGCATTGGTGGCCCGTGGTATGAGACGCGATGGTACTATGCAATCATACTTTATCATATAGGAACATGCGATTTAGGATTATCATTTCCTGTGCTATGACCCTTCCCAACAGGGGTTGAGGTGCTAGGTTATCACTTAGGGGGAAGTAGTGGTCGCGGTTGTCGGGTCACTGTGGCAGTTAGACATACGCCCGGCTAGTCATTAGGGCAGTCGACAACCTCAGTGGTATATTCAAGAGGGCCAATCGTACTGCTTTTAAATTACCGAGGTCGGCACCTTTACATTTCTGTCATTTACTTTTATGTTGAGAGTCGGTAGTCGGCATGCTTTACTTTTCTTAGTACTCACGGTGGGCTTTCTCCCACAACCATATGGGCGTATCGCGGGATGGAGTTTGTGACTCAGTATCCTGGGCATACTCGCACTGTGGTTGTGAGTAGCACATAACCTAAGACTTAATAATGTTGTTTAGGTGGATAAGATTTAAAATGAATTGCATAGCATATAGTGCATATGGATGTGGTTGTTGTGTGGTCTTTCTTTTCACTTACTGAGCTAGTGAACTCATCCCACGTGCACACCTCTTTTAGATGATTTGGTAGGTCACCCGCCTGAAGATCAGGAGTTGGGCCCCACTGTTGAGTTTCTCGTTGAGGATTGGTAAGTCCCCAAGGAGTATGAGCATGGTGCTAATTGTACGTGCGAGGGTTGTGCTGCGGGACAGCAGTAATGACACTGTACAGGATTTTGCTTTTTGATTCTTTTGATGACCTCCCCTTTTGTGTACTTGATACGTAAATTGTTATTCTTTTGTATAAATATCATGCCTGCAGCCCCACATGTACTTAGCTATATACTACAGTTTGGGTATCAAGTATATTGGAGATATTTACAGGTAATTTAAGTCTTCCACTGAACTTTTGAACACTTATCTTAGATGTGGGTATGCTGTGGTGGGATACTGTATCAGATGATCCTGGCAGATTTGGGTTAACCAGAGTTAACTCGATCACCGGCCCAGTTCTGTGTGAACGGGGTGTGACAAGAGAGTCCAGCCCGGTTTGAAAGAACCCGTTTGGAAGACCAGATAGCCCAGCCTAATTCGAAAGAACCTGCCTGGAAGACCAAATTCCCTAACCTGGCACATGTGAAGCCCAGCTAAGGAAAATTAAAAAATCAAATGTTTTTTATTTATTGCAAGATTGGAAGAACAAAGAATTTCTCTCTTGTAACCATCAATCCTAGATAGTCCAGATTGGCTCGAAAGACCTAGCATGGATACTATATTTCCCTGAATTGGCATATGGGAAGCCCAGCTAAGGAAGAATTAGAATCGAAGTACTAACCTTTTTTACTGGATTGGAAGAGTAGTGAATTCCTTTCCACAATTAGCTGTCCCAGGTAAGTCCTCAACTTCATAGATAGAAGATATTATCTATTGCTTGTTTCAACTCTGTCATAACTGAGCAAGATGACGACAGTATATACTCTGGGTGACAAAATGTGGTCGTTCTTTTCTTTGCCCTTCGGTCATTGGCACAGGCCTCTACCAAAGAGGGGCATTCTGTAGACACATTATTTTATCACCCTCCTCTGGCTATGATGAAATATGGATCTTGGACGTGACTTCCAACTTCCGACCGACAGAGATGCTGATGAAAACATTCCCCTACCCCAAACCCTAGAAATCCCCACGTGGGAGAGAGGAAGGTCTAATTTTGACTTTTCATATATGAAGGAATCTATTCAAGATGACCATACAGATAAATAGTGCTCAAAAATATAATTTCGATGATATATGATATGCCAAAATCGAAATGATGGATCTCTGGTAATCATTCCTGAAAAATCACATTTTTTCACGCTCATGTCGCGCCTTCCCGCACATATGCCGCACGCACGGACAGTCCTGCTGGAAACCTAGAAAATCCCTTACCTGACCCAAAACACCCTAAAATTCATCCCCTACCTACCCAGATAACCTCAAAACACTACCAGGTCTGAAACCCTAGAAATCCCCGCATGTAGGAGGGAAGGGGTCCAATTTTGACTTTCCATATATGAAGGAATCCGGACAAGATGACCATACAGATGGATAGTGCCTAAAAATAAGATTCCGATGATATATGGTACGCCAAAATCGGACTGACGGATCTCTAGCAATCATTCCCAAAAAATCACGTTTTTCTGCGCGTATGTCGCACGCACCGACCCAGCCCGACCACCCAACCGACTGGCTCAGCCAAGCCCAGCCTACCCGTACACCTGTGCACGGGCCTTCCACACACTATGCGTGGCCCTGCTGCATGTTGTGCGGCGGCCTGCTATACACTGTGCTTGGGCCTACTGCACGCTGTGCGCAGCCCTGCCTCACGCTGTGTGCGGCCCCACCGCATGCTATGTGCAGCCCCGTCGCACACTGTGCGCTGCCCTACCGCACAGTATGCAGGCCCCAGCCGCACACCGTGCACACTGTGCCCACACACCTGGCCTGCACACCTTGCACATGGCCCACACACCATGCACACTGTGCCTGCACACCATGCACACATGGCCCACACACCGTGCACTTGGCCGCACACCATGCACATTGTGCCCGCACACCGTGCACATGGCCTGCACACCCATGCATTCATGCACTCGTGACATCACCCGCACCCTCAGTAAAATTTTCTCTCTCCTCTCACTTTTCAAAAAATTACTTTTTCCGACAAAATTTTCTCTCCCCTCTCACTTTTTGGAAAACTGCTTTTTTTCAGAAAAAACTTCTCTCCTCTCGCTTTTTCAAAAATTACCTTTTTTAGCCAAACTTTCTCTCTCCCGCTTTTTCGGTAGAACTTTCTCTCTCCTCTCGCTTTTTTGAAAATTACCTTTTCTGGTAAAACTTTCTATCTCCTCCTGCTTTTCCAAAAATCACCTTTTTCCGAGCTAAAATTTCTCTCTTCTCCCATTTTTTCTAAAAACCCCCTTTTACCCACTGGACAAAAGCCTCTCCGCCCATTTTTTCCCTCAACCCCCTTTTTTACCCATTGGATAAAAATACAATATCTTCACTTTAGGCAAGAGCCCCCCATTCGTCCACTGAATAAAGGGATTCCCCCTCTCCTACTTGGTTGAAAAAAAAACTATAAATATCCCCCTCTCCCTTAGAAAAAAGACACCAACAAACACCTGAATCCCCTTTCAGAGTGAAATTTTCCTCCCCTTCCCCCTCTAGATTTTCTTCTGATCTTCGGAGCGATCTTCGTCAAGATCCGAAAACTCATTCGAATCTTCGAAGTGTTCTTCAAGATCTTGAAGATCTTCAATCCAAATTCCTAGTTAGATCCTGTTTTTAGCCAAAAATAGTATGTTCTTGAGCCACCTCCCTTGAGTGTTCTTGAGCATTCTTGAGCGTCCTTGAGATAGAACCCCTCCCCCCCTTTTTTGAGGTTCTTCGGGTCTACAAAGAGATCTTTGTTAAGATCTGAAACTCTGTCGGATCTTCAAAGTGTTCTTTAGGACTTTGGAGTTCTTCAATCCATTTTTAGGTCAGCCCGTTTCTTTTTCAAAAATACCCTTTCCTAGCCGAACCTCTGTTCGAATGTCCCTAGAATCTTTTCCGGAATAGCCATTCCCAGTTAAAGCTTTGTCAAAGTGCCACCTCAGCCTAGCCCTCCCTTAGCCTATCCCCAATGGAAGCTCTGCCGGAGTGCCACCCCATCCCAAGCCTAGAAATAGTCATTCCTAGTGGAAGATCTACCGAAGTGCCACTTCATCCCAAGCCCAAAAATAGCCTTTCCTAGCTGAACCTCAATCCGAGTGTCCCTGGAATCTTTTCAGAAATAGCCATTCCCAACGAAAGCTCTGTCGAAGTGCCACCTTAGCCTAGCCCTCCCTTAGCCTATCCCCAACGGAAGCTCTGTCGGAGTGCCACCTCATCCCAAGCCCAGAAATAGCTTTCCCTAGCTGATGCTCTATCTGAATCTAAATCCAAAAGTGATTGTTCCCAGTCGGAACTCTGTCCCGATACCATCACAATCAGTATCTCTCGAGAAAGGAAGTTGGAGGTTAAGACCATCTTCCTTTGAGCCAAGAGAATCCAAAAAATTGTCCGAGTCGGTACCAATTAGGGGCCCACCCCTCTTGACCTGAAACAGGGGTCAAATTTAAGTATAATGTCTCTCCTCATTCAAGCATAATGTAGACATCTAATAAGCCTTGTTTTAGTGTATATAATAGTTCGAATTCAATTAATGTATATATGTGTGATAACTTAGCCATAAATATGGAATAGTAATAATTATGAAAAATGTTCGTTCTCAAGCATCTAGCAAGAGGACCGGTTGAGCCGGGTAGATTGGGTGCTTAACACCTTCCTAACTCTGTAACCTGACACTTATCCCAAATCTCTAGACCAGACCAAATTTGGGTCCTTTTCTCAGGAATTGGGCCCACCCCTGGGTCGTAGGCCCATAACCCTAGGTGGTGACTCCAAACCCCATTTGTATGATCCCGATCCCCAAATTGGACCATCATCAAAACTCTCGTCTCAAATGATAAATTTTACACTCTTGCAAAATAGGCCTCCACGTATCTCCAAGCTGCGATACGGCGGTACGGTGCCCGCAAGTGAAGCACACATGACTCGAGCCACCTCCCCCTAACATGAAGGTGAAGGGAGAGAGAGGAGAGAGGATGGGGATCCAGCTCCGGCCGCTACCCTCACACCTGGGTCTACCTTATTTTATAGGAGAGGGTCTGAGCCGCTCCAGTTAGTTGATGGACCCCATTATAAGACTTGTCCTAATTTTGAATAATGGTCAAAAATTTAAAAACTGATGAGTTTTTGCAACCCTTCAATGAAATTACAGTTTTGCTTTCTAGTTCCAAGTATCCCACTACAAATTTATATTTTCCCAATGTGTGGAAGATCCACCAAAGTTTGTTAGAAGAGACATCAAATTAAGAAAGTTTAATGAAGGGAATGGCTTTAGAAATGAAGAAGGAATTTGATAAGTATTGGAGTCGGTATAGTGTGATATTGGCTATTGCGTTAGTGTTTGATCCTCGCTACAAGCTTGGATTTGTGAATTGGGCATTTAAAAAACTTTCCCCCTTGGACCCAAACTCGTCTGAGATTCCTAGTCGTGAGAAAAGTGCATTATATGGGCTATTCAATGAGTACAAGAGCATGGATGCAAGCAAGGACTTCTAGATCTCGTCGAAATATAGAGGTATATACATGTATCATTTACAACCTTATTATTTTTTTTATTTGTAAATTTCTCTAATCATGAAGGCTGAGTACTAACTACTTGTACTATGTATTTTCCATTTATTTTGTAGGAATTTACGGCATCTGAGATTGCTGAAGTTGATAATGGATCTAAACTACAATTAGATGTGTATCTAGATGAACCAAAGACCCCATTCAATGATGACATCAATGGTTTTGATGTGTTGTCGTTTTGGAGATCAAATTGGACAAGGTTTCTAGATGTGGCTCGAATGGCTCATGATGTCTTAGCTATTCCAGTTTCAACGGTTGCCTCGAAGTCTTCTTTTAGTGCAGGGGGTCATGTTATTGACAAGTATCTAAGTAAACTACTTCCTACCAATGCTGAAGCATTGATTTGTCTTCAAGATTGGATGTTTGATTTAGATTTCAGAGATGATTTCCATTCACATAATTTTTTTTTTTTTTGGTACTTTCTTAGTTACTAAGCCTAGTAATAATTATTGACTGGTTGTACTTTGTCTACAGCTGAGCCTGTTGATGATGCAAATGACATGGCCGATGTAGTAAAACATGTGTTGTTAATGCCAAAGCCAAACAGTGAAAGGGGGTGTGGACCAATTGGAACTCCTCAAGCTTCATCATGGGCTGGTTCTTCTCACTTTAAAGTGTAGTAGAGAACTGTACAAATCAATCTTATTCTCAAACTTATCATATGTTGGTTCTTATCTTTATGAATTGTGGCTGATAAGTCCTCTTTTCATTTTTTGTAGGTTCTAATTTGTGAGAATAAGAGTGAACAGTGGCTGATTTTACTCAATGGATGAATGGATCATCCGATCATGGATAATTTGATATTATAATTTTTATTTTCTTTTGAAATACTTTAACTTGTGAGAATTTGAGTAAACAATGGTTAAATTTTTTTTTCTAGTAGATGACCAATGATTGAATTCATTCAATAAATGGATGGATCATGGATATTATAAATTTTTTTCTTAAGTTTTAACTTGTCAAACTTGATGTACCAGCTTACTTTTTTTTTTTTTAAGTAGGATTCTAGATTTTTTTTTTTTTTTTCTAGTAGAGGAACAATGGTTGAATTCATTTAATAAATGGATGTTATAATTTTTGCTTTAACTTGTCAAACTTGATGTAGCTTCTTACTTTTTTTTTTTTTTTTAAAGTATCTTCTTACTTTCTTTTTCTTTTTCTTCTATAAGATTCAATTCTTTAAATGTAGATGAATGCATTTGGTTTATTTTTATTCTGTGAGTATGTGAAAAGAGCTACACCCAAACCATACCAACAGTAACCCGATACGAAAAAACCAAACTAAACCAAAACCAAACCAAACTGAAAACCAAAATTTCTTAATGGTTTGGTTTCGGACTCACACATTCTTGAACCAAAACCGATTTGAATCAACCAATTGACATCCCTACTGCCAATTGGGACTAAGACCAATCGGTTTGGTAAATGGTCCCCTACTTGTAAAGGACCATTTAAGGTCTATCAAGTGCTAAGGGGAGGGGCATACAGGCTACAGAATACGGAAGGACAGATTCAACTGAAATCAATCAATGGGAAATACCTAAAGAAGTACTTCCCTGCCATGTGGGAACCTGAATGAAAAAATGATGGCCCAGTCTCACCTACGATCTAGGACACTGATCCTACACACACTAATACGTATAGACTGACAAAGAAAATATGTAAGCAACAAAGAAGGAACGGTTGCTTCATTGCTAATACCTTAAACGTTCAAGAGACAAATTCCAAAAGGGAGGGACATGATGAAATGGGGGAAGAGGAAGAATTCGTCCAAATTCACTAAGGGGCATTCCCCCTAGACTTTGCTAGCACACCTAAAACTGAAAGTGTTCAACAAGGAGTGACCAACCAACTTCAAGTTTATAATCCACTTAGGACAGAAGGTGATTGGCCTTGAGCAAGTCTTTTTCCCATGCTTCAACTTGTTGACCGGAGGTCTACAAATCTTGCGCCAAAGGAGCTATCTCCTTATAAAGCTCCTTGAGATCTTGAGTGTGGGAGTCCATTAGCCGTGTCTCCTATTTTTCCCTCTGTAGCCTGCTGATCTCCTTCTCTAAAGCCTTGACTTTGGCCTTAGAGGTTGTAGAAGTAGCCTTAAGGTCTTTCAGTCTGATCCTTCCGGCGTCTACTCTCTGAGAGGAAGCCTTGTGCTCATTGAGAAGAGTGCCAGATGTCTCTATGATTTGACTGCCTCATGAACAGAACTTTCCATCATCCGACTCAGGTCTTTAAGGTACTCTGCACTCTTACATTGCTCAACTGAGAGATTAGGATTTGCCAGGAGCCCATCAACAACACATTCCATGGTGGCAGTCTGTTCATGTTTCCAGACCTCCTTTGTGGGCAGGCCAACCAAAGATTGATGTAGGGCCCTCACATAGTCAATATCAAAAGGGGCACAGGAAGACTCGCTCAGAGTTACCCTAGGGGGAAGGCATTTAGAGGATCTCAGGTCATTCAGTTGGCTACGCATGCTATCAAAATCCAGTAGAGAAGGAGAGACATAGCAGGAGTCAATCCAAAAGATCAATTTCCCTTCTCACTGACAAAAGATACTAGCTAAGGGAAAGGTACTCACCTCTTCAGAATCTGGAGGAGTCAAAGTCGCTAAGTCAGTGGGAGGAGTAGCAGGCTGACCAAAGGGTTTGCCTTCACTTTTAAGCACAGGCTAAGAAGCACCAGAATCCTTAGAAATCCCAGTAGGATTAAGAAAAAGCATCGTAGTCCCTTCTTCAGATTTCTTTGATGGAGAGCTGGATACAAGGACGTCTGGTCAAAGACTGGTCCACCCAAATGTGATGGAGGTAGGCTTTTCTGGAGTTGCAGTTGGCCTTTTTCCTTTCCTAAGCCTCTTCAAGGGAATATAGTCCTCAAGAAGATCATTCTTCGGTAGGTCAAACAGCTCCTTAACAACCTAAACTTCATCAGGCCTCTAAAAGATTCTGAAACAGCACACGCAGGCAAAGCATCTGAAAGGGGCAAAGTATATATAGTTAGACGAAGAGAAAAGACGATGACCAAAAGCAAGAGGAAAAAAAATACCAATGCTAGGGTGGGTAGAAATCGTCTGAAATTCTCATCTTGTACAATTTCATACAATTCCACCCTAAATAGTTGACACGTGTAAATATTCTATATCTACGATTCAAATTGTATTATGGTTGTATTATGGTTGATTAACATTGTCTAGGGTAGTACTCAACCACAGCCACGTGGTCCCTTACACTGTGCCACTCATGATTAGTGGCCAACAAACCCGAGAAGGTCACACTCTTTATGGCTTCATACGATGGCAAAGGAAGCATCTGGCAAAGGGGGTTTTTTCTCCATCAAACGCGTGAGCTTGCAGTAGAAATGGTCCTACCTTATAGTGAGACCACGGAGTAACTTTTTCGCAATCTCTGGCCATTCCATAAATTTATGGCACTCAACGCGTTCAAGCCTCTCTAAGGCCTTTTGGTGTTTCTCCTTCATGGCCTGACAGTCTGGGTCATACTTGACTCGAAAGGCTTTTTCATACTCTATAATGGAGTTGAAAGAGATTAACTTTAGCTGATCTAAGGTGCCGCATCCGATTGTCCTTGCTCTGCATGTCAAAAAAAGAAGCAATATTAGAACCATCACTATGAGCGTAGGTGGTAGATGCACGATTAGATAGAGTCGCGTCCAATTCCTAGCATAATAAGATTGCCACTAGGATTGAAAATCATCGAACATGGAGGGAGATGGCTGAAAATGGAAAGGGATACACTCAGAAAGAACAAGCACCTTGATGTGAGTGATCCTTTGGATCTCTTGCTCACTGAACAGCACCAGTTGGTCAAGCTTTTGGTTGGTCAAAGAATAGTTGCAAGGGTAAGGAGATGATTGAACCAGACTGAATTGACGCACAAAAAAGTGGGGGTTATAGCACTCCGCCCCACACTTATTGGTCTTAGAATGTTCGAGGGTAATCCAAAAATGAAGCTCAAGACAAGATAAGAAGTTGGCCCATAGGTCAGTCACAACCAGAGGATCACGAATGGCAGCTACCAACCACTCTGGGATGTTCGTAAGGGAACTAAATGGAGTAAAGAAGTCATGAGGACGACCAAGGGTGAGACCAGAAAAGAAGTCAAAATACACTCTATGAGAGGGAGGTGGGGCAAGCATATTCACAAAAGAATAACCCATCGAGAGGTATTCTGGACTTGGACAAGGTAAATTTCGGGCAAGTACACACTAAGCCGACACTGTAATACCTAGAATGGCCCACCTCCGTTGGTTCAATTGTCCTCAAGAACTTCATTGTACCCTAGGTACAAGGCAGAAAGGACCAGGGAAGCCAAGTCTACTAGGCTACCATCGGCTAAGGCGTCGGCTAATTTTCGAAATGCTTTGGAAATCTTCTCCTCCTATGAGCATGTCATGCAGCGACAAAGCCAGGAGAGTAAGAATGCCACATACTCCTTCCTGGTGACTAGACCATCCTTACACCTATAAGTCTCTATATAGTTAGGGTATGTGCTCCTTTAGGCGAACTCCAAGTTGTGTTCATCAACAAAACCATAAGAGGCCCCATTAAATTCTTCACCTCAGGAGCGAAGGCCCAATAGAGCTCCTATATCTAGGAGAGTTGGGCTGAGCCTGCCACATTAAGGTATTGGTCGACCGTGACCGGAAACACAAGGCTGCCTGAAGAAGGGGGCAATCAGGAGGAATGGGACATTTGGCTAACTGAATGGCATGGAAGATTCCCATTGATTGCCACTCGATAGACTTGGCTATGATCATCCGCTCTACCCAGTCACTCCCCAGCCTTCTCAGTGACGAGGCTAGAAGTGGTGGCAAGCCTTAGGTTTCGTCTCGTCCCTAATAGGATCGGCTTGTCGAAAGAGTAGTTCCTCTCTCTTATGTCGAGGAAAGTTCTTAATCCTAAAGGACGAGGCCAAGAGAAAAATGAGAGCCGTAGAAGATCATTACCTTAGGCTGAACCGTGAGGGCACGAAGGGAATTCGTTGATCCTCCAAACATGGTTTGTCACTATGGGGGCAGAAGAGCTCATGTTTTCTCTGAGTGCATGAAGGGAGGAAGAATGACTGTGAGAGGGATTGAGGTTAAAGAAGATGAAGAGTACCTTTGGGTACCAATTCACCTTTAAAGAGAAAGGTGAAAATATCTCATTGAAACCATGCCGATCAAGGGGCACATGGCAGGATAGCATTGGCGAAACAGGAGGTTGATTGAGATATGGACGGTTGGGTAATTATCACCTAGAGTTTAAATTTTTTTGAAAATATGCCACAAAAGGCAGTAATTGAATGGTAATCCTGTGCACGTGGGACATTTAAGGAGAGCCGTAAAAGAAACGATCCAATGGTATTCTTATCCTAGAAACCTAGATGCGTGACCCATTACCCACTAGCCGTTAGCTACTGTTAAAACTATAATCCATCCACACTTTTGGCCAAATGATGGTGTCATATGGTGGATTATGAGGGGTAATTGTTAGCACCAAAATTTGAAAACCCATACTCGCTGATGTGGCAATCCTCGTGTGAGAAAGAAACATGGGTTGGCGGAGAGGTTTAAGCAGTCCACCACCCATAGAGGCATGATACCCATACGTGAAGGCAGCTGGGAATGTGTGTGTGAGGAGAACTATGGTCGTGGGACAGATGTCATGAGGACATTAGAGACCCTGCTTATTGGGAGTAGTGGACTAATGGCATACGTGGGAAGGCAGTTGAACTCACAAGCTATTTAAGACAGAAGAAGTCGGCCAAAAAGGGAACAATAAACAAATCACACGAGAGCCAATCAGTAATGCAAATCCCTTTAATTTATTGTCATTTTCTAGTGTTAGATACAATTTAGGATTCATTGTTCTTTACAATTAGTTTCTTCTCACAATTTCCACCCTTGTGGAGTCTAGTGTTCTGTGTTAGAGAAATATCCCAAGGAATATACTATTCGTCTTATTCGTGTAGTTTATTTGTAGGTTTTGTCTCATCAAAATCCCTAGAGCATTAGGGGCAAGAGGAGAACCAAATAGCTTGATTGAAGTTAGAGTTACTAGTGAATCCGATCAAGAAGGATTCTAGCATGCCTGAGCATTAATCAATACAGCCAACAGACCATAATAGACCAGGGCAAATTTCGTGCCAACAAAACCAAAATGGAAAAATCGGGATGAACTACTATACCAATCCCACCACACTGGCTGGGTGGGAGGACACGAGAAGGAGATGGAGAGGGAGAGTGAGAAGACAAAGATAAGAGAAAGAGGGGGTGAGGTGGTGAGCAAGCATGGAAAAGTTTTAGTGAAATTCCGCCATGGATGTAGTGTTTCAGCCAAAGAGAGAGAGAGAGAGAGAGAGAGAGAGAGAGAGAGAGAGAAGTAAACATGGTGGCGGGTGAAATCAGGAGATGAGTAAGCTCCTTTGACTATAATCTTTTGACGAAATCGATTTCAACCAGTGGAGTGGATGGAGGGAATAGACAAGAAAGAAGCCAAATTGATGAAGTACTTGAGCTTTCTATTGAA
Organism: Macadamia integrifolia; assembly: GCF_013358625.1. NCBI lineage: Eukaryota > Viridiplantae > Streptophyta > Magnoliopsida > Proteales > Proteaceae > Macadamia > Macadamia integrifolia. Next base: position 30,934,756 of record NC_056558.1, read on the forward strand.
GGAAGTGGTGATGTCCTTGAAAGAGTTGGTGTAGACACCACATTTTTTCACCCCTGAAAATGCTAAGCAATAATGAGTTGGAACCCCCTAAGACGCAAAGTGATTTTGCATTTATGATCAATATCTCATCTTAGATCTAGGTAGTGTATCATTCCTTCCATATCGGAATAGGATGGTTAATTAATTGGATAAAAATATTTTCAAAAATTGGTAAATGATTTTGAAACACTTAGAATTGATCAAGATCACCTAACAAGCAGTAGATCGATCGTAAACTAGGTAAAAAAACTCAATTGGACCAGACTCACTGAGTCAGCTAGAGTCTAATTCAAGTCGGCATCGGATGCACTCTGGGCGATACCATTTACATCCAAGCCTACGTCTACCAAATTTCAAATTTCGATGGCCAAGAGACAAAATTGTGTTGGCTCTGCGATTTCATAGGGATTTTTCATATATTCGGCGTTATCTCAGTCTAATCTCCTACTGGCCACCCAAGTCATACACTTAGACACATTCTAAGATCTCAAAGACAACTAAAAGACTCTAGAAAACCCATAATGTGAGTATTTATCAACCACTTGGGAAATATATACTTCCCATATATAGACCATCAAACCTCTCTCTAAGGAGAAAAGAGATCAATCCACATATGGAAGCATTCCACACCTTCCTTAGTTGACCATGAGGTCTATAAATACCAAACCCATCCCATGCTTTTGGGAGCCCGCAACACTCACTATCGACTAGATTCGCTCATTAGAATCACATATAGGAGATGTTTTGTTGTACTTCATATCAGCCCCTGGTATGCAATTATGATACTTAAGTCCACACTCTTCCAACCATCAAGTACCCTTCACGGAAGTTGTAGAGGGGGTAAGTGTCACACCCCGTTCTCACTGAACCGGGCCAGTGACCGGGTTAACACCGGTTAACCCAAACCTTCCAGGATCATCTGATACTGTATTCCACCACAGCATACACACAACTAATAAAAGCTCATTAGATCAGCGGAAGACTAAGTTTTACCTGTGAATAATCCCATAATACTTGATACTCAAATTGTGATACAATAGTTATATACATGTGGGCCCGAAGGCATGATATTTACACAATGAAAGTACAATTCATATATCAAGTATGTAAAGGAAACCATCAAAATAATCAGAGTACACAGCTCAGCTCGGTATCAAGACTAGAGCTCAGCTCGGCATCAAGGTTTGAGCCCAGCTCGGCATCAAGGTTTGAGCCTAGCTCGGCATCACATGGTAGAGCTCAGCTCGGCCTCAAAGTGGAGCTCAGCTCGGCATCAGAACTGTGACCCCGCAGCACAACTCTCGCACGAGTAGTCAGTGCCGTGCTCTAACTCCTCAGGGGCCCACCAGTCCTCCTCGGGGAACTCGACTGTGGGACCCACCCTGTGCTCTTCAGATGTATGACCTACAAAATCATCTAAAAAAGGGTGCACATGTGGGATGAGCTCACTAGCTCAGCAAGGAAAGATGGACCACACAGCAGTCCACACAGCAACACATCATATGCACTACATGCAATGCAATACATCTTAATTCACATCCACCTAAGCAACATTATTAAGTCTTCAGTTTAGTGCTACTACAGTCACAGTGCGCGTATACTCCGGGTACGAGCCGTGAACTCCATCCCACGATACGCCCATAGGGCTGTCGGAGAAGGCCCACCGTGAGTACTCGAAAAAGTAAAAACATGCCAACCACCGGCTCTCAACAGAAATGTAAATGACTAAAATTTAAAGGTGTTGACTCCAAAAATTTAAAAGCAGTACGATTGGCCCTCTTGAATGTACCACCGGGGTTGCGACTGTCCTAATGACCCACCGGGCGTTATGTCTAACTGCCACAGTGACCCGACAACCGCGACCACTGCTTCCCCCCAAATGATAACCCAACACCTTAACCCCTGTTGGGAAGGGTCGTAGCACGGGACGGTGAAAATCCTAAACCGCATGCTCCTATATAACAATAGTACGATTGCATAGTGCCATCGCGCCCCATACCACGGGCCACCGATGCACTTGTTTTCAAGCCGACTACGGCATCTAGTCTATCAATGCATTATGCACAATGATGTAAACATTCATCACATAATCATCTCATCATTTGGCATTTAGAAAGTAACATAGCACACATGCATAACGAAGTGAGGAATGACTAATCTACATAGCATATTCATGATGGCATGATTAGACTAGATACATTTAAATGAATGCCAAACAATGCTTTGAAACAAGGCCAAACGTCTTCTCCCCACTTACCTGTAGCGTATAAGGATTCCCATTCGGTACGGGAGAGATCTGGTGCGAGACGCGTAGGATTTGGTGAACCTAACATGATCGAGCGGGGTTAGTACTTCACCATTTTAGGATCAAAATTAATGAGATCCGATGACAAAATCATGTTTAGAACGTTAAAAGAAGGTCGCACGTCCGATTTGGGTCCAATCGGACGTAAGAATCACCTTCGGGGCCACACAGGTGGGTTAGACAGGTGGGCTATCTGGCCCACCGGTTTGGCCCACCAGTTTGGATCAGCGGGTAGGGGCCCGTCGGTTGGCCCGCCGGTTTGGCCCGTCGGTTGGGCCAGGGGGCCCTGCTAAGACTGGCGGGCAGGGTGGCCCACCAGTTAGCCCGCCGGTCTGGCCCACCGGTTGTGCCCGAAGGCCCTGCCCTCTCAGGTGGGTGCCCACAGGTGGGCCAGATGGTCCACCGGTTCCACCCACCGGTCTTGGCGGGAAACCTGTTGTTTCTTCCCAACTCCCTCAATTCTTTGGGGATTCAAATGGGGCTTTTCCAAACCCATTCTTCACACCTTCAAGGTCTTATAGGATGGTTCTAACATAGATCTAGGTTAGATTCAAGTGATGGAACACCATCTTACCTTCTTTGCTCAAGAACAACTTCAAACCCTCCAAATCACTTCAAACCCACAATGCTTCTTCCACCTTGTCAATACCTCTTCAAATCCTTCAAGATCAACACATAAATCATCCATTAAACCTCAGATTCATCATTTTTAAAGGGGATTTACAAGATCTCAAGAAAACTACTCGAATCAAGGGTTTAAGCTTGGGTATGGTGAATGTTCAAGGAACCCAACTTTGCTTACCTCTAAATGTAGATCTAGAGTTGAAGATCACTCTCCCGGCGCCGGAATGGGAAGATCAAGCTTCGGCGCCACTGAAATCCTTCTCTTCTTCCTCTTCCTTCTCTTCC
>NC_056558.1:30940828-30955578 GCF_013358625.1 Macadamia integrifolia
TCCTGAAATACTCGATTCATTAGATCCATGAATGTTGCCGGTGCATTGGTTAACCCGAAAGATAACACCAGGAACTCATAGTGACCATACCGAGTCCTAAATGCTGTCTTGGGTATGTCGCTGCTCTTTATCTTGAGCTGATAATAGCCTGATCGAAGGTCTATCTTTGAAAATACCCTGGCTCCCTGCAACTGGTCAAATAGATCATCAATGTGTGGCAATGGATACCGGTTCTTAATAGTTAGCTTATTTAATTCCCGGTAATCGATGCACATACGCAAGCTGCCATCTTTCTTCTTGACAAACAATACTGAGGCACCCTAAGGTGAAACACTTGGGCGAATAAACCCCTTTTCCAAAAGTTCCTGCAACTGCATCTGCAACTCCTTCAATTCAGTTGGCGCCATCCTGTATGGAGCCTTAGATACTGGAGCTGCTCCAGAAGTCAAATCTATGGCAAACTCCAACTCTCTATCAGGTGGTAAATGCATCAAATCATCTGGGAAGACGTCGGGAAACTCTTTAACCACCTTTACCTCTTCTAGAGGTGTAATCCTTGCATCAACATCAAGTACCGATGCTAAGTAACCCTGACATCCACTTTCTAGCAACTTTACCGCTTGAAGAGTAGAGACAAGGACCTTTCTCACCTGTTTCATTTTATCTGCTCGGAACCCCAACCCATAGTTAACCTAACCGGCTCATTCAATAATAAAGTGTGTTTACTTAGGGTTTAAGTTCAGTTTTTACTGAGTGCACCAAGATGCCTAGCCCCTTCCTTGGACCGCAACCTAACAAGAACCCCAACCCATAGTTAAGCAATTCAGATGGAGTCATTTTTTTCTTTTTTAGCAATGGATCATAAACCATAATCTAGGTGGCGACTCCAAGTCAATAGAGATTGTCAGACCCATACCATACATTTTCATAATGAGACATTTACGAAACCCCAATTTGTCTTCACAATGGCCTTATTACTCATCAACTGAAATTCTGCAACAGTTTTCTCTCACCTCCCTCTGACCTTTCAAGATGAATGAAAAGCCTTCTCTGTTGTTGCTGTAGAGGTTGAAGGCCGAGCTTCCGTTCGGATATTTATCAAGCCTGACTTGAATTTCCTCAAAGAATCAAAGGTTTCGAATTTGGGTTTTTGCAGTATTTCTCTTCTGACAAGAGAAATTGGAAAGGGAATCTATATATAACTTGGGAACACAATTGGAATAAAAATGAGAAAAAAGAAAAAAATGAATTCACGAGGAATCTTTTGTTAGAATTTTAGAACGATTCCAGAGGAATAAAAAGAAGCCTTATAATTGTTAATTTTCTTCATGCTTGTTGTTAGTTTCTTTTGTGGATTAATTATGGAGGACTAGTGCTGCTCAATGCAACTGATCAAAGGCGAGGGAAAATTTGATATCTTTGGACTTAAGAATTCATGAAAAGCATGATGTGTAGGGGTACGACGGAGGGCAATGGTGTGTGAGCAGGTGTTCCATCAATTGAACTGTGGGGGTGATGATGCACAAGGGCGAGATGGAGGTGGGCTTGGGGTGAAGTGTTGGGAGATGGGTGATTGCAGAGGATGATTGTGAGGTTTTGGTGATGTGCAATAGTTGGGGCGAGGTGTTGGGTGGCAGGGAACAATGTCGGGTGAAGAGCTGAGTAGTTATAACGGGGTGGACTTGCTGGACAACCCATTTCCAGCGATGACAGTTTGCAACAGTAGCAGCTTAGTGTTGGGTGGTACAACAGGATGATGAGAGATGATTGGCGAGAGGATGAAAGCATCAAGCCTCTAATGTCAACGCAAAATCCCTGGAATTTTGGAGAATCTTTCCAATTCTACTGGGCTTTGCAAGGTGGTGGGGTGGGAGAAATAGTAGGCCATGTGGGCTGACATGAAAAGTGAGATTATTTACCTAAATCCCACCCCAATTAATCGAACGCTCTACAACACACTTGGGTAGAAAAATACACCCAATAATCCCACCCCAAGAATTTCACCCCATCAAAGCACCACTAATGGGTACAGGAGATGAACTGAAAATCATACACAGTCACAAAACCCTAACATTTCATGCAACAATAAATGGGAAAAAAATTATTGTGCTACTAGTGTCCATGTAATTTCTCTCTTACAAGTGTTATTATTATTATTATTATTATTATTATTATTATTATTATTATTATTATTATTATTATTATTCTTTTCTTCGAGGAAAACGTTACCAATCATGCCCTCTTTTACCCAGACAGGGGTGATGAAATAACCATTGTGTCCCTCCCGTTAGATGCTTGGGCACATGCTCCCTCTGGCCCCATCCTGCCACAAGAGTTCTATTCCTCTCATTTTCTTCACTTTTTTCAGTCTTAACCAGACTTCTAACTTTCGATAAAAATCTGCAGACAATTATTAACAAGGTGAGAAATGAAAGCATAAGAGACAAGGCCCAACCGAACTGAGTACCAGAAGAACATGTGTGACCTTGTACTCCTTGAAAGAACTCTTTCTCACTCATACTCTCTCTTTCTCAATGATAGGTTTCAGCATTTAGAAGATAACAATAATGAAGACACATAGGAGTGGAAGTTGTTGTAACTTTTCTTTATTTATTTAATTTAATTATTATTATTATTATTATTATTTATTTTTATTTTTTTTAATGTAGAAGAAGGCTGTTGTAACTGAAAATGCATATGGAGGGCGCATTTGCTCTCCTTTTTCAGGCAAACTTCTGCAGGGGAAATTAGAAGAAAGCAGAGTCTATGGGGTAAATGCTCTTACATTGGTTGGTACTCTTCCTTCTCCTTTGCTACTAGAAAGATCAGGACCTTTCATTTTACCTAAATCTTGATTTATTCCCTAGCTCCTACACAGATCAATACCTATTTGGTTAGGTATTTTTCTTCATCGAATGTAAGGGCCCACATAGAGGAGAAGAGAGACTAACGGAGTTGGTGGTCGTGGGGGTGGGGGTGGGGGTTGGGAGAGAAATCACGGGACTGAAGGAGGCTCTTGCAATGAGAGGAACTGTCATTCCGAGAGTTCTTATTAGTTATGGATTTATTGTGATATTAGTGACAAAATGAAAGAACAAGGTGAAAAAAAAAATGGAAAAAAAGGTTCAAATAAAGAACATAAGGAAATTAATAAATAGCACTATTTACCATTACTCACTAATACATGGTATAGTCGAAATATTTCCCATTTTGTTTTTAACAAATGACCATATTTTATTCACTAGCACACTTTGTTTCAAATAATTCAACCAACAAATAAAAACATAATTACCTCAACATCTCAAACAATGCTACTTTGATGAACACTTGACTCACCTTCATTCCCAATTTCTTCTTCTGCTTCATCTAGTCCAGAAAGTTTAGTTGAAGAGGCAGCGTTACCAAGTACTGCAAGATCCATAGCTTAGTTTAATTTGTGTAATACTTGAGGATCGTTCCAATACCTAGAAAAACAAAAGCAAATTAAAAACGAATGTGGCAAAAGTGTTGCATGCATATAAGTTGTCGTTGTTGGTAACGGTGGATAGATTTGATGATGTGATATTGTATGGTCACTCTGATGACATTGCAGTGCTCTAAAGTGTGTGGGAGGGTATGGGTGCATTGGAAGGTGTAGTAGTGCTTTTTGTGAATTTCCATTTTATGCCCATCGGCATTTGGTCATTCAAGATGGTAATTTCAGCTATTTGGTCCCTTCAGTGACATTTTAGTCTTTTTAACATTTCTGATTTTAAAGTGTCCTGCAAATCTTTCAAGTTCAAACCCATTTTGGGATCCGTGCACTGCATCTGGGTTGATGGTGTCTTCATGGAAAATGCAACCCTTCAAGGTTCTGTATGTCAAAAAAGAATTGGGCCTCATTTCCATAGGGTCGTGTCAAAATGGAGCCAACTAGACTCAAACCGACATACCACAACTTCAACTAGTTGGGACAACTCGATCGATCGGTTGACCAATCGAACCAAACCGGTACTCTGGATTTTTTCCTAGGGTGAATTGGTGAATCAATTCATTAAACCTATCAAATGGATGGGACATTTGAGTTACTCGAGATGGGTTTGGTTCATCTTACACTAAGTCAAGTTTTGAGCACTTTTCAAGCAGAATTAAAGAAAGGCTATTTTTGATAAAATTGTAGATTTTTTTAGTTTAATTTCAAATGAGACAAGAATCTGCCCAATCAGAGTTTTATAAAAGAATTATGCCATCTAGAATGAGGAAATGTAGGCCTATCAGACTAGTTTCCGATTCAAACTGATCATTGGACCAAGCTCGAACTTGGGTCATTTATTGGGCTATTTAAGTGACTTTTAGGGCTTATTGTAGCTCTTCTAAGAGAAAAAAAAAAAAAAAAAAAAATTACCCTAGAATAGAAGAAGAGGGAAAAAGAAAGGGAATATGGGAACTTGAGAATGCATTTAAGCACCTCCAACTACTATTCTTGAGTTTCATTGACTAACATTGAAGGCCATTGAGGGTAGATTTTATTATTGAAGCTCCATTGAAAGGTTCCTTGCAAAGAAGGAAAAATGGGAAAGCAAGGAAGGACAGAAATAAAAGAAAAGAAGAAGAGGATAGAGAGAAGCCTTGCTCCATTCCCTCAAGTTGCATCAAGAAACCTAGCTAAGGGTCAACTGGGGTTGAAGCATTGGTGGCACCAAGAAAATGTGGTTGTGACTACATCAAGTGGAGATCGACGTCACCGTATTTTCAAAGGTTTCTCCTTGCCAAGGTAACCTCACTTTGTCAAATTTTTATTATTGTAAATCATCATTATAGGCAAGATGCTCGATATAATGCCTAGGTGATAGTTGTAGTCTGTTTTGAAAAATTTACTTGTATTAAAGTTTTATTGTAGGATAGTCCTTTATAAGGCCATTATCTTTGTATTCAGGTGTCCAGTTGCATCTAGATACTGGGACATGTGTTCCTTGGTAGGTTTTAAAATATTAGTTTGTATTGTATTATATCAGCCGATACATATTGATACTGGTATATTACAGATCAATACTACACTTTCCTTATAGGATTCTCCCAGATGATCTCCTACCTAGAGTGAACCACTTGCCAAAAGAGGATTCTGCACAAACCACCTCAACACCCACTTATGGCCTATAAATACCAAGCCAAACCTCCAAAAAAGGGATCGATTTCTTATTGACAGGACAACTAGGCTCTCCCTTGTTTGTGCTTCTGTACAGGTCTAGTATGGAAGACCACTAGAACTATTTTACCATAATAGATAGGCACCGTCTGTGGGAAACAACATCAACAAAGCCGCAAAGTCCGAGATCCATGTGTGAAGGAGTAATCGCCTAGCATAGCTGCACGCCACTGAGGGTAAGCCAACCCAAGGAGGAAAACTTCCCCAACCAGAGGGCAATGAAGAACCACTGGAGGTGGGAAACCTTCCTCCTGCTCATCCCATTGAAGACTTGAATCCTAGTGCTCTAGCCACTACTACACAACTCTATGACTTGCAACTGCAGGTGTTGGAACAATTGCTCTCTTCCAGAATTTTCTCCATCAATTCGGTCCAGCACTGCCTACCATGTTGTTCCCACCTGTGAACCCTCGTGCAGTAGACCTCATGCTACTAGAAGAAGACAGGAGTGAAGAGAGGGCAGTCAAATGGGCTAGTCTAGTCTACACTGGCATGCACCTCCACCACACCCTCACCAACCGAACCCGCCGTCATCCAAACGTTAGACTTGTCTTTTTAGTGGTTTGAGGAGGAATGAGAAAGAATACCAGCACCAGCTGTCTCAACACCTTTGCTAAAGAATCTGAAGAATGAAGGTGTAACTCTTTACCCGGTGGGTCATGAACATAAAAGAAGAGACCCTGAACCACAAGGATGTAGCTCCACCTGGTGGTAAGCCGAAGTAGGGAAGATGTGCCACCTTGGGTCCCCCGACATGACGTTGGAGCATAGAGATGGTAGGTCACCTTGCCCGAGGAGCCCACCTTAGGTTGGCTGAGACATTGAGAACAAAGAAAGACATTGCATCATCTATCTAGATCAGGGATGATGCCTCCAAGAGCTCGATGAAAAGATACGATCTCAAGGAGCCGACCACCGAGATGAACATTGTCACAACTCACAAACCTTCATGATATATGATGGGATGTCTGATCCAATTGGTCCCATCTGATCCTATAACTCTGTGATGACCATCTATGGGAGATCAGATGCTATACTATGTCAAGATTTCCCCACGTCATTGAAGACGATTTGCACCTAGACCAAACTCAGGAAAGCCTTTGTCACCAGATTCTGAAGTAGCATATGCAGAAGAAGGGAACTGCAAACCTTCTGGAAATGAATCAGAAGCATGATGAGCCAATCCGGGAGTTTGTCAACTGCTTTACGAAGGCAACGTTAGAAATCACAGACCAATCAGAAGGGGTAGCCTTAGTGCACTCTGCAGTGGCCTTACCCATGCAGGACTCACCAAGTCTATAACCAAGTAGCCTCCTAAGAGTATAACATAGCTGTTGTAGAGGTGTAACAAATATTCTAACATAGACGGCGTATTGGTAGTGCAGAAGGACGTTAGTTCAGATAAACAGGATATGAATAGAATGAGTTACCTTAGGGAGGATAGTTGTGATCAAAAGAAGTTAAGATTGACTGTCTAGTTGCAAAATCACTGAGTCTTGCTACCCCTTAGACAGGTCCAGGTTTAACATTCTCATAGAAGTAAAAGATAAAAAAAACTCCTCTTTTGCCAACACCAATGTTCTCAAAACCTGAAGAAATTGATGAAGGACGTAATTACTTGCATATACAATTATATGATCTTGTCATATGTTTATAGAATCATAAATTAAACAATAATGAATCAACGATGCATACCGTTCACCATCGATTGTGAAGAATTGGCTACCATTATATCCTTTACGTATCTTTATTCCTACAATTCCAAGCATGAACAAAACGGATCCTCTAGGTTTCTCCCCCACTAGCTCCCCTTAAATCTCTCTTGGTGATGGCGCCACTAATGAGAGTAATGTTAAGGTAGAAGGAGGACCTAGAATCCTATTTTATAAAGTTTGTACACACCTCCCATCAAGGTGTACCAAATAAGGTAGGACTTTTTTCCCTAATTAAACGAGGAGTGGGTTTCCTATTTGAAATCGAATACTAAAGATTGGTATCAGCCAATTTTCTAATTAGTATATGGGATAATAATAAAGAATATCCAAAAGAATATTCCTACAATCTCCCACTTGAACCATGTGACCACATAATAACAATCTCAAACATAATTTGAATTCCAACATCATACTACAGTATTTGAAAGTAAATCCATCAACTTTATGTGATTACAATCATAATACTATATTTGAACAAAACTACTAATGTGGATCATGGCGGTTATACATCATATAACGACATACTCCCTTCCATAGTCACAACACTAGTAACCTCATCCAAACAGGTGTAAAAGTAGGGAATAGACTAGAAAAGTCTCTAACTAAATGGTCCAACATAATATCTCACATATATAAAATAAAATGTATACACATAATAATAAAGTGAGAAATATTCAAAAACAAAAAATATCATGATCATTTAAATAAATAAGTAAAAGTGTCTAACATAATATAACCATTACATCATACTTTACATAAACTCATATCCATTACAAGATCTGTAAAGTATTTAGGCGCTAATGTCTTGGTCATAAGATAAGCAATCATCAGACTTGTCATGATGTGTGTAATATACACTTCTTGTTTCTGAACTGATTCCTTCAAAAAATTGTACTTTACTCCAATATGCTTCGTTTTACTTGAATGCATGTCATTCTTGGAGTAATATACGGTGGTAACATTGTCACAATACATTCTCAGTGGCTTTGAAATGGTGTCGACAATCCAAAGTCCTAAGATAAAGTTTCGTAACCAAATTACCATAGATGTGGCCTCAAAGCATGCCACAAACTCTGCTTCCATAGTAGAAGTAGAGACACAAGTCTGTTTCTTGGACTCTCAAGAAATCGTCCCACTAACAAGTAGAAAGATGTATCCTAATGTAGACTTCCTACTATTGAGGCATCCTACATAATCAGAGTCTGAATATCTGATCACTTCCAACTGATCAGATGTTCTGTAAATAAACATGTACTCCCTAATCCCTTTTAAATACCTCATCACCTTCTTTGCTGTAAGTCAATGATCTGTGCCAGGATTACTCACATATCTACCTAACATACCAATAGCAAAACTAATGTCTATATGAGTACAAGTCATTGCATACATAAGACTCCCTACTACAAAAGAATAAGGAATATCCTTCATTTGTGCTATTTTCAGATCATTCTTTGGCACTGATTTAAGCTAAACTTATCTCCTTTGATAATAAGGGAACACCTGATTTGCAATTCATCATGTCATATCTTTTCAAAACTTTATTAATATAGGTTTTCTAGGATAGTTTAAGTATTTGATGAGATCTATCACGAAATATCTCAATGTTGATAACGAAAGAGGCTAAACCCATATCTTTCATTACAAAGTTCTTAAAGAGAAAGGTCTTTGTATCACTCAACAAACCAAAATCATTACTAGCAAGTAAAATATCATCCACATATAAAACCAGAAATATAAACTTACTCCCACTAAGTTTCAGATATATACACCTGTCAAAAGTGTTCTCAATAAATCCGAAGGAAACAATGATGTGATTAAATTTAATATACCACTGTCTAGAAGCTTATTTAAGTCTGTATATGGACTTCTTAAGTTTGCACATTAGATTTTCTTTTCCTTGATCACTAAATCTCTCAGGTTGGTTCATGTAGACTTCCTCATCTAAATCCCCATTTAAGAATGCAATTTTTACATCCATTTGGTGAAGCTCTAGATTATAATGAGCCACTAATGCCAATATGATTCTCAGAGAATTTTTCTTAAAGATAGGAGAAAAGGTTTCATGGTAATCAATGCCTTCTTTCTGAGGGAATCCCCTTGTAACTATTCTAGCTTTATATTTCTCAATATTACCCTTCGAGCCACGTTTGGTTTTAAATACCCATTTACAATCAATTACCTTAAAGCCCATTGATAGTTGAATGAGATCCCAGACATCATTGTCACTTATGGACTTCATCTTATTTTTCATGGCATCTACTCATTTAAAAGAATCATTATCGTTTATGGCCTGTGAAAAGGTTAATGGGTTATTATTGATTCTAATATCGAACTCTGATCTTTGGAGATATACTATATAGTCATCCGGAATAGCAGACCTCCTAACCCTCTGAGGTCTTTCTGAAATTTTCAGTTGAGAAACATTCATAGTATTATTATTGGTGACTACATCATGGCGTAAACATCTTCAATAGTTTGTTGTTCCATAGGATCATTTTCATTAGTCACCTGTAGGACAACATCATCATGATGAATATGTACATCTTCTATAGTTTGTTGTTCCACAAGATCATTATGAACAGTCACCCGTGAAACAACAATATTATTACGATGTACATAAGTTAATAGGAAAATTTGATGTTCTTCAAATACCACATTACGTGGTTTCTCACTCTCACTAATGTTACCATCCTCTAAGAATCTAGTAGTTCGAATTTTCACAATTCTGGCACTGTGTATGGGTGCATAAAACTTGTAACCCTTTGACCACTAGAAATAACCAATAAAATAACAACTTATGATTTTAGGGTCAAGTTTTCTTTCATATGGATTGTGCAATCTAACTTCAACAGGACAACCCCATATGTAAATACCCTAACTAGGTTTCCTTCCATTCTATAACTCGTAAGGAATTTTAGGAACGGACTTACTAGGAACCTGGTTCAAGATATACACAGCTGTCTTTAACGCTTCACTCCACAAGAATTCAGGCAATGAGGAGTTGCTCATCATGTTATGTACCATTTCTATGATTATACGATTATGTCTTTCTATAACCCCATTTGTTCAGGTGTACTAGAAGTTGTGTATTCGGGGGTTATACCCTTCAACTTAAGGAATCGAGTAAATGATCCTTCACTTTTTTCTACATCAATATGTCTACTATAATATTCACCCACTCTATCAGATCTCACAATTTTGATATTTCTGTCTAACTTATTTTTTACTTCAGCACAAAACACTTCAAAAGCATTCAAAGCATCAGATTTTTCTTTTAATAAGTAGACATAATAGTATCGTGAGTAATCATCAATGAAGGTGATGAAATATTTTTCACCATTTATACAAGGATCAAAGTGGCTACAAATGTCAATGTGTATCAATTCCAGAAGTGGATTGGTCTTTTTGGCAACAACTTTATTTGTCTTAGATTGCTTACCTTTAATGCAATCTATACAAATGGTGAAGTCAGTGAAATCTAGATTTGACAATATTTGATACTTTACTAATCTCTCCATTCTAGGTTTGAAAATATGACCTAAACGTCTATGCCATAGGGATGAGGAATCATTATTATTGGATTTACGATTTGATCCAATATTCACATGTAGTGCAAGAATGGATTTAGAAAAATTAGAATCCATATTAAGTTTATAAAGATTATCACATAAATATCTAGTACGAACTAAATTGGTGTCTTTAAAAATATTTACAACCTTATCACCAAAAGTAAACTTAAAACCACCACAATCAAGTCTCGATAATGAAACTAAATTTTTAGAAATAGAAGGAACATAAAGAGTATCCATAAGGTCCAATTAGAATTCGGTATGCAAAATGAGTCTATAAGTGCCAATAGATCGGACTTCAGACTCCTGTCGGTTTTCCATGTAGACGGTGCTATCACTTTGATTTGATTTTTGGGTTATAAGAATGCCTTGCATAGAATTAGAAATATGAACAGTTGCTCCTGAATCAATTGATCAAGTATTACAAGGAACATCAACAAGATTCATTGGAAAACATACTAGGAGAGAATCACTACCCTTCTTTTCGAACCAAGTCTTGCGTTTCTGACAGTCTTTTTGAAGGTGTCCTACTTTCTTACAGAAGAAACACTTCAACCTGTCAGTTTTCTTTTCCTTATCATCAGAATTTGGATCGAAGGTTTTCTTTGATGCACTATTCTTCTTAAAATTTCCTCTCTTCCTTTTATTCTGGTTGGATACAAAATTGACCACTTGGCCTCCTTCATCATTCAATCTCCTTTCCTCCTAGACACACATATTCTGAAGTTTATTTAGAATCCACTTATCTTTATTTGTATTGTAGTGGATCTTGAATGCTCCAAAACGAGGAAGAAGTAAAGTCAGAATGATATGGACAAGACAATCTTCATTCATTATCAATTCAAGGGGTTTTAGTCGTGTACAGATACTTTCCATTTCAGAGATATGGTCTTCTATCCCATTAGTGCCAGTATACTTCATTGTTACTAATTTGGTCATCAAAGTCCCAGCCAAATATTTATCAGCAGTAGTAAAACGGGTTTCTATATTGGTTAGGTATTCCTTTCTATTTTCAGAAGATGGTATGAAGCTTTTGATAGTCTTGCTAATCATCTTCATAATATATAGAAGGTAAAGGCGATTAGAATGCTCCCACCAATCATGTAATATAACATCATCATCAGTGCTCTCATCAGTGAGAGCAGTGCAAGGCATAATCCTGATCCATGGTAGCAAGGTAATAAATAAGTTTTTCATGCCAATTGTTAAAGTTTGACCCATTCAGAAGTGACAAGTTATTCGAAATAGGGATAAGTGTTGAACCTAGGAACAAAAGTAAATAATACTTGCTTATTAAATATCTTACTTTGAGTTTCAATAATAGAATATTAAAATTTTAGTAAAGCAACCTATTGCATCATTACAATCTACTCTATAGAATCGTGATGGTAATATACTAGTAGTTCACTTTATATTAGTTGGTGGTCATCATTAGGGTAAAATATTTAAATCATCAAAATAATCAAATAAGATGTATACATGTGGATATTCTCATTCTATTTAACCGTTAAACTATCACATACAAATCATTGCAGTCAATTAAGTATGTATACCTGTAGATATTCTTATTGTATCTAACGATCATTATAAGGTTCTAAAATTTATAATTCAAATTGAATATATATAATACAATTATGTCTAAGGCTAACATATATAATTATTATCATAAAAAAAATATGTACCTGTGGATACTCCCATTTAACTTAATTGCAAACTCATTTGTAAATGTGTATATCACACTTTTATGTTTAGACCTAAAAAGTTAATCAATGCAACTAAGAAAGGATGTGTACCTGTGGATACTCCCATTTAATCTAATTCCATGATCAATAATGCCCTAAATCCTATTTAAATTGAATGTATATATCACACTTTATGTTTAGAGCCAAAAAGTTGTAATCAATGCAACCAAGAAAAGAAAATGTGTACCTGTGGATACTCTCATTCAACCCAATTGCATAATCAATGATGGCCTAAACTCATTTAAATTGAATGTGTATATCACAGTTTATGTTTAGAGTAAAAAAAGTTATAATCAATGTAACCAAGAAAAAAATGTGTATATGTGGATACTCCCATTCAATCCAATTGCATGATTAATGATGCCCTAAACTCATTTAAGTTGAATATGATATACATCCAAAAAATTATACTCATTCAATTTAAATATAACTTTAATTAGCATCCACCCACAAAAATTTTTAACATTGCATATATGCATCAATTTATACATATTTCTTACATAAATAGTCTCCCAAACTAATGGAAACTAAAATAGAAATAATAAATAATCATTAATAGAAATACAAGAATGTGATTCCAAACATGGTATGATTGAATCAATGTGAAAGGCTACTATTAGAGAACAGAAAGTGAAAGATTACAGATTTGATGAAATTATTGGTGTACATAATAAAGTTTATTTCAAAATAAACCTTTTAATATTGATGAACCAATATGGATCTTTAATAAATTTGATTCAAGAATAAAGGCACAACCTAAGTGCGGATACCACTTGAAGGACGTAATTCCTCCCACATACAATTATAAGATCTTGCCATATGTTCATAGAATCACAAATTAAACAATAATGAATCAACAATGCTCACCGTTCACCATCGACTTTGAAAAATTGGCTGCCATTATATCCTTGATGTATCTTTATTTCTGTAATTCCAAGTACGAACAAAATGGATCCTCTAGGTTTCTGCCACTAGCTCCCCTTAATTCTCTCTTGGTGATGGTGCCAAAAATGAGAATGATGTTAGGGTAGAAGGAGGACCTAGAGTCTTATTTTATAAAGTTTATGCACCCTCCCATCAAGGTGTGCCAAATAGGGTAGAACTCTTTTTCCTAATTAGACGAGAAGTGGGTTTCCTATTTGGAATCCAATACTAGAGATTAATACTGACCAATTTTCTAATTGGTATATGGGACAATAATAAAGAATATTCCTACAATTAATCCAAAGAAGTACTACAAATTCCACAAAAACATCAGTCACAAAATCGACGAGTGTCGACAACTGAAAAGGGAGATTGAAGAGATAATCAAAGTATGATACCTCACCAAGTACCATAAAGAGGGCCGATGTGAAGATCGACCAGTCAATTGAGACGAGGCCGAGTCGAGTACTAAGTGAGATGAACTGAGATGGGAAGATAGGAAGAAAGGATCTCGAAGTGTGAGGTGAGTGAATGAATACTCCAACTGACTAACAGGCCTACCAATACTGACCTTCCTTGGTAGACTAGGACTGAAGTCTATTAGGAAAGCCAAGGCATATGCACGGTTCATCTGTGCACTTGAATAACCTCTCAAGATGGCTCAAGCTGGACCAGTGGTTTTGTTCTCAGATGGAGATTTGGGGTGACTGAACTAGCCATACGGTGATGCCATAATCATTATGCTCTTGGTTGCTAACTACCCATTCTATAGGGTATTGGTGCACATTGTAGTCTTGGTTGACCTAATGTCCTATGGAGCTTACCAAAAGCTTAGATTTGGGGATGGCAAGCCAAAAGCAACAAGTGAGACATTATATAGATTCTCAAAATCTTCGTAGGATATAGAGGAAGCCATAGAATTTTCAATAATGATCGGAGAAAGCCCCAAATCTGCCATGGTTTGGGTTAACTTCATGGTCGTAAAGGTCACTTCGGCTTATAAAAATCTTAGGCAGACCTTCATTCATCATTGTAGGAGCAATAGCCTCTACCAAACACTTGAAGGTGAAATTCCCCACCGGGAATGGAATTGGCGAGTGCCAGTTCAATCAAAAGGAGTCTAAAAAATGTTATGCAATTTATGAAGATAACTAAAAGCCCTTTTCTTGGTATAGCTTGCAACATAGAAGTGGCTGATGCCCGAGATGAATCACAACTTCAGAGAGGGGAACAAGTAGAGGATGTGGTGGAGGTGGCGCTAGATGAAGAGAACCCAAGCCGAACTATTCAGATCGAAGCTCTAATAAACACAGAATAGAGTAATGAAATCCTAACCTTTCTTAGGGTAAACGTCAACGTCTTCAGCTAATTGACCTCAAATATGCTGGGTATAACATGGAATCTAGTTAAGCACAACCTTATTGTGAAACCAACCATGAAATTAGTCCAACAGAAGCGAGGAACTTTGCCCCGGAGTGGTAGGAAATCATTAATAGTGAAGTGGAAAACTGAAACAGTCAGGGTTTATATAGGATATCAAATTCTCCACCTGGTTGGCCAATGTGGTTATGGTATCAAAACCAAATGAGAAATGGGGGATATGCATTAACTAAAA
>NC_056558.1:30955678-30967121 GCF_013358625.1 Macadamia integrifolia
CGTGATAGTTATATGTGTTTTTGTAGTTGTGGGAAGTGTGTACCTAGTTATTAACTGAGGGATGAGTTGAAAAAAGAAATTGTAGAAGTAGGAAGTGGATAGTTATGATAGCAATAATTGTCCATGTATCCCGAAATTATTTCTAAACGAAATGAGGTAGGCTTCATCACTTGAGCCAAATGCTAGGCTTCCTATAAAACCAAAGTACTCTATGTTCTCTCTTATTTCTTCTATCTCCATCTTTTGTTCCCTTTTTATTTTTTGTTTTCTCTTTTTCCCCTATTTTCTCTCTACCATATTTGTATACTTACATTTGGTATCAAGGCCAATGAATCACTCACACGATATAGAGTAAAATTGCAACAAAATTCATGCTATTCAAGCAAAAAATTAAGCTTTGTTTGATGACATTGTCCAAGAAATTTGACTCATTTACATAAACGAATAGTCCAAAAGAAGTGATAGCAACTGATGCAATTGAATTGCTATCAATTGAAACTTGATGCACTTGGAGCAGCCAACAAAGAAAAAGAAGAAGAGGAAATTCAAGCAATGCAAATCATGCACCACTTCTTTCAAGGTATTATTATTCTCTATAGTGAGATCGGCACACCATGAGATGACCATTCTTGCTTCGTTGATTGAGATTTCTCTTATTAAGATTTGGGATCCTAGTGGACCGTTATTTTCCTAAATTTCATTGTCCTTGATGGCAAAGATAATTCAACTATAGAAACACGTAAAATGAAAACTTTGAATCCATATAAAAGTTTGGGGAGAAGATTGGACAAGCCTAGAGCTAGCAGCTCAACCAACAGGGGGTTGGGATGGGAGGGGCATTGGGGTCATTTCTGAGGATTTGGATCCTCAAGAGAGAGAGAGAGAGAGAACCTCTCACTGGTGCCTCTCCAGCACCCCCATGCCAAAAAGGATCCTCTTTTTTCCTTTTTTTAAGAGAGAGAGAGTGACACAGGATGAACACAACTTGCACATGCATTGCTTACAAGGTTGGGAGGTTTGCATACAAGAGGTTGCTTACGTGGCTAAATGGGCACTTATGAATTATATTATGTAGGCTGTAGTTAGAGTAAGTCGTGATAGTTATATGTGTTTTTGTAGTTGTGGGAAGTGTGTACCTAGTTATTAACTGAGGGATGAATTGAAAAGAGAAATTGTAGGAGTAGGAAGTGGATAGTTATGATAGCAATAATTATCCATTTATCCCGAAATTATTTCTAAACGAAATGAGGTAGGCTTCATCACTTGAGTCAAATGCTAGGCTTCCTATAAAACCAAAGTACTCTATGTTCTCTCTTATTTCTTCTATCTCCATCTTTTGTTCCCTTTTTATTTTTTGTTTTCTCTTTTTCCCCTATTTTCTCTCTACCATATTTGTATACTTACATTTGGTATCAAGGCCAATGAATCACTCACACGATATAGAGTAAAATTGCAACAAAATTCATGCTATTCAAGCAAAAAATTAAGCTTTGTTTGATGACATTGTCCAAGAAATTTGACTCATTTACATAAACGAATAGTCCAAAAGAAGTGATAGCAACTAATGCAATTGAATTGCTATCAATTGAAACTTGATGCACTTGGAGCAGCCAACAAAGAAAAAAAAAAGAAGAGGAAATTCAAGCAATGCAAATCATGCACCACTTCTTTCAAAGTATTATTATTCTCTGCAGTGAGATCGGCACACCATGAGATGACCATTCTTGCTTTGTTGATTGAGATTTCTCTTATTAAGATTTGGGATCCTAGTGGACCGTTATTTTCCTAAATTTCGTTGTCCTTGATGGCAAAGATAATCCCAGGGAAGGAATGATATGTGCCTAGACAAGCTAGCATGGTCCTTGTGCATGTATGGCTTACATAATTGAGAGGTTTGCATACAAGAGGTTGCTTACATGGCTAAATGGCCGTTATGTGTTGTAGTATGTAAGTTGTGGTTTAATATTGTGGGAAGTGTGTAAATAGTTATTACTAGCAAGATGAGTTGAAGAGAGAAATTGTAAGAATGGGAAGTGAGTAGTTGTGATAACTGATAACCACAATTGTAAGTATATTTATTGATGAATGACAAAGTAGAAAGTAAGCCTTGAAAATCCCAAAATTAAACAAGATGAGATAGGATTCTTTATCCAAGCCAAACTCTAGGCTTCGTCATAAAGCCAAAACACCATATTTGCTCTCCTATTTCTTCTATCTCTGTCTTTATTTTCCCTTTTATCACCATCTCTACTTTCCCTTTAAAAATGACCACCATGCCCCTCCCATCCTAGTTCCTCCATTGGTTGAGCCACTAGCTCCAAGAAAGTTAGCGGCATGCCCAACCATCTCCCTTACAATTTCATTGTGATGACTAATATGCTTTGACAAAAAAAAAAACCTACTTTTTAAGTCAAGGAACACATTTTATAGTGGATAGATGTTTGTTTTGCAAGAGAGAGAGAGAGAGAGAGAGAGAGGGAGCGCCCTACCCACATCTATTCTTGTCTTACCTATTCACCATGGGTGTGCCATATCTTTAAGCTCATACAATTTCACTATGGTTTAATAATAAACTTTGTTTCACCTACTTTATCGAAAAGGATATTATATTTATGGGTAAGAGTTCCCTAAAAGGCAACAGAGGGGCCAAGGGAGCATATATGGGGCATCAACAGCAGTAAGAATGCTCAAAGGACTTCAAGAAACAAGACAATTAAGTGTCACAACCGTCACCATTTAGACTGATTATCAAAACCTAATGGAGATAATGAATTAGAGCATAGGAGAACGGTCTTGGGAGATTTTTAGTTTTCTAATAAACATTAAAAATCTTAATGAATTCACTTCTTCTAATGTTACTAAGCATGACCATCATATAATATCCTTGATCTACATTTAGCAGTTATGGCAAGTATTGAAGAGGCCCACTTTCTTACCTCGGTATATATAAATTAAAATTGTCTCATGTTTGAAGGATTCAATAACTTTCTTTCTTATGAACACTTGTATTTTCTTCCAAGAAATTTTTCCCACCATTGTCTCTTGAATATGAATATATATATATATATATATAAAATAAGGGAGAGGGGATGACTACTTTTCCTAGAAATGGATGTATCTGTTTTATTTCTCTTCCAAACTTTTTGAACCCTAGTTTCAGTAAACAATTGGAAGATCAAGAACCACCCTCTACAAATTGCAAATGTGAAACCATGCTAAAGCAAGACCCATAACAATGAAAAAGGACTGCTCAATTGAGACTTGAGTCACCTTGGAGTTAGTCAAGCAACATACTCGACTTCTTTGCCTGAACTTTGGAATCCCTAAATCGAAACACAATCAATTCAATCCTACAATAAAAATCATTCGACAAATTGTAAATTAGGCTAGATCAATACCTATTCTAATACCATGGTACAATTCCATCTCAAATGACCAATCTAATAAGTGGAGGTACTGCCAGGTATGCAAGTAGAATGGAAACCCTACCCATAGCCAAGTGGGATCTTAAGACTTAGGGTCATTTGGTATCGTTTAAAAAAAACGTTTATGCCGTTTTACGAAATAAAGTGTTTGGCAACCTTATGATGTGTTTCAGATTTTTTGAAACAAAAATTGAAAAAAAAAAAAAAAAAAAAGGAACGATTTTTGGAATTCGTTCCGATAAAATACACTCACCCTCTTTCACCTCTCACCCTTTCGCCTTTAGGCACACAGAGCGGAGAAGAAGAAGAACGATTGCTGGAGAAGAAAAAGCACGATCGACCTTGAATCCTCGACACAGCAGGTACATCTTCACTTTCTTCTTCTTCTTCGTTCTTCATCTTCATTTTCTTTCACCCATTTTCTTTCTTTCTCCACTGATTTTTTGATCCTTCTTCTTCTTCGTTGTTCTTCATCTTCATTCTCACTGAAGAAATCCTTCTCTATTTCGCATAGAGAAGGGCTACCGCAGTCAGCTACCATCACTTGTCGGCGATCTTCACCTCAGATTCAGGGTTATATTCTTGGCGATCTTATCCTGATTCATGCTTTCATGCTATCTAGGGTTTCACGCAACCACCCCAAATCATAAATTGATGCAACCTACAGAAATCTCCCCTGAGTTACACATTTATGTTGTTGATGTTATTGTTAATGTCATTGATGCAACCTACAGAAATCCTGGCACCGACCAGTTTATACAATTAATAAAAGTAAAATTAAACTGCTGATGGATCATGGAACAGAGACCACCACACCAGAGGGAAATCTTGCCCTAAGATGTGCTGATTCAGGGTCGAAGCCCTCTCATTGGAGTCTTTATTTGTCTATGGGAGTTAAGAAGGTTTTGGTTCAGGGAGACAAGATTATAGTATTTCTGAGCTAGGATTTGATTGAAATTTGGAATGGGACTTCCAGAGTCTCGGCTCAGTAGTCCTGGATTATTCGGGTTATCTTGGTTCTGAAAGAAAGACAAGACGAAGGTGCTAAGAATAGGCCATAGTTTATAGCTGAAATGTAGCCAATGAGTTCTTTGCTGCCTCAAAATTTTGCTTTTACATGGGATTGCTTCTGTCATTGATTCCTTTGAAACTTTCAAGTTTGGCTAAGATTAGTTGCAAGTATATTTCACATCTACAGATCTTTCTACTTTTACTTCATTTTCTGCCAGTTATTAATAAATACCTTATTGCTTTAATCTATATCTCTGCAACTATATAATCTAATTTGACAGCTTTTTCTCAATCTAAATCCCACCATCATCAATCCCTAAACCAATGGCCATTTTATTTCTTCAGACCTCATTATCACAGAATAGAGATTCGATTCCAGTCTATGTAAAAAACCTCTAAAGCCCTCAACTATCTCAGACAAATTTCGAACTCTACCCTTATATCCAATCCAGCTCCAGCCCTTTCACATGTTCACCTAATTTCTCACTTCACTTCTTGTTTTCAACCATAAATTGTAAATTTAAGTCAAAACCCATTATTTTAACCTCTCCTTTTCACATCTCCTGCTATTTTGCAGTCAAACTTCAACATGACCCTTCCATTAGTTTACCAGAACCCAAGCCCAAAATATTAAAGCACAATCAATAAATTTTAAAAGCCCATATCCTGATCATGTACAGAAATACATGAGCTACACCAATAGGTATGTCATAAAAAACAAAAAAATAAATTGAAAATGACACTTAAAGGGCTAGAGGATCAAAAAAATAAATTGAAAGACGTCCTCAATGCATTCAAGTCTTTAGACTTAAACAAAAAGTGAAAAGAATGATTACGTAACATATAATTAACTTGAACATGGCATTGTTAATTCTGCACTTTTTTATATTTTAGAACCACTTTTTTAATTTGGTATCTACTATTTTAATGTTGTCCCAAAAAGTTATCAATTTATAATAGTACTTTAATTAGTGTTATTTTTATAATTATTGATTTTCATAAATAAAAAAATCTGAAACAAGCCTTACCAAAGGCCACAACTGTCGTTTCTCTGTTCTGAAACTATCCCTAAAACAG
This sequence comes from Macadamia integrifolia, assembly GCF_013358625.1. Taxonomy (NCBI): domain Eukaryota; kingdom Viridiplantae; phylum Streptophyta; class Magnoliopsida; order Proteales; family Proteaceae; genus Macadamia; species Macadamia integrifolia. The sequence continues at coordinate 30,961,192 of NC_056558.1, forward strand.
ATTCACCAAACAGCATTTTTTCGTTTAAAAATGGAATTTTGGCATAGAAACTGAAATTATCATTTTTGACAAGAAACGCTATTTCTAGAACAGAAACAATATCAAACGAAGCTTCAACCTCCCATGGAGATATACTGATATCAATTAAAAGTCCTCCAGCTGATAACCTTATGTTAACAGCAATGACAAGCAAAGAGTTATCACTATCATGTTTGGAAGAGCATTTGATGTGGTTTTGAGGATTTCAAAGTTGCTACGCACTTGAACTGTCACCATAACAATAGCAAGGTTGTAAGGAGAAAAACTGTCAATATAACATATTACACATATGAAAGGAAAGAAGAAAGTAGGTCTTACCTGATGTTGCTTATACTTATAATGTATAGCATTCAGACGACAACCGTTAGTATTCATTTGCAAATCTTATAGTGCAAGAACTATAAGTTTAAGATCAGATGCCTTGTAGGTGGTGTAATGCTCCAGAGCTGGATTCTGCAAGAAATACAAACAAAATCAAGCACAGAAATGTACAATGAAGCAAGTGTAGAAAAGCAGAAGAAAGATTCCAGACCCATGGATGGCATGAAGATCTGGTGTCCATCTAGCAAGGAATATTGCAGATGTAGCAACTAGAGAAGGAAGAAACTTTAGGAATGTGTAGTCAATGAGAGTGAGTTCTGCTAGATAGTTGGCCAGAAACTCCAATTCAAGGCTGGGAACCTGCAAAATGTTGTTTACTTACAAAACCAGATTTTTTTTTTCTGGAACAAAGTTAAAATTTACCATTACTATTTCTCTGAACTAAATCGAACCAATTAATATACCTTGTAAGAAGCTTGAGCTACTCGGAGGAATCTCCTGCAAAGAAGGAATTAAAGATGAAAAGAAACTTCAGTAGATGTAGACATGGTTGTCATGAGGTCTTGGTAGCCCAAGGCATTGGAGAGGGCCTATGCGCAAGCAACACCAACAAGGCACCTACGTCACCAAGGTGCCTGGATGCCTAGGTAGTACTATGGATTTAGAAAGTACAAGAATTCCACGATTAACAGATACTGATGGATGTAGATGATGATGGAAAATTGTTCCATAAAGAAGTTTTACAGAAGAACAAAAAATACCAAAATTTAGATCGCACTTATATGTAGATTAGATAATGTTGATCATTATCATAGATCTATATTCCAACAACTATTCTTGTAGTGATAAAATTTCAGCTTTGCAAGTTAGAATTGTGAACGAACATGAAGAAAATGCATTAACTACTAACATCCCAAAGAAGCTTACGAGGCAATTAACATGCATGTAATGCCAAGCAGTTGAAGTCTTTTTCTTTCCATGTAATTTGCAGAAAGAAATCGGTCGACGAAATACACTGTTAGGTAAAGCGTATCTAGAACTAGCTTATACTCCTCAGTAACCTAAAACATGCCATTCATAACAAACACTTTCAGCATTCACTAGTCATCCATAAAATCCCTTTATTAAAAACTTAAACCTTTAACTTTAATTGCTCATACTGCAATGAGGCAGTTGTAAAGATCACAACATACAACATGCTTTCTCAATATTTAAAAAAATTTAATCCTTCTATGGTCAACATCACAGGTAGAGATCACAACCCCAAATATTACAAAAGGAATAATATGTAGCAAGGATGGCCTTCTGAGTTCTAACTAAGCCAAGTAATAAGAAAAATAATGACGTGTGTTATTGTACATGTGATTAATCCCCCTTCCCAAAGTTTGGAAATGGCTACAACAGCCACATTTCAAGTTCTAGTACAAAGATTTCGAAAATAGCTTAAGAATTAAGGCTGTGTTTGGTATCTAAGTGAAGAAAAGAAATGAAATGAAATGAAAAGAAAAAAAAATCTAGAAAAGAGAGGAAAGAAAATAATAGAATGAAATGAAATGGAAAGAAAATAAAAAAATTGTATGTTTGGCTACCAGTAAAAGAAAAGAAAAGTTGTTTTTTTCTATTTTGTTGTGTTTTAGGCAAGACTTTTTTCTTGGCAACACAAGAAAACTTCACTATTCCCATGGTGAATTTTGAAATTCAAAAAAAGAATCTTCTCTTGATTCAGAACATACCAAACATATTGACAATTTCTTAAACCAAGAAAATAATATAATTTTTGTACTTTTTTCTTCTCTTGGCTACCAAACACAGCCTAAATGAAAATTTGATTTTTAAATAACAAAAGATTAAAAGAAGGAAGTTAGAACTCTTCGTAACTTTAAAATTGTGAGGGAAGCATGGAAAAATGTTATCTTTCTTCCAGAATCTCTTTATTATATACATTGAATTGTCTTTCCACGGAGTGCATTACACCCTCGTTTTCTATTTTCACATATGACACTTAGTATATATGATCTATGTGTTTAAAAACTACACACCTCCACAAGCCAATCAATGAGAGTCCCTCGCATGCCCTTCGTAATATCTTGCTTTAGTGTGCCTATAAAATAATAGTTTGGTCTTCGAACCATCTGAACAAAGAGATTTTAACACAATGAGAATCAATGGATGAATGAAGTAGTATTTAAAAATAATAATAATAATAAATAAAAAGATTGAAAAAAACTATATTCCCATGTTAAAACTCATCTATAATCTATCCGTTCAGCAAAAAATAGAAACATCCTCATCCTCCAGCTAAACAAAACAGTAACTTCTAATTTCTAAATGGTACAAATTGCACACAAATACCATACCATCAAAAATAGGCTTTATTGAAACCTCAACAATACAAGAATTTTTCAAAACCTTGTTGAATGAAGGCATGGTTCCAATTTAAAAATTTTAAGAGTATCTTATATCTTTCATTTGTATAGCAGCATAATAAAGTTGACTATACAATCAAATAAATGAAAGATCAATTGCAAAATGGAATCAGGAACATTCACACATTTATTAAGAACAATTGGGGCAACACAAACCTCTGCAACACGTAAATTGTTATAGATATCAGTTGCATAGGGACTGCACATTTGTGGATCTTCGTCATCAGAATCAATGTAATGTTTAAACCACTTGACACTCCCGAATTCTCACAAAAATTAGACTTATCTGTATCATTCAATCCCAAAAAAGAAAAATTTGTCATGCTTATCAAATTTTTTTGTAATGCAAAACAATTTAATTGAAGAAACAAAAGGAATTCCAGAGATGCACAAATAACCTTTTATTGAAGTGCTCACATATTTCCCTATACCAAGTCAGTTCACTCATTCAGTAATGTAAAGAAGCCAAATCCATGGCCCATGGTTTCACCTTGTTACTTATTATACTTATTTGAATACGTGACCATTGAAATCAGAGAACAGTGATGTCAATACCAATTTTGCTGAATAAAAATTACAACCAATACAAGCATCTTCTTCTTATATTCCAAACCTAGCAAAAAGGAGGATTACAAGTATCAAAGCAAGTAAGTGATGCAGATAAACTACTTAATGGGCTTATTTTATTGGAAATAAGCCTTGGGTTGAGTTATGTATGTATTGGGCATTTGATCCCATATGTTTTCATTGTAATAAGTCACTTTAATGGGCCTACAATATTAGTAGAAATTAGGAAAATTGAATTTAATTCATTAGTTTAGTTAGAGTCTTATTTTGAATCTATTTTCTATGTTATTTCAGTTTCCTAGTCAGTTTAGGTTTACCAATTAATTAAAGATTATGTTAGGCCTTTCCTTTTTAGAGTTTGAGTCTACTTAGGATCTTCTATATAAGCTTGTAAGGGGCTACAACATTGTAGACAAATTTATTAATGAAAGTGCAGCTTTGTGCTTCTAAAATTATGAAAAAGAATTCTTCTTCAATAGCTAAGATAGTTGTGAGTGAGAGGCCTAGGCTGAGATAGCCATCCCACCTTCTCACCCACATCTCTACCATCTCAATCTTTCTTCTTCTCTTATTTATTCTTTCATCATCTTCTTCATCCAACAAGTATTGTTCTTCACGTTTTCCTGAATTTCTTCAAGTCTTCTAGAAGTTTGGATGTCACACATGTTTTCTAACCAATACCTACAGTTTAACTTTAATATTACCTAAAAGTAGTGGTAAAAGTTGAAATTATAAAATAAAATAAAAGTTCATCTCAATTGTCGATAGCTAAGAAACATGACATATATACCCTAGCACATCTTGTTATATTACTTTTGAAAATGAATTTTTCTGCTTCAATTGCTCATGCATTTTTCCTTGCTTTTATTCAAAATTAATTTTGTCACTCTAGAAGTACTTGTCTCACTACTGAGAGTTTGGCATTCCGCATTATCCTTTTGTAATATACAGAGGACTACACAATGGTACATAGATTGTGTTAGGCAGTTCAACATATTATAGTTTCATAGAATAGGTTGTCTCACTATAAATGTAGATAGATGAAAAAGCATGCTATCCTTTCTTTAAAGGGCTTAAGAGTTGAGGAGGCTTTCTATAAATCTGTATCTTGTCACAACCAACTGATTGTATCTTTATATTTCTGTACTAATTTGGATTGGAAAATGCTCTTTTCCTTCTGTTAAGCATGTAACTTGTGGTTCAAGCTTCTCAAATTCTCTGTTTTTTCAGCATTCATTGCATTTACATCCTCTTGAACCCCTGGAATTCCTACAGGCTTGGTAGGGGCCACCTTGGACTCCTTCACATTACCTTTTTTAGCTTTCTTGGAGTTTTTGGTCTGAAGAACAGCAAAATTAGTAGAGCAATTCAGATTTTAAACTGGAAAAATAAAGAGTTTTAGGATGAATGCAACTAATTTAGGTGAAAGGAAATTTTAAGATTATTAGCAAATATAGTCATAGCTATGAAGGCACTTTAAATCCATTTTCTGATTATTGTTCATAAATTAACAATTATTTCACTTCTTCATGAGTTCATGCACAGACAGGATATGTCTCAACAATTAAACTCATCAAATTTCCAAGGAACCTAAGAAATACAAATACACATTGTACTAACTGAAAAGAGGTGTCCTGACCTGAAGCTTTGAAGCATTAATGCAATTGGTATGTAAATTTTCACAGTGCAAATTGGTTACATCCTTTAGAACTGCCCTCCTTTTATGTTGAAGATCTGCATCAACTGGAGCTGAGGAGCAACCCTCATCCAAGCCTGCTCTTTTTGAATTTTCTGGTAGAACCCGCTTCTGGTTTTGTTTCACAGAGGGTTGTAATGGAAGTGTTCCACCAACAGCCTGATAAACTGCAGCCCAAGCACGTGTTAATTGAGCAGTGGGTTCTGTAAAATCAGTGACCTATGTATTCTGTTTCTTCATTTCCCCGTACTTCATAGGAGTAATACAAGGTTTAAAATCAAAATCAGTACACTAAACCTGCACATCCATCTAATTAATTCAACATCAACTTGTGTTTTACATTTTTTTTTTTTTTTCAACTTGGGGTAGGGAGAACAAGCTGCCTAGACAACAAGCCAGTGCAAATGCAAAATGTTGCATAAAATTAACACAAACCATATTAAGAATAATAGTAAGACACAAGAACCCAACATACAAGGAAGAATTTCAGAGTTTAAACCATTTCCAGTTAAAACTCGAGGACGAAAACAACCATGAGAAACCTCGCCGTTTGCTATGCTTATAAGCCCACACTCTGTTTAAACATTGTCAATTGCCTTCCAACGTAAATAAATATTCTCCCAAATCTTTTCCTTAGTTCTTTATGGTGTAAGGAAAATGAGTAATGAAATTGTTGAACATGATTCACATTGATTTTTTCCTTAGTTTGTGGTATTTTTCCGTTTCATATGTTTGAGTGACCCTAGACATTGTTGCAAGCTTCAAATTTCACTGTCAAGCAATTAGCTTTCCAGCACCTTGGTATAACTTAAAGACAATTACATATCTGCATTTCTTCTTTCTCTAAACACAGTACTTTAGAAAATTTTCTCTCTCTTTTT
>NC_056558.1:30967141-30968522 GCF_013358625.1 Macadamia integrifolia
GTTACACAGGTCTCGGTCAAAGAGGGGTAATCTGTAGACACCGAATTTTGTCACCCCCCAGCAATGATGACAATATGAAGGATTACATGTTGGATATTTTAGACTTGGAGAATTTTCAAACTTAGAGTAGAAAATGACCATATTTTCCTATAAACTTTCAAGAGAAATTTTTTTCAAAAAATTAGAATTTGATGTTGTGCTGCACCTCGGCTTATATCAGGCCGTGCTGCACCTCGGCCTACATCAGGCCGTGCTGCACCTCGGCCTCCAACAGGCCGTGCTGCACCTCGGCCTACATCAGGCCGTGCTGCACCTCGGCCTCCAACAGGTCGTGCTCCACCTCGGCCTAAATCAGGCTGTGCTGCACCTCGGCCTCCAACAGGTCGTGCTCCACCTCGGCCTCCAACAGGCCGTGCTCCACCTCGACCTCCAACAGGTCATGCTCCACCTCGGCCTCCATAAGGCCGTGCTCCACCTTGGCCTCCATCAGGCCGTGCTGCACCTCGGCCTACATCAGGCCGTGCTGCACCTCGGCCTACATCAGGCCGTGCTGCACCTCGACCTCCAATAGGCTGTGCTCCACCTCGACCTACATCAAGCTGTGCTCCACCTCGACCTCCAACAGGCCGTGCTCCACCTCGGCCTCCAACAGGCCGTGCTCCACCTCGGCCTCCAACAGGCTGTGCTCCACCTCGGCCTCCATAAGGTCGTGCTCCACCTCGGCCTCCGTCAGGTCGTGCTCCACCTCGGCCTCCATCAGGCCGTGCTCCACCTCGGCCTACATCAGGCCGTGCTGCACCTCGGCCTCCATCAGGCCCAAACCCCTTTGTCCAAAAGCAAGGCTTTTTGGACAATCCTCTCTAGTTTTAGTCCCACATCGGAAATTTGAGAAAATTGTCCCAAGTCCCAGGGCTATAAAAATGGCCCTTCCCCTCTTCCAAAAGGGGAGGAGAAAAATTGAGAATTTGGGAGAGAGGATGGCCCCATTAAGGTTTTTGGCTAACTTCTTCCCTCTAAAATCAAACATTCTCCAAGTTTAAAAGTTTAATGCATTAACCCTTCATTGAGCCGGGAGATCTTATCCGGGTTCGGTTCGATTTGGGGGCTCAAACCACGAGAGTTATCTCCCCTTGTTCCTTGATTAAAGCCGGCTTAAGGTATTTTTCTTCTCCTAATTGTAGTTTAAAACTAGCTTATCTAATGTAATAAATTAATTCCTAATTTATTTGTTTAGATTAATTATGTTTAATTAGTCTCATTTGGGTTCAATACGGCTCGTCAGATATGAATCGATTTATTTCGATCCAATTAAAGGTATTTAGGTAATTGATTTTTTAGATTAATTAAGTTTAATTGTTTTTTTTTTTTTTATGTTTACCTT
>NC_056558.1:30971032-30975068 GCF_013358625.1 Macadamia integrifolia
ACCGATACGGTACCGATACAGTACGATACGGCTCGATACTGCACGATACGGTCGATACATACCGATACGGTACCGATACGTACCGATACTCTCGGGAATTTCCAGATTTTCAAAAGTTCGTATCGCAGAGTATCGTACGTATCGGTACCGATACGATACGGAACAATACGATACGTACGATACGGCGATACGCAAAAGGGGGCCTAAAATTCTATGTAGCGTATCGGTATGTATCGTGCCGATGCCTACCGATACGGATACGTATCGGCCGATACGGCACGATACGCACCGATACTTAAAACTATGGTGAGCGCAGTCCCACAAATTGTTTGGTGCGGTCCCGGGTGTATGCGGTCCCACATAGCTTCGATGCTAAGGGCTTGTGCCTGCATTTTCACCTTTGGTCCAATGAAGTAGCCCAAAATAGAATATTTTCTTCCAATGAACATAATTTTTTGCTTGGGTGTTAGTTTTTGACACACAAATATTTTCAGAAAGCGGGCATCTTTCAATGATGCATTATGCATGAACGGATTTGGTTAGCACCTAGGGCGAAAGGGGTGTTGCAAGCAATGGAGCTTGCTGTTAGGGTAACGATCAAGATTTTAGATCCTCTGCCCCCTCTTTTGGGCACAACTCCAAACCCTGTAACATCACATCCTTGTTTCGAGACACGTGCAGATCTATTTCGCAGAGGCTTTCTTCCCTTAGAGGCTTCTAATAATAACAAAAGAGTCATATTTAATAATAATATGGATTGGTTCATAGGCAAGACGTAGGAGAAGGTTGTGCAAAGCACCCAAAGGCCAAATTAGTGGTAATTGTAATCAGGAAAAGAATACTCCCTGATCGCGCAGCCCCTATGCCTAGACAGAGGGTGGTGAAATGACTCCCCACCCCTGTAGAACCCCAAAAATCCATCCATGTTGATGCCCATGTGCACCCTTGTTGGCCCCTGCAATAGTGCAAGAGCAGCGCAACTAGGGAGCATTCGTTTCTCCAATTGTAATATATTCGGAGAAACATATATATTAGTGCCCTAAGAGTCACTTATGAGGCCACCAATTCTCATGAGGCTAACATTTGAAATTGCAGAGCCATCTGTGTTAAATTTAAGAAAGTGTGGTAGGGGAAGGAGCCATGATAAAAGAGCTAAAAGAGAAGTGGAAGAGGAATAACGAACATCACATACATAAGAAAATTCCTCAATAAGAAAGGAAATCGAATGAAGGATGTGAGTAAAGTAAAAAGGTTTAGATTTTATAGCATTTTCCGAATCGATTAGTCACATATATTACTTTAAACCCTGGAGCATATGGAAAGCTCCAATTGATCGTCTTCCTCCTCACGAGTCTTTCTATTACCTTTCCTAGTTTTTATGGCATAAAGTTTGGCAAGATCATCTCCAGTGAGTCAGGTAAAGGCTCTCTTTCTTCTCGGCATGTCCAATGCTTTTCTGGGTTTTAGGATTTAAAACTTTTGGTGGACTTCATTTTTGTTTTTTGAAATTTAGAAAACAAAACCTCTTCCCAGAAATTCATGAATCAATTATATTGCAAAAATTTCTATTGTTGTGCATTAGAGATGAGGTCAGTAAGATAGTTCTAATCATGTCTCTTTTTCTCTCTTTGAATAAATCAATTGTATTAAATATGCTAGTGTTTTTAAGAAAGTTAAAATCCAGGAAGATGACAAATGGCAATATTATATGTTTTTTTTTCCGTAAAGTAATATCGTAGGCTTGGTACTACTATAATGATGACATGTGAAATTTTGTAATTATAATATATTTTATAGGTTGATTCTAAGGGTTTTGGGATTGATTCTGGTCAATTCCAATTTGATTTGGATTTGGATTGATATTTGCAGCTACTAATTTGATCTTTGATTCTGTGTTTAAAATCGATTATAAGGTTTATAGGACTAGATCATGGGTCATAAGATTTGAGGGCGATTCTAGGGTTCTTTTTTGTCCGATTTTGATTCGGTTGGATCAAAATTTATAGGAATCAGTTCCAAGGATGTAGGGGACGGTATCAGTATCGATCTCTGTCGATGACAATTCGATACCGATCTAGATCGGATGGGATCGGTGGGTATCGGCCTATTTTATCCTTGATTTTTATAAAATGTACTACTTTTTACCTATTTTACCCTTGAAAACTATCCAACTCCGGAAGTTCTAGAATGATCAATTTAGAATTGGAATCACTAGAGGGATTGTTTTGATACTCAATTTCGAGTTTAAAATCATTGGTTGAATAAACCAATTTCGATCCAAATCGACCATAGTAACACCTATCTAGATTGTTTCAAAATGACTGATTATAAGGCTTTTGTGATTGATTTGATCCATTTCCGTTTTTGGTCACTTTGATCTAAATTTTATCTAGTATGAGGCCAAATTGAAATCAAAGTTCAATTTCAATTTAGACCGATTCGGTTTTTATTGAGTTGACTTAATGGCCTCTTGTAGGTAATATGTTCTCTTTTAGTAACTTTTTAAAGTTGTTATATGGTCTTTTATGGTTTCGATTCTCTTGCTCTGGTCCAATTCAATTTTTTACTAATTTGATAAAAACTCAAATCGATAAAGGTTCGTTTCACGTTTCTCTTGATTAGTCTAACCCGCTTGGACTGAAAATGGACACCCTTACTCAAAGTAATAGACCCAATCACCCAACGGTTAGTATAATTTTTTTTTTTTTTTCAATCCCATGTTGGACTTTGGAGCGACGAGGAATTGAGATTTAAGATTCCAAACATAGTGATATAAACACTTTGCCAGATAAAGTGGTGCAGTAGCTTTTAAGTTTTTATTGAGAATATAAACACATGAAATTACTTTTTGAATCTTCTTGAACCAATTATTCCTTTCACATTATAGGACTTTTTAGGTAACTAAAAATGGGTTATAAGCCTTTTGTAATCTACCTAGATTACAACTAGACAAACCCTATAGATATTGTTAGCTTTGGGCGTCTTGAGGTTGACGGTATTCACACAGTTTTCTTTAAAACAAATCTTATATGGAAAGAATTGATCCATACTTATGAGTCACCAGTTTTTCCTTTTACTCGCTATGTAGAACTATCTTTAGTTACCCTTTTCGTTGTCCCCCACAGCACAACCCCACCCAAAAAAAAATAAAAAATTACGTAGCCCTACCCACTTCGCCAAATGGTTAAAAATCATTATCCATACCCTTAATATTTTTTTGGATTGGATTGGATAGGATTGGGTTGGGTTGTTCTATTTTTCTTGTTTTCACTCTCTCAGCTACAAATGGTGAAAACTCCAATTTTAGGAGATCAAAACAAGAATCAACAACCTATTTCAGGGTGTTTGCAGGTTCGGATCTTGTGATTTTTTTGCAGAATTTCAAATGCTCATCTTACCTTACATGAGTCGTGGATAAAAAAAATTATATTTTAAGAAAGTTTTCGATTTGATTGGAAGATTCGATTCGATTCGCTCGCTCTTGTCCCTACCGTTTGATAGTGGAAAACGTATCACATTTTGTCTCTGTCAGTCTTACCGACCTCACAAAACCTTAGCACCAATTCTATGTTTTTTGAGGTGGAGCTTTAATGGCACATCGAATCGGAAGAATACACAAAATTTACGCAATTTCCAGCGACGTTCTCCCTCTGCAATTGATGATTTTAGGTTCTTTCGGAGTTTCAGTCAGATCCTATGATCTTCTGGTTCATTGGATTTACGAGATCAAAGATTGAGTTTCAGTCAGTTCCTATGATCTTCAAAAACTATGATTTCTGTAAAAATTTCAATTCGTATTCAATGTGAAGCTTTAAATTTTTTATTCAATTTTTGTTGATTTTGACAGAAGAAATTGGCCATAGATGAGAATCCAAGTGGGACAAGTGAGAGGTATTAATAAATTAGAATTTCTTTTATTATAATTGCTACACTTTTGACCTTTTCTTATCAAGTAATGAATAAAGTTCATTTTATTTTCCTTTTATTAATCTTTATCTCTTCTGTCTGCTTCTGGTGAAGACTCTATATGGTCTTC
>NC_056558.1:30975088-30982589 GCF_013358625.1 Macadamia integrifolia
GTACTAATTTAGATTAATTAAAGTAACTTAGTTAATGTAATTAATCATTTCAACTGTTGTTTATTTAATTGTGGTTTGTTAATTTAGCTTTTTAAATCATTGCATTTGATTTCTTCATTCAATTCAATTTATTAAACTTGTGTAATTACCAATCTTTTTCCCTCTAGTGGTTTGTTTATTTTAATCAATCAACTAATTAGTTATTTAATGTAGGATAATTAACTAGATTAATTAGTTAAAAGATTCTCTTCTCATTAGATTAACTAGGGTTTTGAAAAATGTTTAACTCATCTTAGGATTAGCTTAAAGTAGTCATAATTAGTCCAATTAGGTTTCATAATTAATTTAATTAAATCTTAGGTTTAGTTTAATCCTCCTATACTAGATTAGGTAGATTAGTAAAAATGCATTCATTTAATGTAATTAGCCCATTTAACTTTTCTAATTTTATTAGGCCCCATTTAATTTAAAAATCTTTTTATCAATTAGATTAAGTAGGATTGCAATAACTTATTTCACAAATTACTAGGGATTGGGTTTAATCATTTTAATTAATTCAATTTAGGATTTCATAAATTCATTGATCGTCCATCTAGGTTATGTTCAATTAATCGAATTAGTTTAATTTAGGGTTTCATAAGTTGCTAAACTAATCCTAGGTTTAGGCCCATTTAATTAGTTTAATATAAGACTCATAATTCATTGATTAAATCATTTAGGGTTTTTATTTTTAATTAGCGTAACCATTTCATCATTTGCATCATAACCTAGCTAGCATAATTTAGACACTTGGTTTAGGGTTTTCACATGTCATGCTTAGATACCTAGTTTAGGGTTTTCAGTGACCTAGACTTAGGACTAGTTAGTAGGGTACAAACAAACTTTGGTCAAACAAAAAGAGACCGGCCTTAGGGCCGGGCAGACTGGGTGCCTAACACCTTCCCAGTCTGTCACTTGACACTTGTCCAGAATCTTAGTGCAAACCAGCCTTATTCATCAGAGTCATTAGTCTCTCTCCCTTGATTGGGGGAGACATTTATGTCCTAGACCCTTTCTAGGTGGCGACTCCTTTTTACCCATAACGTGTATCCCCCCTTGGCTTTTGATGACCAGGGGATACTATCTCATCTCATTAGGGTCAAACCCTAGCGTGTGTACACGCGCTACGCGCAGTATCGCGATCCTACGGGGGCGGAGGTCAATGGTACCTACAAATTCATATGAAAAAATTAAACCGAAACCGATAAAATCAACGCTGCGAAAATTAGGAAGAAGCCAAAAGTTGGAAAAAGTCCACGAAAACTAGCCTTACTCTGCATTGTGAGCTTTGAGACCTTTATGGCCATTGGAAGTACAGAGAAGGATTTGCGTAGAGGACCACACGAGATCAGAGCGCAAGCGATGGCGAAAGAGTGAGTGAGTGTGGCGACTTGCAAAACCATCCTTAAAAGTAAGTGGAGCGAGACAGCGAGAGCGGGACGGGATACAATTCAAACTTTATGAAAATATTTCCCATAAAAAGGAATATGGGCCAATGGGAGAGTGCATAAAGGCATCAACCACGGGCGCAAGGAGGTCTTTTCACAAAGATCATATATTTTTAGGTCTAATTACAATAATAGTCCTGATGTTTCAACCAATTGACTAATAAGGCAACTCATGCCCATGTTGTTTTCCATTTCCTACTTCCTCACTTTAAAATGCATATGATGATCTATAGAACTTTATACCAGAACCGCGTAAGTGGACAATCCATTTTGTTTCTACCAAAAAGAAAAAAAAGGACAACCCTTTTTGTTGTGTTTGCTTGGCTAGGAAAAAAAAATTATTTTTTAGATCTCTTCACACTGGAAATCTGAATCATTTGATTAGCATCGGGAAGGATATGAGGTTGAAATTAATGATGACACAAGAATTTAATCACAAACTCCGATCATGAATAGGAAAGAGATTCTTTCTTCTCCATGGATGGAGTGAAACTTGATCATATTAAAAAAAAAAAAAAAAAAAAAAAAAAAAAAAAAAAAAAAAAGAAAGGAAAGAAAGAAAGAAGAAGAAGAAGAGACGAAAACATCACAGTTTCCCAATATATTTTTGAAATTGTGATGAATAAAAAATGGGCAAGAGAACGCTAGAATGAGATACTGCCATACACATTTTATTGCATCAGATTTCTGAAAAGTATTATTGTTGTATAACCCGTTTAATTGTCGTGCGTATCCGTTCCGAAGTTACTAACTATAGTTATAATTAGGGGTGTAAGTTTGGCCCTAATGGCTCGAACTCGTCATGGTCCGCTCTGAGCTTGAACCCTATCTAACTTGGTTATGAGGGTCAACCTGGCCCAGCTTGACCAACCCTAGTCATGGGCCAAGGTTGAGACCAAGGCCCAACCCGGCCCGATTTTAACCTTGATATAATATTGTGTTTAGTAATAGTGTTCCCCTTTCTCATAGTATATCATGTATTTTAAAAAATCTAGTTCTCTAACCCCTTTTCTCTTCACAACCAAAATAGCAAGAACTCTTTGACTTATCCCTCTCCCGAAGTTCTCTCCCCCATCTATCCATCTCAAAGATTATGTTTCTCTCTCTCTCTCTCTTCTTGGTAACAATATAATTTGTGAATGTGAATTCTAATCTGGGAGTTTACTTGTCACTATACGTTGGTTAAGTTATGCTATCTGTATGACTTCAAACCACATCATATATTACACAAACCACATACTCTTACAGATTGAGCTAAGACAACCAAATGACCAAACTATTTCCCCTTTTTTTCTTTACATAGGATGTCTTTGTGTCTAATATCATGTATTGATATGAACTTTAGATACAATATCCATCATGAAGAATTAGGCTAAAATTTGGGTTGTCCATTAAAATGGGAGATATGGCGATGCCAAACGATTAAAATACCTATCTTATAACTAAATTGACAACCTTGTTTGCTGCAACTTTATGGATTAGAGGTGGATAAGGGCTGACCATAGTCTTAAGATCTCTCCGCCCCTTTTTTGGTAAGTATAGGCTTAATATTTATAACCCTTTGTAAGAAAAAAAAAAATGACCAGCCAGGGCCAACCCGGCCCAATCCTAAACCCGATAGGGTTGGGCCTGAGCATGAACCCAATAGGGGTGGGTTAGGCTTGGGTTGAATTATGGGGGCCTAGAGTTGGGTTAGGGTTTTAAGAAATCTGGACCAACCTGGCCTGTTTCACCACTATGCGTAAACATACTCACCCTTACACTCACAAATCTAGTTAAAATCTGCTTGTGAAAAAAAAATTATACTAAAACATGCAAAACAAGACATAATTCCTAATTTCCCATTGTATTAGACTATTTCTATATTACATTACCCTAAATATGTCAAACTACTTCTATATTACGGTACTCTAACAATACCCTTAAAAAAGAAAAAAATGTATACTACTGTTAGCATGCAAAGTCTACTCTACATTATACTACCCTAAGCATACAAAGCTATTAAATAAAACTACTAAAGGAAAAGGGAAGAAATATACCTGATCCTAACTCCAAGTGAGGGTTGGAAGGAGATGACCCCTTCGCTCCAAACATGAACTCATGAACCCACAAACATGAGAACCACAACTATATGGTCCCCTGGCTCATGGAAGAGACCAACCAACTCTCTCTCTCTCACTCACTCATTCATGGGATTCTAAACACCTTTTCCTTATCTGAGTTTAGGATCTAAGGATCCCCCCAAGGAATTGTAGGTTGCTAGCTCCGCAATGAAGCCATTGGTCATAGGAATACAAAGCCTCCCAAGCTCAATAATCAACTTCAAACGACTTAGGTGCAATTTACAAATAGAGTTGGTGGGCTATTTAGAGCCCCAACTCTAATTTTGTGAGCGCAGTCCCACAAATTGTTTGGTGCGGTCCCGGCTGTATGCGGTCCCACATAGCTTCGATGCTGAGGGCTTGTGCCTGCATTTTCACCTTTGGTCCAATGAAGTAGCCCAAAATAGAATATTTTCTTCCAATGAACATAATTTTTTGCTTGGATGTTAGTCTTTGACACACAAATATTTTTAGAAAGCAGGCATCTTTCAATGATGCATTATGCATGAACGGATTTGGTTAGCACTAGGGTGAAAGGGGTGTTGCAAGCAATGGAGCTTGCTATTAGGGTAACTATCGGGATTTTAGATCCTCTGCCCCCTCTTTTGGGCACAACTCCAAACCCTGTAACATCACATCCTTGTTTCGGGACACGTGGAGACCTATTTCGCAGAGGCTTTCTTCCCTTAGAGGCTTCTAATAACAACAAAAGAGTCATATTCAATAATAATATGGATTAGTTCATAGGCAAGACATAGGATAAGGTAGTGCAAAGCACCCAAAGGCCAAATTAGTGGTAATCATAACCAGGAAAAGAATGCTCCCTGATCGCGCAGCCCCTGTGCCTAGACAGAGGGTGGTGAAATGACTCTCTACCCCTGCTCCCTGATCGTGCAGCCCCTGTGCCTAGACAGAGGATGGTGAAATGACTCCCCACTCCTGTAGAACCCAAAAAATCCATCCCTGTTGATGCCCATGTGCACCCTCATTGGCCCCCGCAATAGTGCAAGAGCAGCGCAACTAGGGAGCGTTTGTTTCCCCAATTGTAATATATTCGGAGAAACATATATATTAGTGCCCTAAGAGTCACTTATGAGGCCACCAATTCTCATGAGGCTAAGATTTGAAATTGCAGAGCCATCTGTGTTAAATTTAAGAAAGTGTGGTAGGGGAAGGAGCCATGATAAAAGAGCTAAAAGAGAAGTGGAAGAGGAATAACGAACATCACATACAAAAGAAAATTCCTCAATAAGAAAGGAAATCGAATGAAGGATGTGAGTAAAGTAAAAAGGTTTAGATTTTATAGCTTTCCATATGCTCTAGGGTTTAAAATGAGATATTTGGTTTCTTGACCCATCTGTGGGTTGCCCAAATGATTAGTGCGAATTGGAGATTGTGTGGATAGACGCACAATCTCAGGTTTGATTCCCCACTTTGTGCATCTGCGATTTAAGTGGAGATCGTGGCAGTGGGTTGCTACGCTAGTCTCCCTGAGGATTAGTCAAGGTGCGTGTAAGCTAGCTCGGACACCAAAAAGAAAAATAAACCCAAGAAGAAAAGTGAATATCTTGTTGAGAGAAGTTGATGAATGTATTAAGATGATGGACATGGATTCACAAAGGATAATGAGTTGGAGGAAAAAAAAAATAGTTATGTTCAATAGTCTCATATTTGAAAAGAGATTCACATAATGGGCTTGTTATAGGAAGTTGACAATAAATGTGATGACGGAGGTAAAAGAAGGTATCGTGTGGACATGTGTGGTAATGGTGGTCCAGACTGTTAAATTTTAAGGAGTCTCCACATGGGGCCCTTGGGGTGTGTGCCGGATGCTCTTAACCGCGGATGCTCAATGCAACATTGTAGCAATTGCAGAGGATGTGGACTCGAACAAAGGATCACTCTGATCAAGATAGCTATACTAATTGAACAAACACATTCCATTATAAGATTAACCTAATTAGGTAGAAACCGAAGATTGAAGATCTACTATAAGAAAATTCAATTGACATCATCATAAGCCTTTCAATATTAGATCTAATTAGCCATTGTACCAAAATGAGCAGGCCCTTTTAGTAAAGGTGTAAATCTCATGCGTTAATAATAGGATAAGCTCATGGATATTATGCCATCCTTTAATCGAAACAACCTGATTAGGGCTAATGGGAGTAGGGAGGATACACTGAAATCGATTAACAATATAGTATCAATAATTTTGTAAGAAATATTTCTATCAAAAAATATTTTTACAAGAAAACATCATAAAGACTAATGGGAAAAAAATACTAAGGAGATGTAGAATTTTTGTTATAAGCTGCAGAAATATATGTGAATGATTCTTAAAAAAAAAAAAAAAGTAGTATATGTGAATGATCGATTCGGAAAATGCATCATACTAGAGCAAAAGAAAGATAGGACCATATCATACACTTTGCCCCCACATGATCCCAATAGTGACGATATATTTTAATTGAGATTGCATTATGTGAAAAGACAAGAATTAACCTCATAGAAACAAAAAATGTACTATATTGAAAGGATAAAAAAGTAGGGTTAAAATCTTATTGTAACCAACTTGATTACGGCAAAATTTTCCCATATATAATACTTCTATATTGTCCTTAGTAAATATAAATTAATAAATGGCTAAGACAATGATTTCCAAAATGATAAGGTTAGGATCAATGCCGCATCCATATAGATATGGGTATGACTAAATGTCACACCCCGTTCACACAGAATCGGACTGATGACTGGGTTAACTCCGGTTAACTCAAATCTGCCAGGATCATCTGATACAGTACCCACCACAGCATACCCACATCTAAGATAGGTGTTCAAAAGTTCAGAGAAGACTTAAATTACCTGTAAATATCCCCAATATACTTGATACCCAAATTGTAGTATATAGATAAATACATGTGGGCCCGCAGGTATGATATTTACACAAAAAGAATAACAATTTACATATCAAGTACACAAAAAGGGGATCATCAAAAGAATCAAAAGGTAAAATCATGTACGACGTCAATACTACGGTCCCGCAGCACAACCCTCGCACGTGCAATCTGTACCGTGCTCATACTCCTCGGCGACCCACCAATCCTCATCAGAAAACTCAATTGTGGGGCCCGACCCCTGATTTTCAGGCTGGTGACCTGCAAAATCATCTAAAAGAGGTGCGCACGTGGGATGAGCTCACTAGCTCAGTAAGTGAAAAGAAGGAACATACAACAATCCACACAACAATCACATCCATATGCACTATATGATATGCAATTCATTTTAAACCTTATCCACCCAAATAACATTACTAAGTCTTTGGTTTTGTGCTACTACAACCACAGTGCACATATGCTCCGGGTACGAGCCGCGAACTTTATCCTACGATACGCCCATAAGGTTGTCGGAGAAGGCCCACCGTGAGTACTCAGAAAAGTAAAGCATGCCGACCACCGGCTCTCAACATAAAATTAAATGACAAAAAGTAAAGGTGTTGACTTCAACAATTTGAAAGCAGTACGATTGACCCTCTTGAATATACCACTGAGGTTGTCGACTGTCCTAATGAGCAGCCCGGCGTATGTCTAACCACCACAGTGACCCGACAACCGTGACCACTGCTTCCCCCCAAGTGATAACCCAACACCTCAACCCCTATCGGGAAGGGTTGTAGCACGGGAAAATGATAATCCTAAACAGCATGCTCCTATATGACATAGTACGATTGCATAGTGCCACCGCGTCCCATTCCACGGGCCACCAATGCACTTGTTTCCAAGCCGACTACGACATCTAGTCTAATAATACATCATGCACAGTTATCCAACCATTCATCACGTAAGCACATCAATCATTTAGCATTGAGAATGTAAAATACAACACACATATCATAATCATATGAGGATGACT
>NC_056558.1:30982609-31017662 GCF_013358625.1 Macadamia integrifolia
CACTCTTTTTGCTCCCATTAAAAACTTATGAGTCACGAGTTTTTCCTTTTACTTGTCTATGTAGGACTATTTTAGTTGCCCCTTTTCTTTGTCCCCCACAGCACAACCCCACCCAAAAAAAAAAAAAAGAAAAAAACTTTACGTAGCCCTACCCACTTCGCCAAATGGTTAAAAATCATTAACCATACCGTTAATATTTTTTTGGGTTGGATAGGATAGGGTTGGGTTGTTCTATTTTTCTTTTTTTCACTCTTTTTGCTCCCAAATTATTCAATGGGGATTGTTTATAGCCGATCCACTAACATCTCAGCTACAAATGGTGAAAACTCCAATTTTAGGAGATCAAAACAAGATTCAACAACCTATTTCAGGGTGTTTGCAGGTTCAGATCTTGTGATTTTTTTGCAGAATTTCAAATACTTATCTTACCTTACATGAGTCGTGGAAAAAAAAAATATATTTTAAGAAAGTTTTCGATTTGATTGGAAGATTCGATTCGATTCGCTCGCTCTTGTCCCTACCGTTTGATAGTGGAAAACGTATCACATTTTGTCTCTGTCAGTCTTACCGACCTCACAAAACCTTAGCACCAATTCTATGTTTTTTGAGGTGGAGCTTTAATGGCACATCGAATCGGAAGAATACACAAAATTTACGCAATTTCCAGCGACGTTCTCCCTCTGCAATTGATGATTTTAGGTTCTTTCGGAGTTTCAGTCAGATCCTATGATCTTCTGGTTCATTGGATTTACGAGATCAAAGATTGAGTTTCAGTCAGTTCCTATGATCTTCAAAAACTATGATTTCTGTAAAAATTTCAATTCGTATTCGATGGGACTTTAAATTTTTTATTCAATTTTTGTTGATTTTGACAGAAGAAATTGGCCATAGATGAGAATCCAAGTGGGACAAGTCAGTGAGAGGTATTAATAAATTAGAATTTCTTTTTTTATAATTGCTAAACTTTTGACCTTTTCTTATTAAGTAATGAATAAAGTTCATTTTATTTTCCTTTTATTAATCTTTATCTCTTCTGTCTGCTTCTGGTGAAGACTCTATATGGTCTTCTTTTAGAATTGTTTCCTTACCTTGTTTGGTTTTTTGGACTTTGTTACCATCGAGGTCGGGGCAGAATCGGCAGATTAGTCAAGGAGATGCAGAAGAGGCTTTGAAAGATGCTTCGTTTTATTAAGCTTTTTGGATATCTTTGATGGTTATAGCCAACGGACGTCTAAGCTGAAAAGCAAGTTTGCTTTTAGGTTGGTGATTCAGTCTCTGCGAAATAAAAAACCTACGGGTTGTGGCAGGTGACACGTCGCTTGACGCTTGGCTTCTCTTTGTAGAGCGGAGCATAAGCTTTGTTTGGTAGGAAGAGAGAGGAGGAGGTGAGAATTAAGATGGGTACGTTCGCGAAGCTTGCGAGAAGGGCTTTGGAGACGGATGAGCCTGTCATGGTTCAGGTACTAAACGATTAGGGGTTTTCTGCCCATGATTGTTGTTTTTTGGGACTTTGTTTTGGTTTTTAAATGGTGTCTGTTGGTTCATTTCTTTTTGTTCAATGGAACAATGGTGATTTCTGATGATAACAAATGATTAATTGAATCCGCAGATACAGAAATTGCTTCGGGGTGTTAAAGATGCAAAGTCCTTGGCACAGGTTTGTTTTCTTTATCTCATCTCTTCTATGTGTCTGTAGTAATTTGGCAATCTGGTTTATGCCAATGAATTAGAGAAAAGAAGATGGGGAAAAAATGTGGTCAATGATGGTTCAGAATTAATTTCTTTGAAATCTAATTTGGTGTTGTTGAAGTCTTAATATTTGAGTGGGAGGATTTACAACTCAAACTGAATTCTCTGTGGACTCCTAAATATGTATTTTTATTTATTTATTTATTTTTTATTTATTTTATGTGTTTTGTCTTTTCCCGGGGGCTTGAGGGGGGGTGTGGTGTTGCCGTTGGTTCTTCAAGAAAGGAAGTTACATATCCAAATTGTTTTTCTGGGCCTAATTATATAGCATTCACAAACTTCTTCTCGAGCAAATTCCTTTTGGTATTGCTTAGCGTTTGCTCTATTTCATGGATTGGTCTTTTGAGAGTCCAAAGTCCGGAGAATTTGTACTTCATCATGGGAAATTTGGGTGGTGGAAGTGTTTGCCTTTATATTGGAAAATAATTTGATTTATTGTAAGAAATTTTTAAATATTATATTACATAAAACACTTTTTTGTTCTTTTAAGTGAAAAATATTAAGAACTTAATTCAAATAAAGGATGTTCAGATATACTATGACCTACAAATAGCAAAGGATTATCTAAACAGTGCCTAATTCTCTTTTTATGTAGCATGTGGTTTTGGGTTACCAAAATGTGTGACTTCTAGAGTTGAATTTGTAGCTGTGGGAATGGGTTTTCGTTGCCAGGCCACAAATCACCGGATGGAGGTTATGGCTGGAAAGGGGATTCAAGGAGAGAGAGGTGCCTTAGGGTCCCCTCTCTCTCCTGAGGGGAAGCATTTCTCTTTTACCCATCTCTTTGTGAGGTATCATAATGATAATCATTAAATTGTTGACTCACGACTCACGAGTCTATTGAGAAAAAAGATCGATTAGCTTGTTAACTTTGCTCACTAAGCTCGAGTAAAAGCCCCAACGGTCCCCAATGTCAAACCTTATCCCTCTTAGTGTGATGACGTGTGAAAAGTATAATGTTGAACAATTGGATCATAAGAGATGGGTCTAGTGATTGTTTTAATTGTCACGAGTCACAACTTGATTTGTTGATGATTTTTCATTTTCTCGTGGCATTTCGGTAGGTTATGCAACTGAAATAACCTAAGGGGGGTGAATAGGTTATGCTAGTGAAATTTAAATCTTTTCGAATTATGGATCCCAAATGTGATTGCAAAATAAAAAATCTGCGGAATAAATCAAACGTCACAATCACATAACACTAAGATTTATAGTGGTTTGACTCAATCCGAGTTTGGTCCACTCAGTCTGCCATCCATTACACATGTCATGCAGCAGTATGAAGAGTTTCTGGAGAATCAAATGGTTCAGTCATTGTCAAATCATGTCATCGACACCTCAAATTACTATTCTTCAGAAACTCTTCATACTGCTGCATGACATGTGTAATGGATGGCAGACCAGCAATGTTGGGGATGTCCCATGCAGTTTTACTGGAGTGCAAAGGTTCTTGTGGAACTGACTGATCATCAACATTGTTAAAAACATTTGTAAGGTATTCCACTAGCTCTTCCCTTTCAATATAGTAGGTAGGGAGGAAAACCTTTTACAAAATCTTTTAAGGATAAGAGTATCCGTACAATCTCATTTTCAGGTAGAGAAGTACCTTATAATCTCTTTCAAGGTAGAGAGGGACCTTACAACTCTTTTAAGGATAAGAGGATCTTTACACAAGTTTAAGTACAGTCTATACTTAATGTAAAAACAAAAATTCAGAGAAGTGGAATAAGTAGAGTGTTACATCCGATGTGGTGCAAATGATATATGCAATAAAGATATGATTATTGCACCTTATGTGAGTCTTCACTAAGCCTTGACTTGACCAATGAAAATGTGGAAGACTTTGATAAGGACTTGAGCTTAATTTGTGATGGATTGATGATCAATGGTTCAAGTAGTGTGTAAGTGCTTTTTGATTTTCAATGCTCCAAAAAGAATGCTTTAATGCTTGCAATTAATTGTTTATTAACTAAGAGCATTAGTGGTATTTATAGGTGAGATTAGGGGGTAATTTTAGGCAAGAAATCTCACTCAAAAGGTCATATTTTGGTCCATCGGTCGACCGCCATATAACCGTTGGATAAAAGATAGCTGTTAGAGCCAACCAAGTCTCAGCTGGTCTGGCACCGGTCCACCGGATACATCGACCGAACATGTGCCGGTCTACCGCCCGCAGGCTCGGCTAGAACAATGTTTGACAGGGTTCTGTAATATTGACCAATCGTCAGTATTTTGGCCGTAACTTTCTGGTCTGACATGGAATTGATCTGATTCCAGTTGCCTTGGGTTCGCAACTCGATTCCCTATAACTTTCATAAAGGGACCATCTCCTGATACCTACTTTTAGGTTTCCCAAAATGCCCTAGAGTCAGGTCAATGTGATTTTTATAGAAATTCATTAGAACATATTTTTCCTAATATGTTCCTAACCACTTAAAGGCTCTTCACACTTGGTTAAGGTGCATCCTAAGGTTTTTCTAGTATGAATGCAATTCAATGCATGAAGTGCGACTGCACGTATACACTCACACTATTTGTTTGTTATCATCAAAACCACTTGTTTGTCTTCAAGCTTCGTGTTTTGTTATCTTTAAGCTTGAAATCTTGGAGTTTGTCATGTAAGCATTCACCTTCAATGTGTGCTTTACACTAGGCCTACACTAGGCATCATATTAGCAGATACAGTTAATACCCACTATTTGTTTGTTATCATCAAAACCAACTTAGGAGTGTGGGCATGTTCCCAATAGAAACCCTCTAGATGTTGGGTGCCTCAAGATAGGTGCCGGCTCTCTCAAAATGCATGTGTTGTTACCAAGTGATTTAAGACAAACGTGTACTTTCATACACTTCTTTTTCTTATCTTTTTTATGGGATAAGTTGGTTAGTACAAGTGAGCTCATTCATTGAAAGTTGTATATGTTTGTCTACATTGGATGAATGTGAAATTGCATAGGAGACTCCAGCATGAGAGTTTATGAAATTTAATAATATAATATCCTCTCACAGTAGGCGTTGTTCTCAACGCCTATGCCAAAGGAGAATAAGATTATTATAATACTTATGGAAGACTCAAGCGGGGGCATGTAAGGCTCATGAAAATCACCCTCTAACTCATTGTAAGGCAACTAAAATGTGGGATCTAAGCACCCAGCAGTGGAACCTTTTGTTGGCAATATGGTACTAGGCCCCCTCAAGGTGCTAGGTGGTAGGTGCTCTAATGTAAGCACACTTGATCACTTACATCTCATTGACTGATGCCCACCTTGAGATGCAAGTGACTTAGGCAGCCCTACAATGGGTTTTGGGATGATTTAATGAGCCTTGAATGTTTCCTTATTGAGTCTTCCATAAATAAATATTAGAATAATATTATACTCATTTGGCACACCTATTGAGAACGACGCCAACCTTGAGGAGTTATTAATTATTTAATTTCATGACCTCTCCTATGGTTGAGTCTCCCATGCACTTTTATTTTTTCCCAATTTGTACAGGCACACATAACTTTCAGTGAGTGAGCTCAGTGTATTAACCCACCTATTCCATCAACAAAGTTAGGAAAAAGAAAAAATAAAATGCTTGAAAGAACAAGGTTTTGTCCTAAATCATTCTATAACTACATGTATATTTTGAGAGAGCCGGCCCACTTAAAGGGCACTATGACCTACCAAAATGCCACGATAAAATGAAAAATCCTCAACAAGTCAGGTCATGACAACTAAAATTGTCACTAGACCCATCTCTTATTAGTCAATGTAGGGTTGTAAAAAATGATACCGGACTAATTGAACTAACCAAAAAAATTCCTTTTTTAGAAACCATTCAAAAGATCGAAACCGACTGGACTGTAACCGGGAAAAACCGATAAATTATTATTATTATTATTATTTTATATATATGAAAACCAAGATTGGACAGATAATAAACCGGTAAGGGACCATTAAAAGAAAACAATAATGGACTGAAACCGATTGGACCGATTGCTATCGGTTTTGGTTTGGCTTTTGTAGACGAAACATACTATTACCCCGGTATATGAAAAAAACCAACCGAAACTAGAACAATCCAATTGTCTCATAGTTCGTCTTTATTTTCTTTAGTCCATTCTGATGTATGGGGTCCTTGTAGAGTTTGTAATAGATTTGGTTTTCACTATTTTATGACTTTTGTGGATGATCATTCTCACCTTACATGGCTTTACATGTTAAAGGACAGATCTGAATTTTTATCTGTGTTTCAAAAATTCTTTAATGAAATAAAAACTCAGTTTGGTATTTTAATTAAGATTTTTCGTTCTGATAATACTCTAGAATATGCTCAAAATGATATTTCTGATTTTTGTGTCAACCGTGGGATGATACATCAAACTAGTTGCTCCTATACCTCACAGCAAAATGGGGCAGCAGAGTGCAAGAACCGGCATCTTCTCGAGGTAGCTCGAGCTATTATGATTCATATGCATGTCCTTAAGCATTTTTGGTATGATGGGGTTTTGAGTGCATGTCACTTGATTAATCGCATGCCATCTTTAGTTCTCTCAGAAATGTCTCATTTTTCTATTATGTTCCCTACTTTGCCGAGTTTTTCTGTTCCTCCCCGAGTCTTTGGGTGTGTATGCTTTGCTCATAATTTGCATGTGCAAGTAGATAAATTATTTCCTAGGTCTACTAAGTGCATTTTTTTGGGTTATTCACATAGTCAGAAAGGGTACAAGTGCTATGACCCTATTACTCACAGGAACTTTGTTAGTGCCGATGTGACCTTCTTTGAGGGCACATCATTTTTTTCTCCTCTGGTGTCCCAGTCTGGTATGGAGTGGTCTTCTCCATCTCCTCCACTTATTCCCTCTCTTATACCCTTCCCTAATGTTCCTAGTACCAATGACTCACCTCCCCTAAAGGTTTTTCAGCGCAGGAAGAAGGTTGGACAACCAAGTGGAGAAACCAATACTCCAACTGATTCACTCCCTCCTCTGTCGCCTTCCTCTCGTGAAGTTCCTCTTTCGTCTCTGCCTGATGACTTACCAATTGCTCAAAGGAAAGGTACACGTTCTTACACTTAAAAATCTATGGTTGTATATCCTATTGATAACTTTGTTTCCTTGTCTCATCTTCTTTCTTCCATCCATGTTCTTGCCCTGTCTCTTTCTACTAATCCTATTCCTCACACCCATACTGATGCCCCAAGTATTCCTGGATGGAAAGTTGCCATGGATGTAGAAATGGATGCTCTCTAGAGTCGTGGTACCTAGAGTCTGGTAGATTTACCTCCTGGCAAGGATTTGGTGAGGTGTCGTTGGGTGTACACTGTTAAGTACCACTCTGATGGCTTTGTTGAGTGGTTGAAAGCCCGTCTGGTTGCCAAGGGGTATACTCAGATATATGGAGTTGATTATTTTGAGACTTTCTCCCCGGTTGCTAGACTGAACTCTGTTCGTCTACTTATTTCTCTTGTTGTCAACTTTGATTGGCCCTTGTTTCAGTTGGACATCAAGAATGCCTTCTTGTATGGTGATCTACAGGAAGAGGTGTATATGGAGCAACCTCTTGGTTATGTTGCTCAAGGGGGAATAAAGGTCATGTGTGTCGCTTACACAAGGCTATCTATAGACTTAAGTAGTCCCCTCGGGCATGGTTTGACAAGTTCAGTACTACTATAGTTACTTGCAGATTTTCTCAGTGTTATTCTGATCATTCTGTCTTTGTTCGTCGCAGAGGTGATAAACTGGTTGTCTTGGTAGTTTATGTTGATATTATTCTTATTGGTAATGATGAGGCAGGAATTTCTGAAGTGAAAGCTTATCTATAGCAACACTTTTAGACCAAGGACTTGGGCCGACTTCACTATTTTCTTGGGATTGAGGTAATCCGATGCAAGAAAGGGATCAGTCTGTCTCAAAGGAAATATGTGTTGGATCTTTTATCTGATACTGGTATGCTTGCATCCAGACCTGTTGATATCCCTATGGATCCTCACCAAAAGTTTGGTGTTACTGATGGCGAACCTCTCCAAGATGTGCATAGTACAAGAGTTTAATTGGCAAGTTAATTTATTTTACTGTGACTCATTCTAACATCTCCTATGCTGTTGGAGTCCTCAGTCAGTTCATGTAGTCTCCTCAGGAAATCTCATTGGGATGCTGCTGTCCGTGTTCTTCG
This sequence comes from Macadamia integrifolia, assembly GCF_013358625.1. Lineage (NCBI taxonomy): Eukaryota > Viridiplantae > Streptophyta > Magnoliopsida > Proteales > Proteaceae > Macadamia > Macadamia integrifolia. The sequence continues at coordinate 30,990,520 of NC_056558.1, forward strand.
CTACCTAAAGGGTGCTCTCGGAAAATGGCTGATCTATCGTCCGAATCGGCATATGGAAGTTGGCTATTCTGATACTGATTGAGTTGGATTTGCTAGTGATCGGAGATCTACTTAGGTTATTGTACATTTGTTGGAGGTAATCTGGTTACATGGCGTAGCAAGAAGTAGACTACCATTGCCCGATCTAGTGCCAAAGCAGAATACAGAGCTATGACTCATACCACTGCTGAGTTGATGTGGCTCCGGTCTTTACTCTCGGAGTTGGGATTTTTAATGACCAAGCCTATGAAGATGTATTGTGACAACCAAGCTGCGGTGTACATTGCTAGTAATCTGATCTTCCACGAGAGGACCAAGCACATTGAGGTGGACTGTCACTTCGTTCGTGATGCAATTCTGAAGAAGTTGATCGGACCCCCTTTGTTCCTTCATCTGATTAGTTGGCTGACATGTTTACCAAGTTTATTTTTGCTCCTAGTTTTCGTAATGGTTGTACCAAGCTGAGCGTGGGTGATGATGTGTGTGCTCTAGTTTGAGGGGGAGTGTTGAGTTTAGCGCTAAACCTATTGGGAGGGATTAGCGCTAATTACCAAAACCAATAGGGGCATTTCTGTCCTATCGATTCTGATAATTATGTTAGGGTTTCTGACGTATGGTTTGGGGGTATTTCTGTGCTTCTTTTAATTTGGGTTTTGTAATATATAAAAATAGAGACTAACCTGCGATCAATCCATACTGGATAGATTGCAGGTTACTCCTTTTGGGACTCTCTCTCTCTCTCTCTCTCCTCTTCATTTCTTCTTCTCTTCTTTTCTCTTTTCTCTGGTTTGTTACTTTGTTTACAGGTATCTGGGATTGTAAGAGTCATATTTTATCAGTGAACTGGAAGAGTTAAAGGTAGTGTAAAAGAATCATTTTAGACAACATAACTGCGTGCATAAATAATCAGATTATATAAATTTAGCTTGGTTATGTATTGCATATTGTGTGTTTAATTCATTGTGACAGCTAAGAAATTTTGCATCCATGAATATTGTTGTTGGCGTGCTTAATTGTGAGGTTTAGAAAATTAGACTTGAAGCCTCTGAACCCTTTGAAAGCTTTGTGCCTTGCAACATGGTCTTTAGTTCATTTCATTAAAATGCTGGGCCATTCTTTGGATTGTCGGGAGGTTATGTTTCACATGGCTGGGAAGAATTTTAAGTATCCAAGTTCGCAATTTTCTTTGTACTTACTGTGAAATCTAATGCTTGAAAATTAATCATCAGGAATTTTAAACCCTTCATGCATGTTGACATCATATATAATACGGTTAATACCGTAATAGCTTTTGTCTTGCTGTCAACATTGGTGGAATCAGAATTTGAACACTATGAAGTTAATTCTTACACCAAACCAAGAAGGTGTAGTTCAAAAACACATTTCTGGGATTTTTTACCTGAATTGTTTTAAATGTTAGTTTTTGTTAATATATTGTAGAGTTTCTTTGACATCTATGGACTATGACAATCATTTACGCTGTAACTGTATTCCATCTTTTCATGGCATTTTGGTGTAGGGGGTAGTTTATTGGCAGCCGCCAAAGCAGGCTCTGGAAAAGGTGCAACAAATTGTTTGGGAGCCTTCGACTAGTCGTTATGGTGCTGATGAGGGTCTTCCAGAGCTCAGGGAGGCATTGATTAAAAAGGTATTCATATATAAAAGTGAATAATTTTGGTAATTGATATCTATATTTCTCAGATGCAAATGTTAAAGCTCGAATAAAATGATATAGAGTGTGAAACTAAGTAAAAGCTGCAAAACAAAATATAGTCCTTCTTTTGTTGCGGGAGGTGGTTTGGTAGAGTATAATTGGTGTTCATGTTGAAGTTCTATTTTTGTAGTTTTCTTTCCTTCCAGACTAGAATCTCATGAGCACCACCTCATTCAATTTACTTTCTATTTTTCATTTGTGTTTGTAATTTGATTTCTTGGCTCCCCCAATCTCCAACCTTAACCTTCCCCTTCCTCCAGCAGAAAACTTGCATTGTGACGTTATGGGAAATTTATGCCTTTATCTGACGCTTTATTGCTGATAAAGCCTCTAATTTAGTCATGTCTCACGCTGATCTTTATCCTTCTTCCCCACCTATTGTGCAGATACATCAAGAGAATAAATTGTTCAAATCCTCAGTCATGGTTACCGCTGGTGCAAACCAGGTATGCAACACTTCATTTGTGTTTTTACTCTTCGTCTGGCTCTGATTTTTCTGCAGAATTTTTTAATTACTCTTTGCTGTTCATCCAACTTCCATTGGTTCCATTTATGATGCTGTCCCAGCAAATATTAACTAGGATTATGAGTGAAGATGATACAATCTCTCAGGAAACTAGGCTTACGGAAATTCAAGAAAGGAAATTGTTTTGAAAACAGCTATTAAGAAATAGGGTTGGTGAAGTCAAACAGCGCTTAAAGGAATGGGATTTGTGGAAGTTGGAATTTGGTGAAGTCTGAAATGGAATATCTATGGGGGATGTCCCAAGGTGTAGCTAGGAAAGAATGTATTTCTTATTGAGTAAATTACATAGCCCTCCCTTGGACTATGGCCCGATTGCACCCCTGTCCCCCGTGTTTTGGAAAATTACACCCGTACCCCTGAAGGCTGACGGTGTTAGTTGTGAAATGTAAAAGACCATTTTACCCTTATGTATGTTATCAAATGGAGGGGGGGGGGAGAACCAGTGCTGCAACTCACCTTCGACCTCTCAGCGGTAGCAAGAACTGCATCTCTTTTCTGAAAACAGTTGTTTTCTTTAAGTGATCACTCGTTCTTAGATCAGAAAAAAGAGTTTCTATTATGCTTCCTTGGATGTATCCTAAGCACGATGGAAGGGCTTTGGGGTTTGGAAAGAGGAGATAAAAACAGAGGTGGGTGGAAGGGTTACTTCCTCGTTTGGGGAAAACGAAGAGTAAATGAGAATGGTGTTGTGGTGGATGGATTGAGGTGTAATACGGTACAGTGAGATTGTAGCACAGTTTCATAGGAGCAGGGGTATGATGGATTTCAAGTGCAGTGATGGAGGATCACCTGCTGGTCAATTGCAGGTTGTAGGAGGTCTGGGTTTGAGATGGCAGCGGCAGAATGGAACTCAGGTTCGGTACTGGTTTGCAATGTGTGAAGGTTGAAGAAGATGATGTGCAGCAGCAGCAGTGCTTGCAGAATTGATCTCAGGCGGGCAGCAGCAGCGGCATAAAGGAGAGGCAATCTCAGGGGTTGCTGAAATGCTCGCAGAGGCAGTCACAACCGTGGGGATGATCAACATGTTGAGGGTGAGATCTCAGAGAGGATCACAGGGAGGGAGGGATAACCAAACCCATGTGAAGGAGATGAGCTTGCAACGATGCAATTTTGGTAATATGAGATTAGTTCTCTTGTTTTAATGAAATGATAAAAACTTAAACTCACATCGACCGAAGGGTATTTTGGCCATCTAAGAATTTAGTGCCTGCTGATGTCATTATTACTTAACGATCTCATACTAACGGACTGGGGTTGCTTGGAAGACTTTTTAAAATGTAAGGGAGGATCGAGTCAAGTTTCAAATCATAGGGGAGGGGGGGTGCAATCGGGCCATAGTCCAAGGGAGGTTGAATTGTAGGGGAAGGGGTGCAATTGGGCCATAATCCAAGGGAGGGCTATGTAATTGATGCTTTCTTATTTTATGTGGTGCAGCTTGTTTAGCAGTGTAGTTCCGTGGGGAAAACTGGTTTTTTAACCAAGAAACTATTGGTTGGGTTCATGGATAGGGTCTGTTGATTGGTTAGTGCTGGATGATTCAATAAATTTGAAAAGGTTAATGATGTTTTAGTGAAGAAAAGAAAATATTTTCTAGGCCGGTGAATGGTTTGGGTTAGTGTTGAAATTTACTTTATCGTAGAAGCTTAGGAGGTTTCTTGAAGTTTTGGATCTTCTTGGAGCTTTGCTTTGACATTCATGTTCTGTTTGCAGGTATTGTTATAGTACAACCATGCACATCCGAATCTGCGATAGTTTCAGTACATAACAACAACCCTTTTGATTAACCAAACGACCATCTCATTCCTTATATTGTCAGTTCTAAATTAAATCCACCCAAATCCCATCTTATTGAGAATTTATTTTGAAGATTTTTCATTGATTGCATATTGTTCACTTTGCTTTGGTCCTGAACAATTTTATGGATCAAGATATCTTGTTCGTCACACATCAAAGCTAACTTCTTAGTAGATATCATTGAAAATGTATTTTTGATCTCTGGTTGTTCAATTTTTAACAGTAATGGATGCTATTAGGTATTATTAGACCCCTCTATTCATAAGAAAAACAGTTGCTTTTGTTTGCTGCGGCAAAAAAATCTATTTCCTCATTCGATTTTTCAGAAATTTGATAGAATTGTCTGTGTTACTCACAGGCATTTGTGGATCTTGTTCTTACACTCTGTGATGCTGGGGATTCGGTAGTAATGTTTGCACCTTACTACTTCAATGCCTATATGGCCTTCCAGATGACCGGCATCACCAACATTCTGGTGGGCCCTGGTAATCCGAAGACACTTTATCCAGATGCAGGTAAGATGCTTGATATGCTGTTCCTTGCACAATGTAGGGGGTTGTATTAGCAGGATATTTCTTGATGTCCTATGTGCTGTCCATTCATTGCCACTTTTCTCTGGAGTTGTGTGTAACACTTGTATTGTTTTTCTTTTGCTCTTTCTGTTATGGTCTTGAGGATTCCTTGGAGGCTTTCCGCCATTAACTTTCCTTTTTTATTTTTTTGGGGGGGGGGGGGGGGGTGGGTGTGGGTAGGCGGGCAAATCGATTGATGTTAGTCCATAGGTTCAAAATGTGGACCAGTCTCTGGTGTACCTCGGCAGGACCAGTCACTGAATGGGTTTTCTTGTGAAATCTCCAAACCAAAAACAGCATGTTCTGGTTATTTTGATCATTTGATCTGTTGACTTTATCTGGATCTTGTACAAGAATATTTCAACCTCCGATGGATAAGGTGATGGGGATGGTTGGGATCGTCCAATTGTCTTGTTTTTTCCCATGTGATGCATAACTCCTGGGTAGAACCAATTGAAGGCTGGGTTCTTCTCTCCACCATGTGGGGATGGATGATGTATTCAACCCAGACTTTCCATCTAATAATGGATTGTCTGATAGTTCCTCAGCCTGTGTTTGGTTGTCAGTTCTATGCCCATCTGTTAGGTTCTTACCTTGTCAATTGCAGACATTGAAGCTAAAAGAGCCCCCCCCCCCCTTACAAAAAAAAAAAAAGGGGGGGGGGGGTGATCATTGAAAGAGGGGTTGTTGAGTTTGGACTTGGTAGGCGTGATTTTTTCTGGTTCCTGAAACTAAGATGCCTTGTATAAGATTCCTCGCCAGTGATAGTCCTTTGATTGCACACACTTGCACATTGAAGCCTGTCAGTGTGTGTTTATGAGTGTGAGATACTATGAAAAAAACTGATATATGTGCATGTGCTGGTAATTGATGTCCTACTTGATTTTCCCCTCACTCACTTCCTTTTTTGATGGGATTTTAGTGATCTTACATATTAAATATGTGGCGATGTTGCAGACTGGTTGGAGAAGATTCTGTCAGAAACCAAACCAGTGCCAAAGGTCGTCACTATTGTAAATCCAGGCAATCCATCTGGGACTTATATTCCAGATCCTCTTCTCAAGGTCTCTCTCTCTCTATTTATATATATATATATATATATATATATAATCTTTGACGAGGAAAAGTCACAAATCTATTGTGGATAGGGTTCTGGTGAACCCTGAGAGGAAATTTAATTTCTTTGTACAATTTTTTTTGTTTTAACTCTTTTTCCCCCTTCTTTTTTTTTTATTTGTTAACTAGAGAATTTCAGATCTCTGCGAAAGTGCTGGCTCTTGGCTCGTTGTAGATAATACATATGAGTAAGTAAATATTTATCCTACCACATCACCAGATAGAACTTCACTTTATTGTTTAATGTGTCCACTGTAAATTTTCCATGATTAGGGAGACAAAAAGATGCTTAACAACTATCAGGAGAAAACGGTTGGGTTTCTTTTACTCCTTTGGGTTTGACTATTGAGTTGATGTTTTAAGTCTTTTGGCTCTCTTCTGCAACTGTTTTATTCTTAATTTCTTGCCTAGGAATAATTTTGATGAACATAATAGATCTCTTTTTCTCCCAAACTTGTCTTGGATAATACGCAAATTTTTATGATTATCTGTTCCAAGTAATCTAGTAAATGAAATATTGTTGAAGTCAATGGGAGAGTCTGTAATCAACACTCTTTGATTCTGTTATGCATGCCCAACATAGAAAATTTGTTTCATTTTGATGTGACATTTATTGCACATTGTATTCATTCATATAATAGATGACATGATTGAATTGTAGTATATAATCAGAAAATGAGCTTTGTGTGGAATATAAATCTATTTAGGGATTGGAGTTTTGGGGAAAGAACATTGAAAGGATATTCATGCTATTTCCAAAATTTTGGAACTGTGCAAGTGCAACTGATTTTGTTTTGCATGCCTCTTTTTTTTGTTTTTGGTGGGTGAATTGTTGCATGCTTCATCGGTTATATTCTGAGAATCTCCTAAGATACTATAGTGAAATGGAATTGACTACTCCTATGGTTCAAGGCCATCATTGAAGTAGTGTGAGAGCATTAACACTTCTTCTTTGAGTATACAACAATTCTGAGAACCTTTGCAATTATATTTTGATTCTGCTTATTTATGCCCTTTTGTTAAATTTGGCCAGCCTTTTGAAAAAAATTTCCTAAGTTGATTCATTTAATATACAAATCTACATTGCGATGCTAATGACTATGTCAACAGGTACTTTATGTATGATGGGTTGAAACATTCATGCTTGGAGGGTAATCACATTGTCAATATCTTTTCCTTCTCAAAAGCCTATGGCATGATGGGATGGCGAGTCGGATACGTAAGTAGAGATTTAGCTTCTTAATAGCTTTTTTATGATGAGAAATGAAAATAAAGTATAAGTAGACATTTTTAGCTTTTTTTTTTTAATGGAAAAGAAATTTAAGGATCTCCTAGGCCTTGTAATGTGATAAGGATTATTGGACTGATCTATCTTGTTCAGTGGATTTGCTGATCCACTACCAATGAGGTATTTGTTCACTAGAGTGGCTGATCTGTAGTTTGAATCTGTCAGATCCAAGACCAATCTGAGCAATAATTGCTAGGGAACCATCTGGGTTTTAGTACAATCTTTATATGCTTGACTTTATGTCATCGGTATAGGAATGGTGCTAATGGATTCTTATTATGACTTACGATCAAAATTTTGCCTCCCTTTGCTCTCTCTTGGATTTCATACTTCTTCATTGTAAATTGATCATTGCCATTGAAAATGATAGATCAGGCAGAGGAAGATAATTTTTTGGCTGGGCTGTTTGTTCGATGCATGTGTGCAGATAGCGTATCCAATAGAGGTGGAGGGTCTTGAAGCTCAGCTTCTTAAGGTTCAAGACAACATACCGATCTGTGCATCCATAATCTCACAACGGCTGGCTCTGTACTCCCTAGAAGTTGGACCTGAGTGGGTCAGAGACCAGGTGAAGGACCTTGTCAAGAACAGAGCAGTCATCTTGGAGGCACTCTCACCCCTTGGAGAGGATGCAGTAAAAGGTGGGGAAGGTGCGATCTACCTATGGGCTAGACTTCCAGAAAAATATTCTGATGACTTTGAGGTTGTACGGTGGCTTGCGCAGAAGCATGGGGTGGTTGTAATCCCTGGAAGCGCAAGTGGGGGTGCAGGTTATATCCGGATATCCTTCGGTGGGCTTATGGAGGCTGACTGTAAAGAGGCTGCAGGGAGACTAAAAAAAGGGTTAGAAGAGCTGGTGAGAGATGGAATGGTGGAGTGACCTTCAACAATTATGAAACATTGATTTTGTTGGCCAATTATCCCTCTCCTCCTTTGTTGTATTCTTAACCTGAATAATGCCCCTTCCTGGCTTTTGATGGGACAGGCCAGAGATCCAGTTCTGCCATATTAAAGGAAACTCGAGATTGGGAGGATATGCCTCTCAGTTGCTTTGTCTCGTAAGAAATTATTGATGAATGCAAAATTCTTGGCATTTTACAAGTTCATACTGCATTGCCCCCCACACTTTGTGCACACAATCTAGAATAGACTTATTTTTCGGATTTCTCTTTCTTTAAGGTCCTGGTAATTTGACGTGTAAAAGGGATGGAAATTTTGTAAGGGTGGGTTTCACATGTTGTGGACTGTGTTGATAAAGAGAGAAGGAAAGAAAATAATGGAATATGTAATTTTTTATTGGGGTAGAATTTGATGGGAAAGAGTGGAAATGTAAGTGGGGTGAGATTCTATGGAAAAGAGAGAGAGAGAGAGAGAGAGAGAGAGACAAAATAAGTAACCTTTCCATGTTAAGACTTTGGAAATGAGCGGGATGGGAAAAAGTTGAATGCCACATACAACAGTAAGTGCACTTAAAGAATTTATTTATCTATTAAATTTTCTCATCCCATTTATCCAAACATTCATGTTTGTGGGGAACTAAGACAAGTTTCTCGCTCTTTTTACTTTTCTACTTTTCTCGGTCAAACAAATAGGCCTAGCTGAACTGTCATCTCCTCATCTCATGCATAAACTTGCAGCCCAAGCTTTTCTTAACTAGGTTTTGTAATGCAAGTAAGGTGATGCCTTGAGCAAGATTTGCCATGTGGTAGTTTAGTTGGGGTTCAAATTTTGTCTCTCACATACATAAAATGGGGGCTTTCAAAATTAGAAATATGGAGAATGCCCAGCGGTGATCAGAATACCAATACGTGTATATGGCATACATGATGATATATGATAGTACATAAGAAGGCATTTGATGGAATTAGGCCCTGAGATTTGACATGTGGATTAGATTCAGGTCATCTGTTAATAAGCTTTCCTAACTTACTTCATTGTATGAGATCCAAAACGAATATTTGTGTTTATTTATGCCAAGGGCTGAGCCTCGATTAGTCGATTGGATTAATAAACGACTGCTTAAATGGTCGGCTTAGGCTGATTGGCTCATGTCCTAGTTGGTTTTCCATTGTAAAGCTAGGACCGGAATGGATTGATTAATTAATCAATGTTATATTTTGGATTTGAGATCAATTTTTGCTTGGTTCTTAATTGGTTTTAAGATTAGAACACTAGAAAGTTGAGACCAAATATTTGAAAAGAGGGAAAATAGTTTCTGTGAGAAAGCGTGGCCTCTGTCCCTATGAATTGGAAAATGACATCTATGAAAACTTTATTTTGTGCCTCCATTGATCCTTGTACAGACATAGGTACCTGATATAGCCAAAATAACCTCTCGGTGAGGGCAATGACACGTGTCGTCTCCGAGACACGTGTCCTCCGCCAGACTAAGGTTCCAAGAAGCCACTCACACTCGAGCACGCTCAATCACCAAGGCACGCCCGCAGAATCACGCGGGATCACGTCTCCTGCATGAGGGGAATATTCCCCCCCAGAAGGTTGGACATATTCGAGTGGGACTCTAAGAGGGAAGAAGGGGGAAAAACCCTAAGGCCGAAAGACTATATAAGAAGGCACGGAAGAAGAGGGAAGGTAAGCTCTGAGACCCTCACCATTACTCCTTTATTGAACTGTGCGGCCAACCCTGACTTGAGCGTCGGAGGACTAACCCCGGACTAAGTTTCGGGCCTCCGTCGTCTGTGTTTGTGTAGGTTGGACTAGCGGGGTTTTTTGGCAGCAACAGATTGGCGCCGTCTGTGGGAACGACGGTAATGGTGGGGAGAACCTACAACCGAAAAAGGACGAGAGCGACGTCCAACATAGACATGGGGGAAGAACCTTCAGGGGAGCTTCCTCCCTCGGCGGAGATTGGACGAGAAAGGGGCCATGACGACCGGGAAGTGTCCGTCAGATACAAGCGGTCGGCTGGATATTCAGTACGTGAAGGCAGCGACCATCAACCTCCCGCGGCCCAGGAGTACGTGACAAGGCAGCAGTTCGAAGACCTCCAGGACAAATATAACCGGATGGCCGAGACTATGAGGGAGGTCTCCAAAGCTGTCTCCCATAGGACCGGCGGAGCACCCCCAGGTCCCCACGTCCAGTTTGAGAGGCCTCGAGAAGAAGACCGAAGCAGTACGGGATCGACGAGGGCCGGTCGTGACCCTCGAAGCCGAGCAAGGGAGAGTCCCGCGCCCCGAAGTAGGACGACGCGACGCGCCACCAGAGACCCGCATGGGGATCAGCACCAAGGAGACAAACAGAGGTCCGAGGACTCGGGATTAAAGAGGATGATCTTAGACCTGAAGGACGAGATCAGAAAGGTGGCAGAAAACCAAACAGGGAACCGCGAGCCCGACCTCACCAATGATACGGCCTTAGCTGACGAGGTCATGAGGGACCCGCTCCCGGTCGGTTTCCGCCTGCCCAAGTACGACACCTATGACGGGTCGGGGGACCCCGTCGATCACTTGGAAGGCTTTAAGGTCGCCATGCAATTCCATCGCGTCTCGGAAAATATTATGTGTCGGGCCCTCCCATTGACGTTTAGGGGGGCGGCGAGGCTGTGGTATAACCGACTACCGACGAAGTCGATCCACAGCTTCAGCGACCTGAGTTACTTCTTCGTGAAGGGGTTCTCTAGTAGCCAGCCCCGCCAGAAGACTACGTTGAACCTAACCAACGTCAAGCAGCAAGAAGGGGAATCGCTGCGGAATTACATGAAGCGATTCCAACAAGAAAAGATCACAATCAGGGGCCTAGACCCGAAGGAGGAGTTCAGGGCCTAGACCCGAAGGAGGAGTTCACGGCCCTGCTAGGTGGCGTCAAGGACAAGGAATTGAAGAGGTCCCTGGCGAAGCATACGCCTAGAGATCTGACCGAGCTGAGGGCGCGATGCGATAAGTACATCCAGATGGAAGAAACCCTCCAGGCAGATGAAGAAGTCGAAAGGAAGGCGGCGAGGAAGAGGCCCTTAAGGGTTGACGACAAACCCGTCGAAGAAGGAAAAAGACGAAAGTCCGAGCGCAGTCGGGCCCCCAGTCCACCAAGGAAGTTTGAGAGGTATGCACCCCTTAACCGAAGGCAAACAGAGGTGTTAATGCAGATAAAAGATTCTCCAGATGCCAGGGCCATGAAGTGGCCAGGAAAGATGGGGCGACATCCCGAAAGACGCAATGTGGATAGATACTGCCACTTCCACAGAGACCACGGCCATGACACCGAGGACTGTTGGCATCTCAAGGGGGAGATAGAAGGAATGATCAGAAGGGGATACTTAGGTAGATTTGTAGATTGGGAGAAGGAGCGGGCTGCAGAAGGCAATGGCCGGATGGAAAATCGCCAGAGAGATGGCGGAGGTCATTATGAGAGAAGGGGGCTCGCCCGCAGAGGAAATCAAGAACAGCAGAGGAACCGGACACCAGAGGAAGATGAACGCCGGCCCCGAGAGGAGAACAAGAGCCCAACAAGAGTTATAGCAACCATCTGTGGAGGCCCAGCCGCAGGAGAGAGTTCGGTCTCTGCCAGGAAGGCGAAGGCCTACGCGAGGAGCGTACATGTGGCAGAATGGTCGAACAAGAAGGCGAAGACGGGGACGATCATCTCCTTCTCAGACGATGATCTGGAAGGGGTACAGACCCCGCATGATGATGCCTTGGTCATCGCCATGACTATAGGAGATTGCAAAGTGAAGAGGATCTTAGTGGATAACGGCAGCTCAGCTGATATCCTGTTCCTCGAAGCTTTCCGGAAGATGGGCCTCGACGAAGGAAAATTAAAGAAGGTCGAACACCCCTTGCAGGGATTCTCTGGCGTCCCGGTGAAGGTGGAAGGGTCGATTGAGCTGCCGGTCCGGGCTGGCACCGGAGATCGCCAGGTGACGGTGATGATCAACTTCCTGGTGGTGAGCATTACATCAGCGTATAATGCCATACTAGGAAGAGTCGGGTTGAATCTGTTAAAGGCCATCGTCTCCACCCCCCATCTTAAAATGAAGTTCCCTACCAAGAATGGCATCGGGGAGTGTCGGGGCGATCAGGAGACGTCTCGAAGATGTTACGCCACTACTCTCTGGGGAAAGGAAAAGGCGGGCGAGACGCTCCCGATAGAGGATCTACGTGATGATGCCAGTTCTCAACGAGGAGAGCCGGCCGAAGATTTGGTGCAAGTTGAAGCTGAAGAAGGAGATCACACCCGGCAATTCCAGATTGGGGCTACCATGCCAAGGTCGCAGCAAGAAAGACTCATCTCATTCTTACGGAGCAATGCTGACGTATTCGCCTGGTCGGCATCGGACATGCCCGGGATCGACCGAGAGGTAATAGAACATCACCTGAATGTTAGCCCCATGAAGAAGCCGGTGCAGCAGAGGAAAAGGACGTTCGCCCCAGAAAGACAGAAGAAGATAGACGAGGAAGTAGAAAAGTTACTGAAGGCCCGGTTCATCCGAGAGATCCAGTATCCGGAGTGGATATCTAACGTGGTGATGGTCCCGAAGGCAAACGGGAAGTGGAGGATCTGCATCGACTTCACCGACCTGAATAAGGCCTGCCCCAAGGATGCATACCCCCTGCCAAAGATAGACCTGCTCATCGACGCCACGGCGGGATACGAGGCGCTGAGTTTCATGGATGCATACTCGGGGTACAACCAAATCAAAATGGCCGAGGCTGATGTCCCGAAAACATCCTTCATAACTGAAGGAGGGTTGTACTGCTATGAGGTCATGCCTTTCGGACTAAAGAACGCGGGGCCCACCTATCAAAGGTTGGTGAATAAAGTTTTCAAAGGGCTGATCGGCAAGACCATGGAAGTGTACGTGGACGACATGCTCGTGAAAAGCCTGAAGGCGGAAAGACACATCCAAGACTTGGAAGAGGCGTTCCAAGTGCTACGACGGTACGGCATGAAGCTGAACCCAGCAAAATGTGCCTTCGGAGTAGCCTCGGGGAAGTTCCTCGGCTTCATCGTTTCAGAAAGAGGAATCGAAGCCAACCCAGTCAAAATACAAGCCATTCGGGACATGAGGTCACCCCAGAACGTAAAGCAAGTCCAGGAGCTGACGGGTCGGGTAGCCGCCCTCGGAAGATTCATGTCTCGGTCTGCTGATAGATGCCTTCCTTTCTTCAAGGCGCTGAAAGGGGCTAAAAGGTTCGAGTGGACGGAGGAGTGCGAAAGATCTTTCGAGCAATTGAAGGAGTACTTGGCCGCACCCCCACTGCTGACAAAGCCGAACACCGGAGATGTCCTACAACTGTACCTTGCTGTATCGGCAGTTGCTGTAAGCGCCGTACTGACGAAAGAGGAAGGAAAGCAACAACGGCCAATATACTACGTCAGCCGAACCCTTCTAGATGCCGAGACAAGATACCGAAAGGTGGAGAAAGTGGCGTACTCCCTCGTGACGGCGACAAGAAAGCTGAGGCCATATTTTCAGTCACATACAGTATGCGTACTCACCGACCAGCCTCTGAAGAAAATACTGCAGCGACCAGATATGTCCGGTCGTCTGGTAAATTGGGCCATAGAGCTGGGAGAGTTCGACATCCAGTACAAGCCGAGAACCGCAATTAAAGCACAGGCCCTCACAGACTTCATAGCGGAGACGACGATCCCCGATGACCCGCAGGAATCTACCGAGGAACGAGCAGAGGAGGCTTGGACGCTGTATGTGGATGGGGCTTCCAATAACGATGGAAGTGGCGCTGGAATTGTGTTGGTAAGCCCCGAAGGCTTCAAAGTAGAATGCGCCCTACGGTTCGACTTTGACGCCTCCAACAACGAAGCGGAGTACGAGGCGATAATAGCCGGAATTAATCTGGCCCGGGCTTTGATGGTGAAGGAACTGGTAGTGAATAGCGACTCCCAACTCGTGGTGCGGCAAGTGAATGGCGAATACGAGGCCAAAGAGCAGAGGATGGCCGAATACTTGAACACGGTGCGAGAAAGGTTAGCGGCTTTCAAGGAATTTGAGGTAAAGCAGGTGTCACGAGAAGAGAATACTAGCGCAGACGCACTGTCGCAGCTGGCCACTTCCGACTTCGCGGAACTTGGGCGAGCGGTGTATTTCGAAGTACTACCACAGCCAAGCATCGAGAAACCCCACGAGGTGTTACCCGTAGGTGAAAACGGCCGAAGCTGGATGGACGCCATAATAGAATACCTCAAGGAGGGGAAGCTCCCAGAGAACAGGGACAAAGCAAGAAAAGTAAGAATAAGGTCAGCGCGCCTCTTCCTGAAAGACGACACTCTATACAAGATAGGGTTTACCTCACCATACCTCAAGTGCCTGGATTCTTCCGACGGCGAGTATGCGCTTCGGGAGGTGCATGAGGGGATATGTGGCCAACACCATGGGGCCCGGGCCCTGGCGCACAAAGTACTAAGGCAGGGCCTGTACTGGCCGACAATGAGAAAGGACGCAGAATCGCTGGTCAGGAAATGCGTCAAGTGCCAGATGTTCGCCCCCGTGCCTAGGCTACATTCTACCGAGCTATTGTCCCTATCTAGCCCAGTACCGTTCGCCATGTGGGGGATGGACATCTTAGGCCCGTTCCCCTTGGCCACGAGGCAAGGGAAAGTTTGTCGTGGTGGCAGTCGACTGCTTCACGAAATGGGCGGAAGCCGAAGCCCTAGCAACGATAACAGAAAAGAGCATAAGGGACTTCTTCCAAAGGGCGGTGGTATACAGATTCGGAATCCCCCAGGTCGTGGTTACGGACAATGGAACTCAGTTTGCCAATCCAACCTTCGACGCGTTCTGTGAAGCCCTCGGCATCAACCACAGGAAAACCTCCGTCGGGTATCCCTCGACCAATGGGCAAACGGAGGTAACCAACCGTACGTTGCTCCAAGGGATAAAAAAGAGGCTAGATGATGCCAAAGGACTATGGGCAGACGAGTTGCACCACATTCTCTGGGCCTACCGCACCACTGAAAGGTTAGCTACCGGAGAAACACCCTTCATGTTAACATACGGCACTGAAGCTGTACTCCCAGTAGAGATAGGGGCTATTACCCATCGGATTCGGTACTACAACGAAGACGAAAACGACGGAGGACTCCGGGCAAATTTGGACCTCTTGGAAGAAACCAGAGAAGCTTCACAGGAAAGGATCGCCGCCTACCAGCGGAGGGTCGCTAGACACTACAACACCAAAGTCCGGAAGAACGAGTTTAGGCAGGGCGACCTTGTCCTCAGAAGGGCGGAAGTGTCGGACCCAAGGCATCAAGGGAAGCTAGACCCAAGCTGGGAAGGTCCCTACAGAGTCTCGAGGGTAATACGACCAGGGTCCTACCACCTAGAGACTACGGGGGGAGTAAGGGTACCCCGATCGTGGAACTCAGATAATCTAAGAAAATTCCACCAGTAGTAAAGTAGCGGGCACGTACTAGCCATTTGTAAATTTTTCCGTCTGTCGTTCTTTGCAATTATTGTCCTTTTGAACCCTTTTTAAGTTGTAATTCATCTTGAAATCCGCGAGACTTTATGGATAATACGAGAGCTGGTTTATGGCAACTGAGAATTCTCCTACCTCTAACCCTGTGGAACGGATGACTGAAGATCCACACCTTGGTGGAGGCTCAAAGAATGCAAGGTTGACCCGGCCGAATCACCCCTTCGGCTCGGAGTTCGGCCATAGCCGAACAGACCTGACCGAAGGGCTAGCATCCAACAGACCCTTCGGCTGGAACCGAGGATACACTTGGTGATTCTGACTATCGGACGGTCGACCTTCGGTTAACCTTTCGGCCTGAGCCGAAAGCAAAGTACTTTACTACTTGGAGATCCTGACTATTGGAGGGTCGACCTTCGGTGAACCCTTCGTACTTTACTACTTGGAGATCCTGACTATTGGAGGGTCGACCTTCGGTGAACCCTTCGTACTTTACTACTTGGAGATCCTGACTATTGGAGGGTCGACCTTCGGTGAACCCTTCGTACTTTACTACTTGGAGATCCTGACTATTGGAGGGTCGACCTTCGGTGAACCCTTCGGCTGGAGCCGAAGGCAAACACGCTTGATGATTGGCTATTGAAGGGTCGACCTTCGGTGAACCCTTCGGCTGGAGCCGAAGGCAAAACACACTTGGTGATTGGCTATTGAAGGGTCGACCTTCGGTGAACCCTTCGGCTGGAGCCGAAGGCAAAACACTTGGTGATTGGCTATTGAGGGGTCGACCCTCGGTGAACCCTTCGGCTGGAGCCGAAGGCAAAACACACTTGGTGATTGGCTATTGAGGGGTCGACCTTCGGTGAACCCTTCGGCTCAAGCCGAGAGGGAAAACACTTGTAAAATATTGCTAGTGATAATAGGGTCGTCCTTCGTCTGACTTACTAACAGGTCGACCCTCGGCCAAGTTTCAGGGCCATGCGCCTAAGAAGGTCAACTAGGGTTTCGGCCCTCTGTAACTATTTACTAATCAAAGATCATTAAATAGACAGTTGGAAAAAGAACAATTGCATTGATAAAGCCCGGAGGCATGGACTACATACGAAGCCCGAAGGCAAAGATTACATTCAAGGCCCGAAGGCTAGTTACATGACAAGAAGGGGTAGTCTGCGCTGAGAGCCGAGGCGGCCTCAAGGAGCGTCCGTCGGGTTAGCGGCTTCGTCTTCGGCAGGGAGTGCCTCCTGGTCCGAACCTCCACGACCAGGGGTCGGAGGGACTTCCCTATGCAGCTGGACCTCGCCTTCCTCGCTGCAGCCTCCACCGTCGGCGTCTGCTACCTCGGTGGCCGATGGTACCACCTCCACATCGTCGTCCTCAAAGATGAGGCCGCTGTCTGCAAAGGAAACCCCGGGGTAGCGCCCGAGGACCCAATCTCGGACCTCGGTAGCGCCCATTGTGTACCCCGGGGCGATGGCGTTCTTGATCTCCTCCCTGAAGGCCTCAGAGGACCGATACTTCTCGACCCCTCGGGCCTCGGCCTCCTGAATGCGGGCCCTCACCTGTGACTTCAACTCCGAGAGCTTCCGATCGCACTCTCGGCGCTCGAGGGCTAGGTCCCTCTCCAGGTGCTCCACCTTCTCGAGGAGGGTGGTGCGCTCGTTGTCTAGGGAGACCTTCTCCCTCTCTCTGACTTCAAGCTCCCGAGACATGGCCTCGGCTCGAGCCGCCAGCTGACCCATCTGATTCTGAGCCTGCACGAAGCACCGAAGGTTAGAATGCAAAAAAAAAAAATAATAATAGTACAAGTAAAAGAGGGCAAGAGGACCGAAGCTTACCCCCACCATGTAGATGCACGCGGAGGTGATCAGTGCCGCCGTCCCTTGCTTCTGGGCTTCGGTGGCATCTCGGGGAAGACTCCCCTTCATCACCAACTCCCTGGCGACCCGTCCGACGGCCAGAGTGTCGTCTTCCTTCACCGACCATCGGGGGACGAACCCCACCTCAGCCCTCGTCGACGCGACCTTCGGGCCTCGGGAGGCAGCGGCGGATGAGGGGTCTTGAGCAGGCCCGTCACTGCCAGGAGCTGCAAGGGCCTGGACAGCCTCGGCAGTCGACCCCTCCACTCTGGGCCTCTTCTTCGGGGTCTCGGAGGACGGTCCCGTCTTTTCTTTCCTCTTAGACTTCGGCTGTTGGGGGGCGTCGCGCGCCTTGGCTTCCTTGATCTTTGCCTGCCTTGCCGCGGCGGCGGCCTTAGCCTCGGTTCTGGTAACTTGCACTGCAAGAAGAAGCAAGGGTATTAGTACGAAGGACCGACACTCGAAGGAAGCAGACGGAGGCTAGCCTAACTCACCCGCGCTAAGCCCGAACTTGAAGAGGATGGCGTCGGACTTGAGGCAGTCGGCCTCGACTGGAGAACAGCCTTCCTGCCGCCTCGCCATTGCCAACGACTCCGCGTCTGCCTCGAATAGGGCAGGGGCGGAGTTCACATCCCTAAGGTCCGGGATGTCCCAGACCGTGCCGAAGGGCACCCCCTCGGTCGACTTCACAAAGAAATACTTTTCCTTCCATCCGTGGATGGAAGTCGGGTAACCCTTCAGGAGCCGAGGTCCTTTCGGGGGTAAAAATAGTACCAGCCCGTAAGTCCCTTGCAGGCCTGAAGAAGAAAGCAGTTGATGAAAAGTTGAAGGGAGAGGGGCCTCTTGTGCCGAACGAAGAAGATGACGAAGCTTAACGCTTGTCGCCACCCGTTCGGCGTTAGCTGGGTCGGGCTTACCCCATAGTGCCGAAACACTTTGGTAAAGAAGGGGTGGAGGGGCAGCCGAAGGCCTGCCTTGAAGGCCTCCTTGTACAGGCACAGCTCCTCGGGGTTCCGATAGCTGGCTCGGTCAGAAGGTCTGGGCAGACGGAGCTCGAAAGCATCCGAAACACCGAAGGAGGCCCTCAGCTCCTCCAGTTCTGGCTCGTCCATCGTGGAGACGATCCTGAGGGCCTCAACTTCCAGGGGCTCCTGGGTCTGGGCTCGGGCGTCGAGCACCCTCTCCCTGAACCCCTCGCCGTTGGAGCCACCCTTGGACCCTGACGGTGAGGCCGCGGACGATGAGTCGCGGGAGGAGGGAGAGTCGGTGGAATCCGAGGACATCCCTCGGACTTCCCCAGGACTCCTATACCTACGTTTTGGCCTTGATCTCTCGCGGGACGATGGGCTGTAGCCCGACGAGGAAAACATCACTTACTTGTGTCGCTAAACTAAGGGAAGACGAAGACGAAGGCTAGAAGGCAGTCCGAGGCCGAAGGTGAGCTCTCCGAAGGGAAAAAGAAAGGTTGCCCCACAAATGGCCCCCCACACTATATAGATGGGGGAAAGGCGTTACGACTTCCCGAGCATTAATGGCACCGCCACGTCAGGGTACGAAGCCTCGAGGTTTGTGCCCGAACGGACCTAGCAGACGGTCTCCCCTTCGGTTGGGAGTTCGGCCAAAGCCGAACGGACCTGACCGAGGGTCCCTCCTTCGGTTGGGAGTTCGGCCAAAGCCGAATGGGCCTGACCGAAGGTCCCTCCTTCGGTTGGGAGTTCGGCCAAAGCCGAACGGACCTGACCGAGGGTCCCTCCTTCGGTTGGGAGTTCGGCCAAAGCCGAACGGACCTGACCGAGGGTCCCTCCTTCGGTTGGGAGTTCGGCCAAAGCCGAACGGACCTGACCGAAGGTCCCTCCTTCGGTTGGGAGTTCGGCCAAAGCCGAACGGACCTGACCGAGGGTCCCTCCTTCGGTTGGGAGTTCGGCCAAAGCCGAACGGACCTGACCGAAGGTCCCTCCTTCGGTTGGGAGTTCGGCCAAAGCCGAACGGACCTGACCGAGGGTCCCTCCTTCGGTTGGGAGTTCGGCCAAAGCCGAACGGACCTGACCGAGGGTCCCTCCTTCGGTTGGGAGTTCGGCCAAAGCCGAACGGACCTGACCGAGGGTCCCTCCTTCGGTTGGGAGTTCGGCCAAAGCCGAACGGAACTGACCGAAGGTCCCTCCCTCGGCAGGGGGCTCAGCAAAGTCGATCCGAAGCGGTCAAAGGTCCCTCTCGATCGACCCCAAACCTTGGACACTGGTAATGCCAAGGCCGAAAGAACAAGTCAACCAAAGAAGATGGTTACTCCCACAGGAAGAAGCTCCTAGTGGAAGTAAGGGGGCTCCTGATATAGCCAAAATAACCCCTCGGTGGGGGCCATGACACGTGTCGCCTCTGAGACACGTGTCCACCGCCAGACGAAGGTTCCAAGAGACCACTCACACACACTCGAGCACGCGCAATCACCGAGGCACGCCCGCAGAATCATGCGGGATCACGTCGTCTGCATGAGGGGAATATTCCCCCCAGAAGGTTGGACGTATTCGGGTAGGACTCTAAGAAGGCCGAAGGGGGAAAAACCCTAAGGCCAAAGAGCTATATAAGAAGGCACGGAAGAAAGGGGAAGGTAAGCTCTAACACCCTCACCATTACTCCCTTATTGAACTGTGCGGCCGACCCTGACTTGAGCGTCGGAGGACTAACCCCGGACAAAGTTCCGGGCCTCCGTCGTCTGTGTTTGTGTAGGTTGGATCAGCGGGGTTTTTGGCAGCAACAGTGTGAAAACAATATTATCCATATAAAGTTCACATAGTTAAAAAAGAGATAAATAATAAAAAGAGAATCAAGTCCTCCCTCTTACAGTTAACCAACCCCACATACCACATCTCAAACCATCCAGGACCACACCCAGTGAAAGGTGTAAGATGGTTTGGGGTAGCTATCCATAGGGGAGGGAAACCGGCCGGGCTCATAAGAAAAAGAAAAAATAAAACATGTGAGTGTAAAGAATATTGATTGCATGTGAATCTTTTTCCCTTGTATCATTGTAACTTATAGAAATGGAAGAAAATACCACATTTCCCATATATGCCACATAAAAAGGCCTTTATGGGAAAAAGGGATTCAAATATTTACCATGTGATGACATAAAAGGGCAGGTTTTGTATAAAGTTGGAACTTGGAACCCAACTTGGTCCCTTTGAATTTTAGGTCAAACGGAGTTTGCCAAGTGGCAAAAAAACGAGAGCTTTGAAAAATAGGACCAAGGGAGAATGAGAATTGTTATAGAACCGTTGACGTGCATAGACACACATGGCATACCAATACGCAAAGAGGTATTTTCCTTTCTTTCTTTCTTTCTTTCTTTCTTTCTTTCTTTTTTTTGATTGGAAAACACAAAGTCGTGTTATTTAATTGCAAGGAAAAAAAAAAAAGTTGTTTGACTGCCTGGTCCTTATACACAAACACAAGTGCACGCAAAATTATCAATCCAATCTTTATAAAATAAAAAATCATATTCATATTGATACCCCTGCATATGAGCTTATTGACCCCTGCATTAATGTAAGGACTATATGAACAAACAACAATCTCTTGTCCGAATAACCACAATATTATTTATCCATGGTAATATTATTTATCCATACTGCACGACGAGGTTGGGCCATGGGGGAAGGCCTTTTACCCCTATTATTATTCTTTTGGTACAAAAAAGGGAAGGCCTTTCTCAAGGTAACAATATCATTAAAAAGAAAGTGAGGAATTTGTGTGGGCCATCCTTCATAAGATATCTGGTCTTCAAGTACTTCCACGACGATGGCCGTTCAAGGGAAAGAGATCTGGACTTGTGTGGATCCAATCCAAGCCCAACAGGTTCGTGCCCAATTTAGTGGGCTGAATTCATAATATCTGGGCTGTCCTGCAAATCTCCATGTGGTCTGTTTGGCTGTGAGGAGAATTAAAGGAAAGGAAAATTAAAATTTAAAAAAAAAAAAATATATATATATATATATATATTTATAATCATTACCTCATGGGATAATATCTTTAGTTTTAAATTATTCTATATCTGATTATCAAATTTCATTTTATTTTGCATTCAAATGCTTTGTTATAAAATGTAAAAAATAAATAAAAAATACACATAATATGTATCATTACTAAATATGATAAGAAATTTAAATAGTTATATAATCACGTGAGGTAATGATATATCACACAAGATTTTTTTATAATTTAAAAAACTTTACTTTTCTTCCTTTTAAATTTCCCTTGCAATCGAACATAGTTTAGTTTGTTGACTTGGCATCGGAAATGCTAATATAAACAAGTAATGTGTTGATCTCTCCCCTAGAGGGGGACAAATGTCATCCCAATTGAAAAAGAAAGATGAACCTGGAGCACCTGAATATCATGCCATTATGGAATAGAAGCAAATCATACCACTCTACCATAGCTCTGGATTTTCAAAGCTCTATTTTACCACGTGACAATGGGGCTGAAACTTCACATATGAACGTAGGACCTAGTGGATTTCATGTCCACAAAATTTTGGGCCTCAACTGATTGCCAACCAATCATTGATCAATTGGCAATTGTTGGGCATGTGTGGAAGGGCTCCTATCAAGGGCATGTAGAAACCAAGCTTCCATCTTTCTGTTATCTGAATTTATATATGGTGAAAGTTTTCCTTTACTTTCGGTGTACTCTTCTCCCATGGATGGAGGGTCGAAATTACTTCCCCCCCACTCCCTCTCCCCCACCCGCACCCCTACCCGCACCCCCAGTAGACAAAGGTTTGAAAATGTCCTTCACTATTCCCACAATCCCTTCTTACAGCGAATCTCTCTTCAACACGGGAGAAGAGAGACTTGATCTTTTATATATTATCTACATACTAAATTATGTAATTGTGTAATTGTTACCAAGAAAAAAATATAACAATGTTAGGAAAAGGAACTGTACGATGCCAATGTCAAGATTCCTACACATGCCCTCTCGCATTCAATTCGTAGGTCCCACACGCTTTTTTCTTATTAAATGCCTATCCCTATTGGACAATTCTTAACGTTTCAACCCCATTGGTGCAAATTAAACTGCACCCTGGCATCATAGTGAACCCTTCCCCAACAATGTTACCATGAAAAAGATTGTTTCCTGACCTCCAAAAGATTTATTTTTGAAACAATTATATAGCCAACATGAAGTGTACATGACTAAACCTAGTTTCTTGAAAAATTTGTTTAGTCGTGCATAGAACAATAAAAATAGATAAAAAAGTATATAATTTCTTTTAAATAATTAAACTACTAAAAAGGCAAGGGAAATAGCAAGTGCATAGTAAATCATACAATAGATATGATCACCAAATTTGACATATGATCAATCCAAAACGCACTCTCCATTAAATATCAAAACTACATTATCAAGCAACTATGATTCCCCATAAAGAATATTTCTATCATAGGAAATGAATGAAATTTACCTAAATTGGTACTCCAAAATTGCCGAGATAATGATTTGAATGAAAAAAATACCCATCCAACGCCTCTCTTTAAGATCTACCTGATATTCTAAAAACAATGTTCAGATAAGTCAATTAGTTTGATAATGTTTTCAAAAACATGTTTTTCTGTTTTTCTATGCTCAGAAATTGAAAAACACCCCGAAAACTATTTGATGAAGCTGTTTCGTTTCACCACTTTTTTGAAATATAAATAGAAATTTATACTTATTTCTATGTTTAGAAACGGGTTTGGCGAAACAAGTCAGACTTGTTTTTACGTTTCTTGGAACAACTTGTGGGCCAAAAAAGCGAAGGACCCTAGATGAAAAGTTGCATCTCCCACCTAGCATTTACCTTACCTGACAGTTTTTCAAAGTTTAAAGATTCTCCAAGGAAACGAGAAGGAATACATTAAATTTTTGCTTTGCTAGTGGAAGCCTTAAATCCGCATCCATCGATTCTTTGGTGGATTTTTTTCCGGTGCTCTTTGGACCTTCATGAATCAATTACTAAATCGTTGCTGGGGATTGAAGTTCGAATTCCCTAGCAAAACGTATACCGGCCCAAGAAATCTACCCAACCCTACTCAATCAAAAAATAGGTTTACCAAACACCAAAAAATTCATTTCGTTTCAAAAAATGTAAAAAATCGTTTCTACTATTTGGAAACACAAATTGATGTTTTGAAAACTAAAACCCAAAAAAGATTTAATTTTCTTTTTGTGCCAAGGTGGGCCAACCACAATGGTGGCCCAGAGGGGAATTGACTGTCCGAGAGGAGGGGGGAGGTGATGGAGAAAGTTGGTGGCATGGCAACTGATGCGCTTTAAACTATTCATTATTAAATGTCATAAGAAACTTAAGTAATTTATACAACTATGTTGGGTAATGATTACAAAATTTTCATTTTTCTTCGATTCAATTTTCCTTGTAATCAAACCGAGCTTTAATTTATTATATAACATTTATTATACAACCCTCGTTTTCTTAACTTCTTATGCATTTATAATTGATCATAGATGCAATCTTTCATATGGCTTATCTTCTTTGGGTTTTATACTTCCTTAAAATCCACCATTAGCCCCCCTCTCCCATAGACAATAGCCATAGGGTTGCTATGAGTAGAAAAAGTTTTTCACTGGATCAAAGTGTATACACAGCTGGAAATGGCAATATTTGAATTGAATTCATGTCCTTGATCATATATAAAGGGGATAAACTATAACTCAAGGTCTATTGGAATAAAAATCAAGAAATAAATGAAGAATCCATGACCAAGTGTATACTTCAGTGCATCGGTGATACAAGGACATGCTTTTCTGGGTTTTTGGATGTTTAGGTACTCTTGTCCTGTCATAATCACACTCCACTAGTTAATGTGTCCTACCCATGTTCTCTTTCTAGGTTTTTCATATCTTACTCTTAATAGTCAACACAGTTAGCTTGGAGAAAAAGAGCATTAGATTATCACAGATTCAATAACCCATTACAATCACGTCTTCAAAACTATTTGCTATGCATTTCTTGAGTTTTTTTTTTTCAAAAAGGTCCAAATGAATGAGTTGGTTGAGGTCATCTAAGTTGCACTAATTTAAGGTATGGAGCCCACTTGATTGAGTAGTTTTCTTGTGGATGGTCACAAATATTTTGGACCATAGCCCTTCTATATTGGTTGTCCTTCCAAGCCAGATACTGCAGTGCACTGCTAAATGTTTCTCCCAATGGACCAAATATTAGACATTTCTTCCTTCTCAGTGAAGTCCAGCTATAGAGAATGTATCAAAAATGGAATAGAACTGCAGTGCAGTGCAGTTCAGGTTGTCACTGTACATTGAGACTCATGGACAGAAGTTACCAGATTCTGTTTATTTATGGCTAAGCTTCAAACAACCAAACAATATTATTTTTGTCCCTGAGATCTACCAGTTGTACATTTCAGATGGAGAATATTGAACACTATAGATTTGAGATGGACCAAGTACCTTGATATTGTAACAGTCCAAGTACTAGTGAATGTTTTTCATTACATAGTACATGTACAACCATACTTCTTAAGGTACCATCCTCCATGGTACAAGGGGGTTGTGTTTTTTTCTATAGGATGGTCCAATTTGTTCTTTACCTTCTTATGTTGTGAACCTAACCCAAGTAGAGGGGAGATGGTTTTAACTGGGCAGTTCCATCCAAAATGTACCCAATTAGGAATTAGGTTATTCTAGGGCAGGAGAAGACACATGTATTTGTTCTACTTTTAAGTATTTTTCTTGTTATTTTGTCTGTTCTCCACCAACCCAAAAATCTTAAATTTCAAAAGTATAAATGCAACTAAAAGCAGAGGAGAATTAAAGAAGAAATCTAGAGAATTTAGTAAATAGTTTTTCAAAAATAGAAGTTCTGATAAGCACTTCAAGCATGGTAGAACTTGATTTTCCAAGAGGGATTTTTAAGTCTATTGCATGTCATGATGTGGGAGCATTTCTATTGCACTTTTACTAATTTTACTATTTGTTGTAAAAGATAACAATCAAAACTATTTGCCTTTAAGTGTTCCATTTGAATGGGTAGGAGAGTGTTTCATTGAACTTCGCAAATGCCACAACGGATATACATGTTCCAATAAGATGAAGCGTGAAGACTAAGACCTACCCATTTGACACTCTCCTAAAGATCGTATTTTTTCTCTTCGGTGTAACCTAGTAAATATAAAATGACCTCCAAGATATAAACAATCTACTAGCCTTCGAATATGTTAGAGTTGTGTCCAAACCCAAAATGTAAAAAGTAGTCGATAAATCGATAAATCGATAAATCACAGTATAAAACTCACAACAATGGAAACTTGAGAACAAAACTATACAGTGCTACTAGAGCACACAATCTTAATTACTTATGAAATCTCATTGTACAACCAAATGAAGATATCCATGTACTCGTTTAGGAGTTCTATAAATTTTGCTACCTCCTCATCACTTCAACTTCTCTAGACTCTTCTTCTGAGCCTATAGCCGCAATCCTAGATTCTTCCATCTTTGGTGGAACTTTTTTTTACTTCTAATGCCTCTACCATTTTAAGAAAGTCAATAGGTGGATCATCATAGGATTTATCCTCATTCAGAGAACAATTGGAAGCATTGTAAGAAGAAAAATATACTTCACCCATTGAAACTTGGAGGTAAACTAGTATTTTTGACTCGATAGACTCCAACTTCGAAGTGGACTGGGATTCAGGTTATCAATCCAAAGAGGGTGGGATCCCAAATAATGACAAGGTTGGCGCCAAGAGATTTCAACCCAGGTGAGATGCTTCTTGAGTCGATTTATCCACTACGAATCACCAATGGACTAACTCCCTTGGGTTATAACAACTATGAACTTAGATTAGTCTCTTGATCATTTGTTACATTCCCACAAAAGATGTTTCCAATAGGGAATTCACAAGAGGGATCTTTGTCTCAGGAAGTGTGTGGTTTTGAGTTCGACTCTTTTTACTTCGTTCGGGCTACTCACACGGAATGTTTAGTGCTTTTCACTGCTTTCGGTGAAAGTTGAATGGCTCTCATTCAACCCTGGTATGACTCGATCTATGCAGTTGTGGAGTCAGTATGGACCCACGAGACTAGTCATGCCGAAGGCCTAGATACCAATATTTCAATGGGGTGCTCGGGCTCCACCCAAGTTTATTTTGAATATTAGACTACATTTTTTCATATAGGTGTATTTAATTTATTTAATAATATTTTTTCATCCAAATTTTTATTATTATGTTCTCATGATTACGATAGAATGATGTAGATTTAGCTCTATTTTGTATATTTAATTACATTTTGCATGCATTCATATGTAGGTTTATTTATTTTCTTATTATTAGATTTAGGGTAGTTCTTGTTGTATATGATAGCATTGTTGTAAATATTACGTGCATGTGATTTATGTCATTTTATTTTCAGTAGCTGAGGTTAATTTATTATATTCTATGACTTTTTTATTATAAGAAACTCATTGTTCTCACAGCCTTCCCGAAGGTATTTTCCTTCTTGGATTATCTTCTCAAGTAAGTCTTTATTTTTTTTTTTTTTTCTCCCTTTTTGGTTTCATATCGTTTGGTTTAGTATTCTTTAAGAACACCTCTTCTTATTGTCGGTATATCAGCCATATGATAGAAATTTGTGGTTTCACACTTGATTTGATGGGGGTATTCTAGATATTTGGTAAGTGTAGTTCATGGTCTTTTTTTTTTTTTCTGATGACTTCTGACATTTATGTTTTATTTTCTTGTTTTTCATGTCATTTTCCTATTTTCATGTTGTTCATATATAGGCAAGGTTTTATATGAATTTTTTTCTGGAGTGTTTTAGTTTCA
>NC_056558.1:31017762-31059845 GCF_013358625.1 Macadamia integrifolia
TAAATTTTTGTTCAGATTTTTAAATCCTTGACAGTGTGATATTGAATTCATTGCATTGAACCATCTTCAAGCCAATTTAGGACTTGGAAACATACCATATTTATTGTTGTGTTTCCATTTGCAGTTGGTGGTTTGTTTCTTGTTCATTTCATCTCCTACTTAACTCATCTTTAATGATCAAATCTATATTAACTTGAATGATCAAGCAAAGTGGTAAGTTGACATGGATTTTTTGTTGTCTTAGGTTTTAGACAGATGCCAACTTGGCGATAAAGTTAGAACAGAAGGGAAACTTGATTCTATAGGTTGGTGGTTTCTTCTCATATTCTCTCCATACTAAAATTTATAAACATCAATTTATCCAGCACAACTACACAATCTTTTCAAGTTTTTATTATATGATATCTCTAACTTCTTGTTCACATTCCTTTTCTGCAACTAATTATCTCATTCAGCAAACACTTAGGCAACACTTCTCAAGATGTACTGTCATCACGATTGCACAGAGGATAACATCAATTCTTGATATCGATATGGTCCTACTTCTTGATAATGGTTAGTAGCTAATAATTAGTATAGCACAAAGAAATGGGTTCAAATGAGTTTGATAATACATCTTTTTGTGGTGCTTGCCTAATTAAATTGACATTTTTTTTCGTGTTAAGCAAGCCTCGTATTGGAATATGATTGCCCAGCGAATTTGCTAGAGATTAAATCTTCATCATTTGCAAATCTGGTTAAGGAGTATACACGAAGATGTAGTTCCTAGCTTTTAAAATGCAAGTAATTGAATTTTGAAAGTTCAAATGTAAGTAGTAGATTTACTGCTTTTAAGTATGATTAAGAAAAGGGGGGGCGGGTGGGAGAAGAAATTGAAATAGATATCGAGCCTGAATTTAGACATTGAGTTTCCATTGACATCCAATTGAAGAATTGGAGTACAAAAAGAAGAAGGGGAAAATAACTTTCTTTATGAATCTCTATAAATCTTGGGAGAAATTTTAGTGGTATGCAATATCTTTAGGCTGCCTTTTTTTTTTGCTATTACATTCTAAGGAACTGTCTAAGTGGACTTTACTCACATACACTAGAGAAGAAGGGGGGAATAAATGTGATAGGTGTCAATCCTGAGCCCACACCGGTAGGCCCGACCCAGCCCAACTCGCTTAAGGCCTGACTTGAACCGGCCCGTTTAATAAACGTGTCGGGCTTAAGCCCTGCCCATTTATTAAACGGGAGTTTACAGTGGAGCGTAGTAGCCCGTCGGGCGCCCGACCAGCCCGACTCACTTAAGTAGCCTGTTAGAACCGACTCGCTTAGCCCAACTGACCGACCCCCTTTAGAAAAATGCTTAAATTGTAAATACATATTCTACCACTAATATTACAAAATATGAGTAATGCTTAAAGTTTAAATACCTTTTCTAAGAATCTTATCTTCTTAAATTCTAAGAAAAATTCTTAAATTGTAAAGCCAATAATTTAATCCGCTTAAAAAATGATTTTAGGGTAGGCCCGTTTAGAATTAAATATGCCCATATCCCGATTAAAGTCCCATTTAAGGTAGGCCGATTAAAGTTCGACACCGACCGGCCCGATTACAAACTGTACCATGCCCCCCAAACCCAGGCCCGTTTGAGTAAACAGACATTCACGGTGCAAGGATTTCACACCACCAGGCCTGATTAGGCCCGACCGAGATTGGACCGACCCGACTGATTGACACCCCTAGGTCTAGCATCATACAAAAACATGTGCAAGTCCAATTGTGTGTGAGCCCATATTCCATCAATGAAAAAAAAATTTGATGGTTCTCTTAATCAAATCCACCTAATATCTACCTCGTGGAAAGCTCCTTTATTGAAATTGATTGGTTGTACAGGAATATCCAATTTCAAATTACCCTTGTGTAAAAAATTAATCAAAAAAATTACAGAATTACTCACTTTCTTAAAATTTCAGCTAACAAAAATACCCACTTCTGGGTTTTCTTTTACAAAGGTATCCACCCAAACTTGTTAACAAAAATACCTAAAAAAATCAGGCTTGGGTTTATAAAACTACCTAAAATAGTGATTCTCCTTTAGGTATTTTTGTCAACTAAAACTTTGAGTGAGTAGTTTTCTAAACTAAACCCGATTTTAGGTATTTTTGGTAACTAAAACTTGGGTGGATAATTTTATAAAAGGAAACCTAAAAATTAGTAATCATGTAATTTTCCCAAATTAATTTTAGTCTCCACCTTTATTGCATGGCCCACCAGCATAGCCCACCATGATGGAGTAATTATCCATGCATTTTTTAAGGTTGCCCCAAGTCTGTCAAAGTTGAGTATCTCCACGTGGGAAAAGCAAAATAGTTAAAACCTCACAAATTGATGGAGATTATATTTGCAAAATTTAAGTTCTAATTGAGCAGCCTGATTAGTGCAATAGTTTCCTGTCATCCAAATATCTACCATGTGGCAAATCAGGTGAAGCCTAAATTTGTGGACAGGTAAATGTCAAGTTTGGAACACATTAGATTTGACAATGTACATTGGAAAAATAGGCTTTCCAGCATTGTTGGTTGCATTCGAGTCTGCAGATTATCTAACAGCATCATGTTCCTACAATGCCTCCATCTCTGTAAGACTTTGGGGTGATATCCAAGGCTCCACCAGCATCTTTCGTGTCTAAAACCCGACCGAACAATTCCTTGTCCAACATGCATCCCCAAGACGGACTTCCCAGCATTCCCATATGCTTTCTCATACCAAAGTGCAGAGTTTGAGGTCAAATGAGAAGAAGAGGTGGAAGAATAGCAAAGCAGATGCTTGAAATAGAAAACGGGTTTCTGACTTTATGTACCTTCTAAAGAGGAGAGCTTGATGGAGACTCCGGTGGTGTTTGGTGACCAGGATCACCGTGGCTTGGAGGGCAATGGTGGCCTTAGTTCCGGCATAGCAGATCCTTTTCTGCTTGCCGAATCACACCTTATCCCAAGGGAATCCTCAATGGTCGCCGCAGTCACTGATGGATCTGCTGCTTCTTTCGATCAAGCTGCAAGGCCCCTTTCTTATGCGGCTGCTGTGGGGGGGTGCAAAGGTTTTGAACGCCACATCTGTGGCTTCTTCTCTCCCTGCAGTCGATGATTTACCAGCCCCAACTAAGGTTGGGGATTTGACAAGAATCCGGATCCCTCAATCTGCTTACCTGAGGCAACTCAACAAACATAAGTTCGCTCTCCTAGGTAGGATTAATTTTCAAACCATATATATGGATGCTCTGAGGACTCATGTTAGATCTTCTTGGTCTCTCAATGAAGATGTGGCTCTCAAATCTCTGAGTAAAGGCTTTGTCCTCTTCCGATTCTCGTCTGAGGGGGATATGATGAGCATATGGAAACGTGGTTCGATCAAGGTTGAAGGACAGCTTCTACATTTTCAGAGGTGGAGACCTGAGTTTAAGGTGGAGGACGAAAGCATTACACACAGATTGGTCCGGATCAGATTCCCCAATCTTCCACAGGAGTATTGGGGTGAAGAAGTACTACTCACGATGGCCAAGGCTGTAGGCCGCCCTATTGCTATTGATCATAGAACAAAAGACTCATACTATGGCCACTTTGCTGGTATCTGCGTTGATTTAGATGATTCTCAGCCTCAAGTAGAGGAAATTTATGTTGAGCGTGAGCTGGTGTCATCCCCTGATTTATTTATTTTCAAACGAGTGGTGGAGTTTGAATCCCCAACATCACGATGTGCTTTATGCCATCGTTTCGGTCACAATCCTGAGGGATGTCCGTCCAAGAGACATGAGAACAATCCCCGTGCAGACGTGCCAGGCGCTGTTAATGTAGACTAAAGACCTCATTGTTTGAGAAGGGAGTGGCGGCCCTGCCCAACACAGCCGGAAGGAACTCAGCAACCACCCATGGTTCAGCCACCACAGGAGGCGGACTTTTTTGTTGAGGATCAATCGAGGGTGAGAACCCCTAATTTTCAGGAAAACAACGAACAAATCAAATCTCCTATGGCGCAATCACAGCAGCAGTTACCATTTGGGACTGGATCGATCTCCATCTATGCCAGCCGTTGAGAATAGGATACTCTCTGATCCTTTCACTCTGAATTTGGCAACCACACAAGCTAACGTCCAAGAGGGAATCTCCCTATTTTCAAATCCCATATTTCCTATTTCTAGAGATGCAAGCGATACTGGGCGTGAGGATCTGAATTCGGGTTCTGACCCAGGTTCGGATGGGTCAGGCACCCCTGGTCGAAGCCCGGATGGGGTTTGCTCCTTTGAAGGTCAGCTTGAAGTTCTCCTACACGGTGCAGACATTAGCTCTCTTCCTGAATTTCCAAATGCTGCTCTTAACATGGATGATCAAGGCAGAACTTCTATCGTTCAACATGATCTCTCGATGCCATCTTCAAGCATCACAGACGAATCATTCACCATTGTCACTAGAAGAAAGGGTAAGACCAAGCAGGGGACGGCCTTACCTGCTGCTCATGGACAGCAGCGCAAGCATGGAAACAGAGAGCCGGTTTCGACTTCGGTCACTGCTGAGGGTGCAACTCGTCACGGCACTAGACATTCCGAAGTCTATTTTTTAAATGAAGTGCCTCTTCTGGAACATAAGAGGGTTGGGCAATGGTCGCGCTCGTGCGGAGTTGCAGATTTTGATCAAAGAGCATAACCCGAATTTTATTTGCATTGCTGAGCCTAAAATTGATCCAATTAAATGCCCAAAGGGTTTCTTCCGCACTCAGGGATTCTGTTCCTTCCGATTTTATTTACAATTCTAGAGACATCACATCCCCAAATATTTGGTTCTTTTGGAAGGAGGGGACCAAACAACCTGTGATCGTTCTGAGTTCTGACCAGCACTTCAATGCGGATGGAGGTAAATTTCCTTATATCTGTTATTCATGCTAATTGTTTTCGAGCAGTTAGAAGGCAGCTTTGGTGCGACCTCGGTGGTCTTGCTGGATCAGCTACCCCTTGGCTTGTTATAGGGGATTTAACTCCTACATTTTCTCCCATGAAAAGCGAGGCCCGGGCAGATTTAACACGGGCTCTTCAGAAGATTTTTCATCTTTTATAGATGCTGCTTCTCTCCTTAGCATTACTTCTTTTGGTCTAAAATTCTCTCGGTCAAACAATAGAAGAGTGGCAGTGTTAGTGCTGTTCTGGATCGTAGCCTCTGTAATCAGGAATAGTTGGATGTTTTCCTGGGAGTGGGCTAGATGATGATCTTTTCAGTCAGGAGCTGCAGGCTAAAGATGATCTGAACCAGACTATTATTCTTCAAGAAAAATCATGGCGCGAAAAGTCAAGAATTAAGTGGCTGAGAGAAGGGGATCGCTGCACCAAGTTTTTCCACCTTTCAACAAAAATTTGGAAAAATAAAAATATGATCAAAGTTCTTAAGGATGACAATGGTGATTTTTTTACTGACACGGAAGCCATTGGCCAGCGTTTAGTTTCTCATTATGAAGATTTTGCCAAGAAGGGGGTCTCCACTGCCCGTACTTCTCTTTTGTCTGTCATTCCTAAGATTCTCTCTGAGAGGGATAATGCCTGTCTCACTGCCATTCCATCAGTTGGAGTAATCAAAAGGGCTGTTTGGAACCTTGATCCGTCCAGTGAACCGGGTCCTGATGGATTTCCTAGAGTATTTTATACCAGCTGCAGGGATATTATTAGTAAGGATGTCTGTCATGCTATCCAAAACTTTTTCTCTGAGGGGATCATTACGAAAGAAACTAACAGCAACTTTCTTACATTAATCCCTAAAGTGGAAAATGCATGTAAAGTGGGGCAATATCGCCCTATTTGTCTTGGGAATTTTTTTCTAAAAATTATTCTTAAGATCTTGAGCACCAGACTAAGCACTTTACTCCCCTGATGAATTTCTGAAGAGCAAGGCACCTTTCAGAAAGGTAAGGTAATTTTATCTAATATATGCGTTACTTCTAAACTTGCCAATATGGTCTCGAAAGAGTGCTATGGGGGTAGCATAGGGCTCAAGCTTGACATTCAAAAGGCTTTCGATACCCTAGAGTGGAGTTTCCTCTTTGCTGTGATGGAAAAATTTGGTTTTAATCAAACCTGTATCAAATGGGTTGAGGAAATTTTTTCTACAACAGGACTATTTGTCCTTGTTAATGGCAGCCCTATGGGGTTCTTTGGAGTTGAGGGACGCCTTTGTCAAGGGGACCCACTGTCTCCCATGCTATTTATCCTTGCAGAAGAAGTCCTTTGTCGTGGTCTGAGAGAATTCAGAGACAAGTGTCTCATAAAGCCTATTCCAGGTCCAAAGAATGTATACACTCCCTCCCATCTTCTTTATGCTAACGATCTGATGATCTTTATGAGTGCAGATTTGAGAGGAATCAGATGCATGAAAAATTTTCATGAGATGTACCAAGCTTCTTCAGGACAACTCATAAATTTGGAAAAAAACAAAATTTTCTTGAACTCCATTTCTGCTTAGCGCAAGCACAGAATCAAAGACATTCTTAATATCCCCAGCTGTGATTTCCCTACATGAAATCTAGGGGTGGACATTTTTAAAGGCCGAGTAAAGAGAGAGCGAATTCTTCCTCTAGTTGATAAGTTCAAAGCCAGACTTGCTGGATGGAAAGGAAGGCTTCTTTCCATGGCAGGGCAAGTGGAGCTAGTGAAAACTGTCATAAGTAGCTTTCGCTTGCACAATTTCTCTGTTTATCTCTGGCCTGCTTCATCTATTGTCCTGATGGAAAGATGGATCAGGAATTTTATCTGGAGCGGGGATGCAGACTCTCCAAAATCTATCACTGTGAAGTGGAACAAAGTTTGCAAGCCAAAAAGTGAAGGGGGCCTGGGCATTCGTCACCTGCGAGATGTCAATCTGGCTTTGATTGTGAAGCTTTGTTGGTATATTCGCATTAACCCCTCAGAATGTGCTTCTTTTCTTAGAGGAAGATTTATGACCAGCAATGGTGCTCTAAAGAGGTATGCCTTTTCCTCTTCTATTATTTTTGGTCTGAGAAGAGTCTGAGATTTTGTCTCTGACTCTAAGCGATGGATTATTGGGGATGGTTCTAACATCAAATTCTGGTATGATCGTTGAATTGGTGCTTCTACCTTGGCGGAGGTGCCTATGTCTTCTGATCCAATAGTTCGTAGCCCTTTGATTCTAGTTTCAGATTTTATCCTTGATGGCTCTTGGAATGCTCCTAGGCTTCTCTCTATGCTCCCTCAGAATGTCTGCAATCGAGTTACAGGGTTCCTCTTCCATCTGTAGGCCTGTCTGATAGTCAAATCTGGAGCTTGACAGAATCTGAAAAATTCTCTGTCTCTTCGGCATGGGAGAAATTAAGGGATAAATTCCCTATTAATGGCTAGTGGCGCATGATGTGGCTGAAAAATCTTCACCCAAGGTTTTCTCTTTTTGGTTGGCACCTAGTGCAAGGTTGCCTTCCAAAGGATGATAGGATTTCAAGAAAAGCTGTTTCTCTCACCTCTAAATGTAGTCTTTGTGGTAATTGTGAGGAAACTCTTCCACATCTCTTTTTATAGTGTAATTTCTTTGCAGCTTTGGAATTCTCTGCTGAATTATTTTGATTAGAGATGGTGTGACTTCCCTTTCATTTAAAGTCTTTTCTCTTGGTGGAAGAGAAAATCAGTGGTTGTGCCTTGCAAGTTATTGTGGACTCCTCTGGTTATAATTGTTCCCTTCCACATTTGGGCTGAGAGAAATGGAAGAAGATTGGATGAGGCTGCCATCACAGTCCATAAGATCTATCAAGTAATTTTGAAGGACCTCAGGGATTTTTCAACCGTTAAGCCAATGCAGCTTAACTCAGTTGCTGATCTTCTTTTGACGAAAAAGCTCCACATTGCCACCTCTATGCCTCGCGCTAGAGGTATTCAGGAACTGTGCTGGAGGGCCCCATCTAACGGAATCCTCAAGATCAACATCGATGGCTCCTCTCTCAATAATCCAGGCTGATCAGGTGCCGGTGGTATAATAGGGATGGTCATTGATCGAATATGGTCTGCTTTGCCATTTATGAAGGTGTTGGGACTAACTTCTTGGCAGAGTTCGCTGCCTTCTTCCATGGTCTGAAACATGCTAGTGGTAGAGGATTTACTAAACTATGGGCTGAGTGTGACTCCCAATCAGTTGTGAACTGCATTAAAAAGCAGAAAATTCCATGGTGCTCCCAGCAGCAATGGAGACACTTTGGTCGCAATCTGGAAAGGTTAGATTGGAGAATCTCCCACTGTTACAGAGAGATTAACTCAGCCACTGATAAGTTGGCCAAATACGCTACTTCAAACTGCTCGTTAAATATTTGGGACTCTGCTCCAGGTTTTATTCTTTCAAACCTCCAATAGAATGGTCAAAATAGGCCTAGATTCAGGTTCATGTAATTTTCTTTGTTTTCTTCCTCTGCTGATGGCAATGCCGAAGGTGGAGTAAGAAATCAAAGAGCTGCTCCTGTAACATCTATTATTCTTTAGTAATACAATTTTGCTGACCATTAGCAAAAAAAAAAAAGGAATCTTCTAAAGAGGATAATCAAGAGAGTGCATAGATTAGAGAAAAGTGAAAGAAGAGTGGGTATAAATGAAAACGACGGAAGGAAAAGAGAAAGAAGAGAAGGGAGGAAGAACAGCTTTAGTGGAAGAAAAAAAAAAAAAAAAAAGATCATATTTTCAAAATAAATGAAAGATTATTCATTGCAGATGTGTAAAATTGCCGATAAAAATAAATTTTTTAATAATATTATTAGTGGCACTATCTTTAATTCCCTACTTAATGCCGTTTGGTGGTGATAAGTTCACCATCACTAAAACTTTTGATTTTCCAATAAAATTCTTTATTATTGGTGGTAAATTAGAACAATAAAGTCACAATTAATTTTTTTTTATTTTTAGAATAAGTAAAACAAATGGACCTTTAAAGCCGATTTAAAAAAAAAAAGAAGTCACTCTTTCAAAAGGGTATTCTATTGGAGGTATTGCCAAGCTAGCATTCTGTTCTACTGTTATGACATATGGAAAGAAAGAAACTTCCGTATTTTTGGAAAAGAGGAGGACCATGCATTCTATCATGAGTGATATCCGTGTGGATGTGGATAACATGTAGGGCGGGTTATCCCTGAGGAAAGGAAATCTCCGAGGAACATATTCCTAATAGAGAGTTTGGAGTGTGAATCCAATATGAGAGACTAGCTGAGAAGCTTTGATATGGATCTATGGTGTTGTTCTAGTCCTTGTCCTTAGAGAACAGATCAAGCTCGAACAAGAATCATTCTCGTACGGAATTGATCTGATCCACACAAATGGAATTGATTCTCTTTCGAGCTTGATCCACACAGATGGAATCTATCCAACAATCGACTATGTGGTGATGGATTCATCTATGTGGATCAGTCCGTATAAACATGGTTCTCTTACAAGAACTTGATCCACCCTCTTGTCCTTATGGCTATATGTTTAGAGTTTTGATTCCTCTGTGCCCCATGGGTCCTAACTTGTTTGTCCTTTGCCTGACTATGGTTATTTTAAGGTATATTTGGATACTATGAATTAAAAGGAAAATGTTTTAATCCTTTTTTTCTTTTTTCGTGGCAATATATTTTATCAAGCTAAAATATTTATTTTATTCGCTAAAAAATGACTGTTGCTTAGGCTCTGTTTGGTTGACAAAGGGAATGAAAGGAAAGGGAAGGGATGTGAAATTTTCAAACTTCAAAAAACTTATGTAATCATTAAATTGACTCCAAATTACCTATATTTGTTCATTAAATTTCACTTTAGTTTGCATAAATTAAAATTACATGTAAAATATGTCTCTATTAATTATGGGAAGAAATTTAAGTAGTTTTATACAATCACATGGGATAATGATTACAAAAGTAACTCTTTCAAGTTTCCTTTACAACCAAACATAGCCTTATAATCTGCTAAAACTGTAGTCAATACATCCACACTTTTCTTGTGGTTGGCCTGAATTCCATCCCTTTTGCTTACTATGTACAAAATAAATGTTAAAAAAAATTTACCATGCACTTATTCGATGTTAAAATAAACTTTGCTATGGAGGAAAAGTTTCTCTGAGCTATTGAGGCATGGCACACTAATTATTTTGTATCTATCCCGCTTCTACTTACATGAAATGACCTCACAGCCCTTCAAGTTCAATACCATTTCGTCATACATTATTGGTGCATTCCCCTATACCACTTCTTCAAAGAATCCTCCAAGAAAAGAAAAACGTGCTCCATCCACTGGATTCATTTGAAACATATTTTCAAGGTTCAAAAAGGTTGAAGTTTTTTCTCCACATGGGTAAAAAAAAAAATTCTAGCCATTAATACCTCGACTCGTTGAACGGAGTTCAAACTGTCCTAACACATTATCCCAAGAGTTTCATCCAACCGTTAGAACCTGTGGATTAATTAAGAGATTCTCTTCACCATGAGTGAAGGAAAACTTATTTTTTAAGAAAAGTAAAATTAATAAAAATTAAAAACTTGTAGGATTCTTTTTACATTCTGGTTTTATCATCAGTTTTCACCAAAGTATCAGGAGTCAGCTGTGGAGCAAAGTTCTACTGAAAACATCATGGGTCAGCAATGGAACAAGTTAGGTGCCCAATTCTATTTCAAACAGGTAGGTTCAATAGGTAGATCTAGTCCGGGTTAAAACTATATTTTGAACTACCAGGCAATTTCTATATGAATGCAACATTTTTGGGTTGTATGAGGACTATCAACACTTTTGTTTGACCCATTTATTTTATTTTTTGATGTTACAAAGAGGGATCAAGGGGTGGAGCTCTGGGAGATAAGGCGGATACAAAGGGTGGGCCTGGGAAGAGATACTAGATGAGGGAGGGGAGACTCGAAACTGAGACCTCCTGCACAAGGGCTCTATTGTCCTTTACTCCGACTAGCTATGCTAGCAGCTGTCCTCCTATTTGACCCATTTGAATAAGGAAAAATTACATGATACCACTTTTGGGTTACCACTATAAAACTATCAACCCTATGTTTCCGTTAACAAAATACATAAAATCAGATTTGGGTTTACAAGACTACACCAAACAATTCATTTCCTACACTATTTGACATTTTTGCCCCCAATTCTGCTGTGATTGTGGATTGAGACACCTTTCGTATCGTTACTCAAACTGGTCGCAGCAGAGTCACTATCTTCTCAGTGGCAAGCTAATTTGACTATTATTTATCTTAATTTCATCTTGCCATAAATTTTAAGTGTGAGCTATTCCCCAATACACATTAAGTATATGACAGACGGATGGGAATGGATGGAGGCTGCTATACTCTTAGATTCAAATTCTCTATCTATCCTAGCTCAAGTGTAGCCCATTGGAGCCTCCTTTCATGGCACAGACTAACCAAGGAGGTCGGAGGAGGGGATAAGGAGATGGTGAGGGAATACTTAAACAGTTCTGGCTTCCAGGAATGGAGGAAATTGTCACGGGAAGGAGGGTGGGGTTACACGGAAGGGATGGATGGGAAGGCAATAGTAGCATCGGGTAAAAATGTCAAGACAATGTAGGCAAAGGAAGGAGAGACCATAGTAGGTATTTTGTCAAGTGAAACATAGAGAGTGGATAATTTTGCAAACGAAAACTCAGAAGTGAGTAATCCTGCAATTTTGACTTTTAATAATCAAGCAACAGTACAAGAAACCAGACAATCCATTGAAAACCATATGGTGGTCATTTTGGTTTGATCTGGTTCAACATAAAAGTAATCAAACAAACCCTAGCTAGCTAGAGAGAGAGAGAGAGAGAGAGAGAGAGAGAGAGAGAGAGAGAGAGAGAGAGAGAACACTTCTTTGGCCATATACTACTATTGTATGAAACTCACCAGGTAATACAGAATCGCTATCAAATACAATAAAATCTTATGCAGAACCTGAGATAGACCATATACTTTGTTTCCTACTTCCTACAATGATATATATTGAACTACAACAAAGGTTCTAACTTCCCCTTTCAAACCTCAGAAAACAAATCCGAACCATTCTGATATGACAATATATCAGCAAAAATTCAATCAGAATCAGTGCGCTGTGAATTATGACATCCACAACTCGTACATAGCACACAATTGATTCATCTCTGTTGATTTCAGAGACATTCTGTATAGCTCCTTCAACTTCCCAATATCTCCAGATCTACTATTTGTAGGGGCTGCCTGAGAAAGACAAGATTTGTTCGTACTTCCTGATCGTGCTACTGTCAACATCCTCTTCAGTAACAACTGCAACTGGCTCCACAGCTTGGCACAAACCTCGGAAAAGTTGCTGCTCAAAGAATCTGGGCCTGGTTCTCCAAATACATGGTGACCCTCGAGCAGGCGAGATAGAGCTGATTCCAGCATCTGGATCAAGGGCAACAATAGAGCCATTAGGGAGTTCCCCTCCAAGAATACACATAAACAAAGATTCATCACACCTCAGAAGAAAATTTGAAAAGTCAAAACTCCACCCCCCCCCCTTTTTTCTTGGATGTATATCCACAGATTTTACAAAGTTTACCATGTTATGTAAAATGCAATGCCAAACTATCCAATGTCCAAGAACCGAGAAATGCATTATATTTCGGATTCGGCTCGACTCCAACGACTGCCGCTCCAACGATCCTCCGAGTTTTTAGGGAGCGACATGTGGCACTTTTCTAATCCAAAAACCCTGAACAATCAACCCATTTGGTTGATTGAAATCACACAAGACCAACCCACAACACAAGTTACCCGATTCAAAAGGTTTCCTTCGACTTTCCATATCTGCTCTTTCCCTTTCGAATTCACAGAATTTTCTAAGAAACCCTAAAGCAGAGAAAAACAATCTTAAGGGGAGAAATCATTACAATTCTGTAGAAGAGAAAGAGGAGAAGAGTATGAAATCAAGGGAGTCACTAAGACTAAACCCTAAGTGGAGAAATCAGAGGAAAAAAAACCCTACGTGAGGAGATTGTTACAGTTCTGAAGAAGATAAAGAGGAGAAGGAGTGTGAAATAGAAGGCGAAGGAGGAAAAGGGGAATCAAATCATGATAGGGTTTCTCATTGTCTCATCTTTAAAATGACTTGGGAATGATCTAAGAAGAAAATAAGAGAGAGAGGATAAAGGGAATCATACCTGAGATAGAGAAAGAAAGGGTTGTAGAAACCCTTACCGCATAAGAGAGAGAGAGAGAGAGAGAGAGAGAGAGAGAAGAATAGGATAACAGAGAAAAAGTGACAGTGACGCCAGAAAATGATAGAGGAATAGGAGGTAACACAAGTGATCAATTCAAAAGAAAAAAAAAAACTCGCCACCCAAAGGAAATCCACCTAAGGGATAAGAGAACTCAAGAAGAACTATTTCTTCGCAAAGGCCAAAGGCTCAATTATGAATAAACTCCAAGTATATTCCATTTCATTCACTGATGTAGGCTTTATATGGATGAGCATGGAACAACCTTCCAAACATAAACAATTTCCAAAAATAAAACTAAGACTAATTGGAAAAAACAAACATGGGGAAAACAAACAACTATCCAATAAGAAAGGACCTTGGGAACCTTGAGAGGCATTCTTCATATCTTCAAGTGTCTAGAAACACAATGGTTGAAGTGCCCAAGAATTTCTAGAGCTGAATGTGGTTGAAAGTTGGACTAAAAAAAGATGAATTTTGAACTTCTAAGTGTCTGCAGTCATCCCGGACACACTTTACCAAAACGGCCATAACTTCTTCTAGAAAATAGCAAATGATGCACTGTTTTTTTTTTTGTTGGAAAATAGACTTCTAAATCTTTCCATCCATATATGGTACGACTTCTAGTTCCTTCTAAGCTGGTTCAGGTGTCTCCGTGAAGTTACCCCAAAATCCTGGACTGCAACTTTTATTTCTAGCTTCTATCCTTTGGCTTGGGCTTGTGGGCTTATTGGAATAGGTTGTTGACCCATTTGAAAATGCTCCTGCATCATACGCTTCTGTTGTGCATAAACTCGTCTCTGAGTTTTCCAGATTTTGTTCTTCATGATAGGGAGAAAGATCCATAACATTGAATGTTGTCGAGACAGCATAATCACTAGGGAGTTCAATTTTATAGGCATTTTCTCCAATCTTTTGTAACATCTTGAATGGACCATCAGCCCTAGGCTTAAACTTACCATGACATCCTCAAGGAAATCTTTCTTTCCGAAGATGGATCCATACCAAATCTCCTCCTTTAAAGGCAGTAGGCTTCCGATGCTTATTTGCTCTTTCTTGATACTTCTCATTATGTTTTATGATTTTCTCACGAACTTGCTCATGCAGCCTTTTGATGTAATTAGCTTGTTCCTCAGCATCTCCACTGAGATGTTGAGTGAAGGGAAGCAGAGCCAAGTCCAATGGACTTATAGGATTTCTACCATAAACAACCTCAAAGGGACTTTTTCCAGTTGTTTGGCTTGAAGAACGATTGTAAGAAAATTCAGCTAGAGCCAAAATAAGATCCCATTGGTGCAAGTGACTTCCAATTAAACTCCTCAAAAGATTTCCCAAGCTTCTATTTACAACTTCAGTTTGTCCATCGGTTTGAGGATGATGAGAAGAACTGCATTGAAGCGTTGTGCCAAGCTTCCTCCAAAGTGTGCGCCAAAAATGACTTATAAATTTGGAATCCCGATCAAAAGTGATTGTCTTAAGGATACCAATGAAGTCTCACAATCTCTTCAAAGTAAAGATTTGTTATATGAGTAGCATCAAGAGTCTTATTACATGGCACAAAACGTGCCATTTTAGAGAACCGATCAACAACCACCATGATAGAATTTTTATTCCTTTGGGTTCTAGGTAAACCAACCACAAAATTGAGGCTCACATCTTCCCAAGGAGCCATTGGCACTGGTAATGGAGTGTATAAGCCGGTATTTTGGGCATGACTTTTGGCAATCTGACAAGTTCTACATCGCTCCACATGTCTTTTAACATCTCTCTCCATATGAGGCCAATAGAAATTTTCTTTTACAAGAAAGAGAGTTTTATCTCTTCCAAAGTCTCCAGTTAGACCTCCACCATGGGCTTCATTGACAATGGCTTCCCTTAGAGAACATTTAGGAATGCATAAGCAATTGTTTTTTAAAATAAATCCATCTTGCACCAAAAATTGTTGAATGGGTCCCTTAGAACATGCTTTCCAAATATTTCCAAAGTCGGGATCATCATCATATAGTTCTTTGATCATGTCAAAGCCTAAGACTTTCACTTGCATTGTGGTAAGCAAGGAATGTCTTCTACTTAATGCATCTGCCACTTGATTAAGAACTCCAGATTTATGCTTGATAAGAAAAGTAAAGGCTTGAAGAAATTCTACCCACTTGGCATGCCGGTTGTTGAGCTTGTGTTGAGTATTAATATACTTCAAGGCTTCATGATCCGAAAAGAGAACAAAGTCCTTGAATAATAAATAATGCTGCCAATGATCCAAAGCTCTAACAATAGCATAAAACTCTTTATCATATGTGGAGTAGTTCTTGCGGGAATTATTTAATTTTTCACTAAAGAATCCAATAGGCTTTCCTTCTTGACTAAAAAACCGTACCAATTCCCACACTTGAAGCATCACAATCAACTTCAAAAACTTTATCAAAATTTGGGAGTGCAAGAATAGGAGCTTTAGTTACCTTCTTTTTAAGGGGTTCAAAGCTTGGTTGTACTTCTTTGGTCCACTTGAAATTGCCTCCTTTTAAGCATTCAGTGATAGGAGTGATGATAGTGCTGAAATTCTTGATGAAGCGCCGATAAAATGAGGCTAAACCATGAAAGCTCCGAATGTCATGTATAGACGTTGGGATAGGCCAACTTGTGATTGCCTCCACCTTGCTAGGATCCATTTTGATACCTTCACCGGAAATCACATAGCCTAGAAATATAAGGTTATTGGTAAAGAAGTGACACTTCTTTAAGTTGGCGTACAACTTGTGCTCCCTTAGGACCTCGAAAACTTGATGGAGATGCTCTAAGTGCTTCTCTTAGGTAGAGCTATAAATAAGAATGTCATCAAAATAAACAGCA
Source organism: Macadamia integrifolia (assembly GCF_013358625.1). Classification (NCBI taxonomy): domain Eukaryota; kingdom Viridiplantae; phylum Streptophyta; class Magnoliopsida; order Proteales; family Proteaceae; genus Macadamia; species Macadamia integrifolia. The sequence continues at coordinate 31,033,824 of NC_056558.1, forward strand.
AAGCGACCAATAAATGGTTTAAAGATGTGATTCATAAGCCGCATAAAGGTACTAGGAGCATTAGAAAGGCCGAAAGGCACAACCATCCATTCATAAAGGCCATCTCTTGTCTTGAAGGCGGTTTTCCACTCGTCTCCAGATCTCATTCGAATTTGATGGTATCCAATTCGAAGATCAATCTTTGAAAAGATATTCGCACCATGGAGCTGGTCAAGAAAATCATCAAGCGGGGGAATAGGAAATCGGTACTTGATGGTGATTTTGTTCACCGCTCTGCTATCAACGCACATACGCCAAGATCCATCCTTCTTTGGCACAAGAAGGGCAAGGACAGCACATGGACTTTTGCTTTCCCTAACCATTCCTCTAACCATAAGGTCATCTACTTGCCGTTGTAGCTCTTCATGCCCCTTTGGACTCATTCTATAGGCTGCCTTATTTGGAATGACAGCTCCCGAGACAAAATCTATACAATGTTGAATATCCCTTATGGGTGGAAAACCAGGTGGAAGTTCTTCCAGAGCAACATCCTTAAACTCTTGAAGAAAGGGTTGCACTTGAGAAGGGATGAAATAGTTTGCTTCATTTCCTTCTAACACCACAAAAGCATAAGCTACCTTTGATTCTTCTATGGCCTTATCAACTACAGATTTTGAGTAAATTATTTCCCTCCCATTTTGAAGGTTTAGGATTTCTCTCTACTTTGGATGGACCCAAAGTGACTTTAATTCCATCTTTCTTAAAAGTGTAAGTATTTTTGAACCCATCATGCTTAGTTTTTCTATCAAATTGCCAAGGCCTCCCAAGAAGTAAATGGCAAGCATCCATAGGGGCAACATCACACCATACTTCATCATTATATATTTTTCCAATGGAAAATTGAACAAGGCATCTTTTACCTCATTTCCTTTGCGAAACCATGAAAGCTAAGGTTGAGGATGCTTCTCCATCTTGAGTTGCAATTTCTCCACCATTGTTGTAGCTACTACATTTTCACAACTTCCTCCATCAATGATGACATTACACACTTTTCCATGAGAGGTGCATCTAGTGTGAAATATATTGTTACGTAGCCATGTCTCTTCTTCAATAGGAGCTGTATTTAAAATTCGACGAAGGATTAGAGACTCTCCTTGATCTCCATAAACAACTTCCTCTTCCTTTTATAATCTTTCATTAGAACTAGATGAGCTCACTCGTTCTTCTTCAAAATCTTCTTCAACTAAAGAAACAATCTTGCGATTTGGACAATCGGAAGCGATGTGTCCGAATCCTTGACACTTGAAACATTTTCGTGAATTAAAAGAAGTAGGACGGTTGGAACTTGATGCTTCAACATTCTTAGGGGGTGGCTTTGAAGGGCCCACCTTGGGTTTGAAAGTAGAAGCACTTCCACGGTTGGGATAACCTTCTTTGTTCCAAGATCGAGAGCCACTACCACGTGCTTCTTTAAGTTGTCACTCCACCTTGATTGCAAGTTGAAAAACATCATTATAAGTCCAATAAGGTTGTAATTGGACAACATTGCTAATTTTTGGTCGAAGTCCACCAAGATAACGTGCAATAGTTTCCTCCTCTGGTTCAGAGATGTCACAACACATCATGAGATGATCAAACTCTATTGTATACTTCTTCACGGACAACTCCTTTTGTCTGAAATTGTGAAACTTAAGGAACGCATCTTGATGGTAGTTCTCGGGTAAGAACTTCCTTTTTAGTTCTTTCTTCATTTTTTTCCCATGTTGCAATTTGACACCTCCCTTCACGAGCTCTTTGTTGCTTCAAGTGCTCCCACCAAATGGAAGCATATTTTTTCAATTTTATAGCAACTAGCTTCACCTTTCTATCATTAGGTATGTCTTTGTAATCAAAGACTCTTTGCACCGTATTTAGCCAATCCAATAACACTTCCGGTTGCATTTTCCCCTCAAATTCGGGAATATCCACATTTATAAAATTATCATGTTGGACTTAACAAGGTTCTTGATAATGACGTCGAGGGAAACCTCTTCTATTTGAGTCTTCACTTCGAGCACGACCAAAGGGGTTAACATCTTCTTCATTAAAAGAATCATGCTCTAAATCATAACGCAAATCATCATGTTCCAGAGATTCAAAGCGTTGCAAACGCTACTGCAATTGTTGCACTTGTCTCCTTAAGTCATCCATCTCCACGTCTCTTAAGTCTCTTCCTCGAGTTGTTGATGATTCAACGTTAGGTCCACGTCTTCGACGACCCACCATTAAACCTAAACTCTAATACCAACTTGACGCCAAAAAATGATAGAGGATTAGGAGGTAACACAACTGATCAATTCAAAAGATAAAAAGAACTCGCCACCCAAAGGAAATCCACTTAAGGGATAAGAGAACTCAAGAATAAATATTTCTTCTCAAAGGCCAAAGGCTCAAATTATAAATAAACTCCAAGTATGTTCCATTTCATTCAATGATGTAGGCTTTATATAGATGAGCATGGAACAACCTTCCAACCATAGGCAATTTCCAAAAATGAAACTAAGACTAATTGGAAAAAACAAACATGGGGAAGACAAACAACTATCCAATAGGAAAGGATCTTGGGGAACTTGAGAACCTTGAGAGGCATTCTTCACATCTTCAAGAGTCTAGAAACACAATGGTTGAAGTGCCCAAGAAGTTCTAGAGCTGAATGTGGATGAGCTGAATGTGGATGAAATTTGGACAAAAAAAAAAATGAATTTCGGACTTCTAAGTGGCTGCAGTCATCCCAGATACACTTTACCAAAATGGCCATAACTTCTTTTAGAAAATAGCAAATGATGCACCTTTTTTGTTTTTTTGGGAAAATAGACTTCTAGATATTTCCATCCATATATGGTACGACTTCTAGTTCCTTCTGAGTTGGTTCGGGTGTCTTCGTGAAGTTACCCCAAAATCCTGAACTACAACTTTTATTTTCAGCCTCTATCCTTTGACTTGGGCTTGTGGGCTTATTGGAATGGGTTGTTGGCCCATCTGAAAATGCCCATGCATCAGACAGAGAGTTGGGGTTTGATTTCTTCTTCCTGAGATGGTGATGGAGAGGGTTAAGTTGGTGATGACCTTGACCACAGAAGAAGAGAATGATGGAGGAAAAGGAGCTACGGCTATGGAGCTTGGGGAACTGAGGTCATAAGCCCTAATTTTTATAAGTTGCAGCGAGCAAACCTGCAGTAGCAGAACAGAGAACTGCTTGGAGTTTCATGCGTGCTTCAGAGTGGAGGAAACCTGGATCGGGTTTCAGCAGGTCTCGCCAGGTGCCAGCAAGAGGAGAGAGAGGAGAGATGGGTCGAATTACTCTCAGTTGTTGGATTCATTGCAGCACAGGTGTCACATTTGGAGGGGTCGTTGGATGCTCGTTGGAGACGAGCCCAATCCTTATATTTCAAGGAGAGTGTCCTTTGAGTGCAGTGGTAAGGAATGTTACTCATCTGAGAGATTAGAAAACCAAGTGTTAGAGCAAAGTTGACTAGGGAAGTTGTACCATGGAAGGATATGAATAACCTAGGCCTCACAACTAACATGAACTTTAACAGTCGAAAGTGGACCCCAATTAGTTGGGAAATGACTTAGTTGAGTTGAGCATATATTAAAAAACTCAAGTATCTGATGTAGCTCAAGAAATTGGCATTGCATCTCTAGGAGTGCATATGACAAACTTAACATGAATACATAAACTGCAGAGTGCCAGAGCATTTTAGGTCTGGACCAGATCAATCGGTCAGATACTCCATAACTAGCAACCATCCAGATTTTAGGTTCGGCGGGACATTATAAGTATTCAGCATTAATAGGGATATAGGGATTGTTTGAACCACAGGTAAATCGTTTGAACAAAAAATCCCATTTAAGCACACATTATAGTATAGCACTGTATAAGAATCTCCCAAATATCGCTCAGAATTCTGAATCTTAAGTGGTAACATTTTCTGATAGGGTGAGACCTTGATCCTTTCATGTTTAGTTCTGTAGACTGGGATTCACCGCTAATATACATGAATATGTGAAGTAACCCATGTTTTGGTTGAAAGTTCGACCATAACATTACAGACTTGATATAAATATCATAGTTCATACATGTTTCGTTTTTCTTGGTACACTGAAACTGCCTACGAAAAGAAATTTTAAACTATCCCAAGAATTACGAATTAAGACTATAAATTGCAATATTTCAATATCAACATATAGTTGTTGCTAAACTATTTCTGACATGAAAACTATCGACCTACCAGCAAAGATATTCAAACTTGTATTAAATAAAAGAGGATTATTTCCAATGACAGCTATTATCACAGACTGAATAAGTTTAGGAGATTATCCACAGATTGGATACATACCATGTTTGACTGGAAATAGTATGAGAGGCTCAATGAAAGAGCAGATCTTTCCATCAGAATAGTCACGTGCATCGTTGGATGTGTCTTTGGGCCATAAAAATCTATAGACTTCTGCCAGTTCCTTTCAGCCAAAGAAGCATACTGCTTAACCTTCTGAAGAATGCTCTCACTTCTAGATGGATTAATTTGCTTCTGATTCGAATCCAGAAATTTCAAACAACAGTCCCTGTGGTAGCAAGCAAGTTGAAAATATGCATAAGCTGCTTCCTGTTTGCGCAGTTCACCTAACGAATCATACATACACAAAGCTTCCCTAATGGCATCATTGGCTGAAATTTCACGCTTCCTCAGTTCTTTAGTTGGCCTCCTGTCACTGGGACTAACATAAACTATGGGCAGATCATCTGGTACTCCATTTTCATAAATTTCTGCAGAAATGTCTTCTCTAGCCAAGAGCATGCCAAGCCTGAGATATGTATGAGCAAACTGGGTATTTACTTCATCCCTTAAGCTGCTTGACACTGAACCAGCCCCCTCCCCAATAGCATTCAATTCTGCCCTTGCTGCACCATAATATCTTAGGGATGCACTGTATTCCTGTTTAGCAGCTGCCACAGCTTGGTTGCATGCACTCTTCCAGAGTGCATGTGTTCTCAGATTTTCCAATTTGAAAACCATTTCTTCAGCCAATGCTCTTCTTCCATGACCCAAATTACAATTTATCAATATAATATTGGTATGGTCAGAAACTTCATTGAATGCATTTATGGCATCAGCAAACGCAAGTTCAGCTTTGTCCAAGTTTTTGCTTTCAAGCCTACACCGACCAAGCTCATTGCACGCCCATCCTTTCTTTTTGAGAATTGATTGCAATTCAGATGAACTGGTGGGTATAGCTTTCCTAGCTGTATCATAACAGCTTATGGCAGATGAAAGATTATACTCTATATCTCCAACTACAGGACCCTCAAGAAATTTGAAAATTCCACCAGTTTTCTCCTTGGATGCTTCCCTAGGTCCAGAACCAGCTGCAGCTGTAGAGTCAGTATTGGGCATTCCTGAAGTACCCTTAGATTGTCCAGAATTACTAGCCACATAGGTCCCCCCTAACTCATCTGCTGCGTGCAAAGCCTGAATAAGTGTTTCTCCAGACTCACCACCTCTATCACTTGTGGGACATCCACCTTGAAAATCATTTCCAATTTCAGCTTTGGGGTGAACAAGGTCATCTTCTGAATATTTAAACAGTGAAGACAGAGAGTTCTTCAAATTAGATCTTTTACTCTGTTTTCTACCATAAGCTAATGGACGTGTAACTCCGCTACTGCTGCTTGCACTGTTACCACTGCTTGCCCTATCACTCTGGCAGCTGCAGTTAATCAAAGAACAAGTACTACAGTTCTGCTTATACTGTCCCAATTTCTTCTTTAGTCTTTTTACCTCCTTCAGAACTTCTGAAGACATCCTTAACTCACTATTACGAGCTTGTCCATCCGATTGCAAATAGATTTCTTTACCCCTTGTCATATGGTACTCAACATATACATCCCCAACAAGAGTCCACGCCTTAGCCCAGAATAGGTATGAGGAGGACAATTGTTCAGTAGTAAAACTATTATCAGAACAACCAGAATCTGAATTTGTTTTGTCATCTAGAAATGGTTTCGTCTTTCCACTTACACCGTTAAACTTTGAATGGGATGAGGAGCTAATAATTATAGAAGAGATAAATTGAGCATCCTCAAGATGTTGAGGCACTGATCCATAAACAGAACATGCTAATTCAACAACTTTTAGAGTTTGATTCAGTTGACCATTCTCTTTATAAGCTTCTCCGAGAGCCAAGTAAGACTCTCCAAGCAAAAGAACAAGTTTCCACAACTTATGGTCCATTTTAGATTTTGGAAGCCATTCTCTGATATCACAAACTTCAATACAGTCAGGATCACCACAAGCACATACAGTTAAGTGGACAGCGGAGGACCTATCTTGAGTTCTAATCCCATGATCCATAAGTTCCTCCTCTTCAGTGCTCTGCAATTGACGCTTCCACCTAAGAGACTTAATGGCTTGAGATACATGGTGTATTGCAGCCAATCTAGATGAGATTGGATCAGCAATGGTTTGAATAACATGTGAGTTAGTTGTAGGTCCCTGACAAATTACCAGGCTGTCCTCTTTTTCGGAATCCATAAGATCTCTACTCGTTTTTCCTTTTTCAGTGCTTTCTGAAGCAAGAATTTTCCCGGAAGCAGATACATTTGCTTCCAAATTAAGTTTTGGAGATGCCATCCCTGCTACCAACTCTTGAGCAATCTTTGCGTCATTAGTTGAAGGTATCTTTTCGGCACCTTGAGAGGACAACTTATCATGACCAATAGATCCAGCCACACTCAGAGAATAGTCTGAGGATTCACCTTCAGCATCAGTAACAGTAACTTCGGACTCCAGCGGAAGAGATTCAAGTGTTAAATCCAGCTCTTCATAACATTTCAAGATAAGCCTAGCAAATTGTTCGTGAGCAAATGCACGGACAACCTATTTCAGCATTAAACTCGTCAGCAGTGCAACATTTGGCTCAAAATTTATAAGAAACATAGAGAGAACAAAAAGTATATCAAGTTTCTGGAAAGCAACAATACCAGATGATCCTGCTTATCCAGGAACTCAAAACATTTTTTGAAAAGCCTCGCACACTTGGCCCTACCATTAGGAGTCTGCAGCAAAAACCATCTGTTACAATTAACAAATTGTTGCGGTATACAGCAGTAATGCAACTAAACCTGTAGAAATGCCAGGTTCCAAACCATTGAAAGTGATAGCCTATGGGCAACACGGGAAAGAAGAGTTCCCAATGAGAATAAGGAATCTCTTCTCCTTCTGTGCATTAGCGATGGCAGACCACTAGAACTATTATCATGAGCATCAGTTGAATGGTTCTCCGGAATAACAGAAAGATCAAAAAGGTGAATTACATCCTCTCCCGCACTCTTGTAGAGCTGAAAATAAGTCATAACCACAATCAGATGCGACACCATATTAAGAAGCAATCTAAATACAAGATTCAACTATGCGTAAATTGAGACCAAAAAACTGTACCCAGTAAGCACCAGGATCTTGCTTGCAGTTATCCTGGAGGAACCTGAACACTGAATGGCCATTTTGTTGGACAACATGAGGATTAAAAGCAGGTGTGCCATCCTCAGAGATGCCCTTGAGCAAGAATATATCATCTGTTTTCAGAAGCTCATACCCTTGAACAACACCATTTTGATGATAACAGATTGCTAATTCAGGCACACTTGCCATGACATTGTCAAGCCACGCTTCAAGCCAAGTTAATGGAGTGACCTGCCGAAATGAAGAAACATGACGGAAACAGAATATAAATCAAACCAATACAAAAGTTTCAGGTGGAAGTTACCAACCTGTCGTGCAACATCCCATAAGTGCAAGCTCACAGCAACATACTTCTCATTACTGAACAAAAGCAAATCACTGCCTAGAAGCATGCGGAAGTTATGAAACTGCCAAAACAAAGCCCTTAAGAAACCATCATTACCAATTCTCCGGTACTTATCAGACTCTTGAACAATGCATCTGGGCTTTTCACCGACTTGAGATGTTTTCTCTACAGCATCACGCCTGTTATTTCTCTTGTTCCGCTTACTGGCCCAAACAAAGTCATCTGGATTAACATTAGAATACTTCGTACAGTGTCTTAATCTGGCCTTTTGACAACCATCTGCACTCTGACCAAGATATTGAGAGCCATCACTTTGAGCAGGACTGTCGGAAGATACAAAAGAACCCTTCCTGGATTCATATTGTCCGGGTAAAATGGTTGAATCTGCTTGCTCTTCTGATGGAACATTCTTAGACGGTGGACAATCACAAGCCTCGACCCTGACTGAATGCATGGCAAAATTCAAGAATAGAGATTGATCTGCACACTTCGCTTGGTTGTTATGTCTTCTAACCAATTTTTCTCCCTCTTCAACATCAGGTCTGCACTTTAAGAAAATCCAAACAGCTCAGGAATGGCATTTACAATTACAATCATCTAAACAAAGCATCAAAATTCAAGAGCCTACCCTGTATTCAGAACAAGAGTCTGTCCAATACGATGAACTGCAATAGATAACTGAGCCTTGGAATAGGGCATCTTAAAGATCTGTTTCACAATGTCAGCTGGAGCAACCACATCTATTTCATCTCCATATTCTGCCAGACCAGATACAGCAAGTGCCTCACATTTCCTAGCAAGATTTTGACTGACAGGTCCAGTATCCCAGTGTAAATCTGACAAGTTCAAGCCAACAATTATCCTTGATGTCAGAATACTACCCGAAAACAAATAGAAGATTGGTTATATTATGCAAATTGCAACGTGTAACAGAAAAAACAAAAAGCATTCATAAGGAAGGTCGTGCAATTGTAGCAAGTACATTTATGCAAAATAACGTAAATAATTCCATAGTCACTAACAAATCACCTCTAATTTAGGACCTGTTGAGCAAAGCTGAGATCAAACCCGAGCAAGAACATAAAAAAGGAAGGAAGAAAAGAAACCGATCGGGAATAGAGGAGGGAAGAGATTTATATAGGGGTCCTTAGTATAGAGCTTACAAGGATTCGATTGTTTGAAGTTGTGTTGGGACTCTTCGGTCTGAATACTAGAGTTTGACACATTACAGATTTTCAGCAGTACTGGAAATCAGTTCAGTTGGAAGTCATGGAAGTCTTTTCACAAGATGTCATTCCTTTTTGGAGCCCTAATTGTGTCAGACCTCATTTTTAATACTTCATCCCCAATAGGAAGAGTCAGCTTTGAGCTAAACCTATCCCTTTAGATTTTTCAAGCGACTCAAGCCTAGTTTCTTCAAATAAAACTTCAACTAATTTTGTTAAAGATGTCAAAGGATCTACCAGTGTTTTATACTGCCAGTCCCAATCCCTGATAAAGGAGGGTCGGTGCATTAGGTCAGCAGCTGACAGCTGTCACTATAAGAACATTGGCCAAACCCTTGTGCATGGATCCTAGAACTTTATATTTCAGACCTTATGTAAAAACTCCCCGGAAGCAACACACTGCATTATAACCCAGGTGTAGTGAATAGTAAGCAAGCGTTATCTAAGGCATGTCCTGCGAGCGATGCACTGCTTCCCCAGTCGCAGTGACAACTGGGCAAAGGTTCTTGTACCATGGACAAGTGCAAGCAAAGAAGCTTTTGCATGTGAAGGTTGAAAATAATATAAGTGGGGTGGGAACAGTAGTAGATAAAAAGGGTGATGAGGGGCCAACTGATGCGGATCCGGATTCCAAGGACCGAAATCGGATCGCTTATGGCCCACAAGAATGACCAAAATCTCAAATTTAATGGTTGAAGGGTATTCTTGTAATTTCAGAAACAAGCAGGGCCTTAGAAATAATTATAAGGTAGATGGGGTAGTTCTAGAACTAAAAATTTAATACAAAGGCTTATTCTGAATTTTACCAAAGAGAAAAGGGGTAATGGAATATAACTTTTGGGAACAAGGGCTTAATTGTAATAACAGGAAAAATTCTTTTAAAATAAAAGAAACTTGTTCTTCTTCTTCTTCTTGTCGTGAGAACCAGAAACCAGCGGACAGAAAAAAAATTCCGATCGGTAGAACTCCTTCGATAGGGCTTGGTTGGACCTGAAATTCGAAACGAAGCTTCTCAGGATAAGGCTCTATTGATCCCACAAGATAAGCACCTGGATTTTCAAGCTGGGAGGCTGCGGGAATGACCAGAAGTAGAACCTGGCGGTAGAACAGAGTCAGTCTCAGTTGCAGGTATGATAACAGATGGTAAAGGGACTTTTCGGCAGCTGAAGTCTGATGATTTGTGTCGCCTAGGAGAGGGCTTCCTGCGATCAAATCCTTGGCCCAAACAACTCACATATAAAGGAGCTCGAAACACCTCAGTAGGGCAGCAACTGTCGCCCAGAACAGGGGCTGGGAAAGAGAACCAGCTAGAAGAAGAATGGAAGAAGAAAATGAACAGCAGGAGAAGAAGAACAGAGGGAAAAGAAAAGACAGTCAGGGGAAGGGGAAGAAGAAAACAGTTCAGAAGAGAGAGAAAGGGAAACCACCCATGGCAGCCATCGTTTCCAACCAAAACATAAATTCTCAAATTCATTCAAAAATCTCCACTGAGTTCTCCATTACAGGGCTATTTAAAGAAAAATAATAACATAATTTTGGAAGCTAATTAAAAATGGAAACTAAACCTAGATAGCAACTAAATAAAAATCAAATCTAAAGATAGCAACTACTTCCATCGTGCAACTGCATCACCAACAGGGGAAAAGAAGAATCAGAGTAGCAGGGGGGGCAAAGAGGGGAAACTCACACCACACACTCAGGTAGAGCACAACCAATCTTTCATTCAACTTCAAATCTGAGTTCTCTATTGGTTGCAGGCATGTTAGAGGGGAAAAAAAAGACATAAAGGCTCCTTTTGGTTGCAATGGAAATTTAAAGGGAAGGGAAGCGAAATTTTCATGCTTTAAAAAGAAGTGTTTATAATCATTACTCCATATAATTGTATAAACTACTTAATTTTTTTAACCATATTTAATAATGATATATTTTACATGTAATTTTTATTTTACTTATTATAGCAAAGGATTTTGGATGCAAAGTAAAGTGAAATTTTATAACCAAATATGTAATGATTTGAAATTAATGTTAAAAGTCACATGGGTAATGATTACATATATTTCCATTTTAAGTATGAAAATTTCACTTCCCTTCCCCTTAATTCCCCTTACAACCAAACATAGCCAAAAGGAAATCAACTGAAATAGAAATTAACCTAATAAGATGATAGGTCCTAACAAGAAACTAGTTCAAAAGGAAACCACACAAACTGACTAACTCCTACTAACACTTCTAAGTTCCTAATTCTATGAAGACACAAAATAAAAAACAAATAACCTCCTAAATATATCACTTCCAACCCTTACCAAGACACTAGGTTGGACCGGTTCTTCTTGGCTCTTGGTTTCCAAAGCCGGTCATGTTGGTCCAACCAGGCAAGTACAATGGTATCTGCATCAACTCTCCTACTCTAAAAAGAACCCAACTCCGTTGAGTTAATAAAAGGACCAAGGAGACCATCCAAAGGAACACGCTGAATGAAGAATGATCCCACCATATTTTTTAGCTTAATTTTAGGAAGAACTTTGCCAGGATGAAACTTCAGAGTCTTGTTGTCGTACTTGAAAACATAGGTGTTGGCATAGCCACAATGCTGAACATTCTTGTCAAATAACCACGGTCAACCAAGAAGAATATGACACACCTTCAGAGGGAGGAAGTCACGTTGGACTGTATCCTTAAATCCACCATTAGAATATGTCATCAAACAATTATCCGACCTTGTAGGGAGTTGGATGTGGCTTTGTCTTCAATCCCAGCTTACGAATAGTGCCTTTAGAGACAACGGTAGTGTAACTACCTCCATCAATGACCAAGGTTAACAGTTGGTCATTACACTTCACACGGTCCAGAAAATACTACAATGGCGCCAATCTTCATCTCCAGTGACTTTCTGAGTGGTCAACACATGACGAATGACATAAAAGGATGTGGATCCTCATCACTGGGAGAGTTAATGGACTTCACCTGATGCATGCTCTTCCCTTAAATCAACTGTCAGCACCAAGTTGCTTTTTCAATAATATAAGGTATAGGAGAATCCTTATCAATAAAAGCAACCATTCCACCGGGACATTGACCACTAGTATGTCCAAATCCATTACACGAGTAGCACTGAACTATAAACTGTCGCCTTTGAAGGTTTATCTAAACCATGCCGAGGGGGTTAAATGTGGACGAGTAGGCCGTGAAGATGACATTTCAAAAGTATGTCGAGGTAGAGACTATGGCCAGCTTGATCGTGAAGATGCCATAGATGAAGCACTGGCCTGTGGTCCGCTGAATGATTTTTCCTAGGGAGATGATTGTGGCTGAATAGAACTAGGACCCCTAGGACAAGTATTTGTAAATGGCCTTCGATTGTATGGGTGTTTCAAACTTTTCTCAACCTGATACGCTACTTGTACGGCATCTTCCATTGTAGGCAATCGACTAGATGCAAGGGCAAAACTAATTCAAGGGTGCAAACCATTGTGGAATTGTGCCACCAATATTTCATCTCACTCAAAGTCAGAACGAGTGGCAAAATAATAAAATTTAGCAACATACTCTTCAGCAGTCATATTTTCCTGTTTTAATTGTGCAAACCTAAGATGCATCCGCTGCTTGTAATCAGGAGGCAAGAATCTTTGGTTCATTACTTCATGCATCTCAACCCAAGTAGTGACTAATCTCATGCCTTAGGTTCAAATCTATTGTTGCTTAACCCACTTGACTCAGGCCGTGTCTTTTAGTTTAACCTCTGCAAATAAGGCAGGTCTCAATCAATCCGTACCATCTAAAGAATGTCTCCAAGCTGTGAATCCAGTCAAGAAACAATTTTGGATTGTTATCTCCAAAAAAATCAAGGACATTCAATCTTGTTACTCTTTCCACTTCATCATCATATCAACCAATTCCATATGGTAATGGTGTATAATGTGGTGGTGGTGGTAGTGACGGATCCTGTGAGGTGAGTTGGAATATAGAGATATTGGGGTTAAAGCAGAGGAAGATGAAAAGAATAGAGGAAGAACGAAGAGGGAAAGAAGTTGAGAGAGGAAAGTAATGGAAGAGTGCAAATCGTGAGTGAGCTATTTGCTCTTCCCACCTATATTAGGGTTAAGATAATATCTTAGGGAAATTCCATATTATAAAAACAGTTCCTAAAGTACCCTGATTACATAAACTCTAACACTCCCCCTCAAGCTAGAGAATAAATGTCATACATTTCCACCTTACATAAGAAGGCATTGAACTGATGAGAGGGATGAGACCTTGAAGATGTCTTCCAACTGATCACTTGTCTTCACAAAAGGTGTGCAAATGTTGCCAGGGTCAATTTTCTCTTTGATGAAATGCCAGTCCATTTCAATGTACTTTGTTCTATAATGTTGCATTGGGTTATAAGCAATGCTTATAGCCGCTTTGTTGTCATAGTAAAGACGCATAAGTCCTTCGGTGTCACGTCCTAACTCAAGAACCAACCGACGCAACCTAATGAGCTCACAAACTCCATGAGCCATTGCCCTGTACTCAACCTCTGCACTAGATCTAGCTACAACAGGTTGTTTCTAAATGGAGAGGAGATTATTATAAGGGGAGATCTAAATGGACATGTTGGAAGAGATGGCAGACACTATGAAAGAATTCATAGGATCTGGTTTCGAAGATAAATAACGAATGTGACAGAGAGGGTAATATCTCATAGAGAATTAAAATGGGATGGATGAAGTGGAGAGATGCATCTGGAGTCCTATATGATCGACGTATCCCTTTAAGCTCAAGAGAAAATTCTATAGAACTGTTGTATGTCCAACTATGATGTATGGGGCGAAATGTTGGGTAGTCAATAAGAATCATATTGAGAAACTATGCATAGCTGACATGAGGATGTTAAGATAGATGTGCGGTAAAACTAAGAAAGATAAAGTAAGGAATGAGCATATTAGAGCTTTTTCGAGAGTGGCTCCGATCAACGACAATCACAATAAAAGTCGTTTGAGATGGTATCATCATGTGCAAAGGAAGCCTAAGGACACCCCAGTAAGGAGTGATCGGATTCAGATTGAAGCAGACAAAAGAGCTAGGGGTAGGCCTAAAATGACCATAGAAAAAGGGGTGATGAATGATATGAATAGCCATAGTCTTGTTCCCACAATGAACTTCAATAGAACCTATTGGAGAGCAAGTATACATGTAACTGACCCCATTTAGCTGAGATTTTCCTAACTTCTGGGTTTTGCCTCTTTCCTCTTTACTCTCATATTTCTTTTCTTTTCTCTCATCTTTCCATCTCTTTCCCCCTCCTTCACTCATGTTTGGACTTTTCAATTTTGTTTTGTATGGATCAATGTAGCCGACCCCATTAAAAGTTGGGATAAGGCTTAGTTTGTTGTTGTTGGTTTCAAAGATAGGACTGAGGAGACTTCGGTTTTCGAATTTGTCAACTAATCAATAGTAAACAAATGCTTTGAAAAGACAAAACATTTAGTAACTTCCAAAAGTGCGAAAGGAAAAAAAAAAGTCCAAATGAATTTTCTTTCTAACTAAAAGGAACGATAGGTTATATAAAGATTTCTTTCTGGTTCTTGTTCCTAAACTAGTAACTTCTGTTTAACCATAGTTAATTAATAAAGATTTCTTTCTGGTTCTAGTTCCTAAACTAGTAACTTCTGTTTAACCATAGTTAATTAATAATCTCACTGTTTCTAAACCTGAAAAAGCTAGTGTACCTAACTCTTTAGTTCCAGTTTAGTATAGTATTTACTAATTTCATTCCCTCTACTTTCTACCCTGAAAAAGCTGTTTGTAGCTACTCCCAAATCGGATTTGGCCTTCTGTTTCTGCTGTCAGTATCTATTATTTCTCAATTTCCTAAAACTGATTTGACAAGGCCAGATCTCCTGATCCAGCCATTGGTGAAATAAGATAAGGCGGTCTCTTAATGGCACAAACTACCTTTCCTCCTTGTGCCTCCAGTTCTGGTTTCTTAAGCCAACAATTCTCGACATTGCAGGAATCTCTATTTCACCAATTCCACATTAATCATCACACCGTCTAGCTATTCCCTGCTGCTAGTTTTCCATTGTACATATATATACACTGATGTGTTTGACCCATCCATCAATACACAGAATTGAGATGCGTTGGATGGGGGAATGACTTGTGTCTAATATGACACCAGCCCTCTATATTTATAATAACCGAGAGAAAGTTCTATAATATTACAAGGACCATTAAACACCTTAAGGACCTAAGGACCCGTTTGGAATCTGACATTTTCCCTAAAACTCATTATTACAAAACTCCCCCTCAAGCTGGTGCATAGATATCACATATGCCCAACTTGCAGATAATAGGATGAAACATCTTACCACTAAGACGTTTAATAAATACATCAGCAAGTTGTTCACTACTGGGAACAAAAAGCACAGTGATAACATTGCTGTCTTTTGTGACAGCAAATCTGCCATTAACATTGCTCACAACCTTATATCTCAATCAGAAGATCGAACCAAGCATGTGGAGATCAATCGACACTTTATCAAAGAGAAGCTAGATATGGCAGGGACAACCAAATCTGTGAGAAGACCATGAAGCCATAGGAGCTCACAAATGCCTTGAGCCATAGCACGAGACTCTACTTCAGCACTTAAACGAGCAACCACAGCTTGCTACTTGCTTCACCATGTAACAAGGTTAACACCAACAAAGGTGCAATAACCAGCAGTAGACCTACAATCATCAGGGGAACCTGCCCAATCAACATCCGTGAAGGCCTCCACCCTATGTCCGTCTCAGAAAGAAAATCAGACACATACTTCTGCTAAGACAAGTAGATCCCACGAGAAGACCTAGTAACTTCAATACCAAGGAAGTAACGAAGTTATCCTAGATCTATAATCTCGAATTCCTCATCCAAGTACCTCTTAAGGTAAGAGATATCTGCCAGATCATCACCAATAACAACAAATATCATCTACATAGACTATTAGGATAGCAATCTTCCCACGAGATCTTTTTATGAACAGAGTGTGGTCAACCTTTCTTTGAGAGCAGCCTATAGCAATCATAGCCTTTTGTAAACATCTAAACCAAGAGCAAGGGGATTGCTTTAGCCCATACAATGCACGCTTTAGCTAGCATACCTTTTGGAGCAAGTGAACTCAGAAGGAATGTCCATATGCACTTCCTCTTCAAGTTACCCACATCTAGCTGCTGGAAATCCCAATCTAAGTTGGTTGCACAAGCTATGATAACACGGATTGTGTTCATCTTAGAAACTAAAGCAAAATTCTCCTGGTAGTCAATCCCATAAACCTGAGTGAAGTCCTTGGCAACAAGTCTAGCCTTGTACCGATCCACTACACATTAGCCTTCTATTTCACTATGAACACACACTTACAACCCACTGCCTTCTTCAATGAGGGAAGACACACTAGATCCCATGTGTCATTCTTCTTTTGAGCCTTCATCCCTTCAACCATAGGTACCTGCCATTGTAGTCTGCACTCGCTTCCTTCTAGACATGGGGAATGAACACAGAGGATAGAGAAAACACAAAACTATAATAGGAAGGAGAAAGCGAGTCATACGAAATAGTTTTGGCAATAAGATGTAAAGTACAAGACCTAGTGCATTTATGTACAGCAATAGGCAACTCAAAAGACGAATGAATATAAGGAGAAGGAGAAGGAGAATTACCTAGATCCAAGGGGATAAGATTAGGCTCGAGAGGAGACAACTAGTATGGTAGGGTAGATGCTGGATGTGTAGCGGTCTAAGCCTACTATCTGCAACTGTAAGCACGTATCTCTAGCCGAGGCGAAGCAGGATTGTCACTCTCCCCCTAAAACTGGATACTGGTAGGGATAGCAAGTTCAAGAGGCAGCACATCTTCCACAATGGAAGGAGACTCTCCCTAAAGAGGTGCCACAATATAGTATGATGCAGATTCGTGAAACACAACATCCATAATCACAAACTAACGCCGAGTAGGAGGATGAAAACATCAATAGCCTTTTCGAGTAAGAAGATACATCAGAAAAATACACCAAAGACCATGAAGATCAAACTTTCTATGAGGATGATGATCGCAAGCATAGCAGACACTGCCGAACACCTTGGGAGGAACAGGAAAAGCAGATGAACCCTAGAAAAGATCCATATGGAAGAGGAAGGAATGAACCCAAGAGGACATTCAGTTGATTAAAATGACAACAATGAGAATCGTGTCACTCCAGTACTAGGGAGGAACATGCATCTCAAACATAAGAGAGAGTGCTACCTAACAAAAGTGGCGATTCTTCTGCTTAGCAACCTCATTTTGTGCCAAGGTATCTACACAGCTAGTCTAATAGATCATCCCATGAGTGGAAAGGTAAGACTGAAAGGAGCCTTCAAAGTATTCACAACCATTATGATGCAGTTGGACGATTGATTTAGGGAAAAAATCAGCTTTTGATTTGACTTCCTTTTATTTTAGAAGCAATTTCTGCTGGTATTAGTTAGCTTATAATTTTATATTAGTTTCCATTTTAAATTAGTTACCATTTTGATACTTTGAGTTTTCTTTTATAAGCCATGTAATTCACTAGTAAGAGAGACTTGAGATTTCGAAGAAATTGAATGACAGATTATTGCTTGGCTGAAACCATGGATGCCTTGAGCTTCATATCCTTCTTACTCCCTTGATCTCCTTTCTTTTCCCACCATTCTCTTCCATCTCTTCTCCTTCCTGTCATCCCTACTTTTCTCCCACTTTTTATTACCCTTTTATTTTCGTTGGTTACTGTTTTCCTGTCTCTACTGAGCGGTAAAACCATCAGACAAAAGGGAGCTTGATGACCCCTATTATGTGACCGATTGAATCAGAGGTTTGGGTCAAAGGAAGCTGCCATGGAGGCGACTCAAATCCAATAACATTAACCCCAAAGCTTTGTTCCTGTTGTGTGAGTCAATTGATTGCAGATCTGGTCTCTGTTTATCGCCTAGAGAAATCACAGAATTGGGATATTTGGTCTAAGCTCTTTGTATAACATCTGTGAGGGATGGAACCGACAGTGCTGGTAATATACCAAACCTGCATGTGATCTTCCATGTACCAGGACCCTGTTTGAAGAGCCGGGTCGAGTTGAAGATGATTGGCTGCCGCTGGTCTTGAGTTCCATCGTGGTCTAAGGTTGAAGAAGGCCTCATAAAGTAGGTTTTACATCCTTACTTTATCAAATCCCAGATTTACCCCTTATCTTCTTTTATTATTCTCAATTAACCTATTTTATTTCTTAGTTCCAAGCCTACCCCTCCCCATCTTGTACGTTGCTTTCCCTTTGAGATTTCTCTTATGTTAGAGTTACTATCTATTTACCATACTGCCACCCTTTATTAGAGACTTCAAGTTATTTACAAATCTGCCATTCTCTTTGGTATTTGGCTATAAAAATTGTGCCATTAATTAATTGAGTGGGCCCTAAGCGATCCGATTTTAGTCTTTGAAACCCGGATCCGCATCACATTGTCGCTTCGAAAGATCTTGATGCTAGCACCGACTGAGTTCGAACCATACCGCAAAACTACTTAAAGAAATGGAAGATCCCACCCTTGGTTCGCATCATATATACCCAAGTGGTCCGAGAATGACTATCAATAAAAGAGACACCACCAATAACCATGGACAGACAAATAGGTGGATGAACCTCAAATATAAAAATGTATCAATGGATAAGAAGTGGCACTTTTACTTCTAGAAACACAACCAAGTGATCCAAGTTTGTTTGGCCAATACACATGCCTAAAAAAAAACCTGACTTGATTAACAATTTTTAAAGGATGGAAAAAAGCCTAGCTGAAGTTCCCAAAGGAGGATTCCCAACTGATGATGTCATTATAGTAACTCTGAGACAGGAAGTGATGTAGAGGATGTCTGAAGAGCCTGGCAAAAGACCAACACCGAGTCATCATCAAACAGATGCAGACCACCATACACCCTACCAGAGCCAATTGTCGCCCATCACCAGATCCTGAAAAACATAATGAGACAGGGGAAAGGTGACTTTGCAATCAGTACTAGAAGTAAGACTACTAATGGACAATAGGTTAGTACGAAAAGAGGGAACATGCAATATAGAAGAAAGGGCTAAAGGAGTACAACTAATGGAGCTCTTTCCTAAAATAGTGGAATAATTCCCGTTGGCCACTACCAGGACTAGTAGTGTACTGGGAGAAAAGAGATAAGCAATTTGCCATATAATTGGAAACCCCAGTCTATAATATAGGTGGTAAAAGGGACAGACATAGTATGGTCACAGAAATAGATACCTGACCCAGTAGGGGTGGAATGATCAAAGCTCGCAATAGCAGATGCAGGAGAGTCCAGAGTCCAGACGTGTAAGAAGGAATCGGATAGCAATGAGCTCATAAGAAGACAATGAAGCTGCTAAGATGCTAGGAGCAGAGTCATGAAGGAGATAGCCACATGAAAGTTGTAGCTGCATGCAGTTAACAATGAAGGACATAACCAAAGGGTTGGCACTCTCACTTGTCAATCTCAGGACCAATGGTCAAACGCTTCATGATTCCAGTAACGTACCCATAATAGACACAGGACTTGACGGAGATACAAATAGAGTGTAACAACGTAAGGTACTTTGTGTCATCAAGCTTAATAGCACAAGGAGGAAAGGTGGGAAGAGCATAGGTGACTCCACCAATAGAAGTAGAAGAGCTGGTAAACATGGTCACAACTCAAGGGGATTGTGCTAATGGAAGAGACACCAGCCAAAGGTAGAAGAAGCAACAAAACCCACCAAAAAGCAACAAAAATGCTATTAAAAAAAAAAAAAAAACAGTAAGGGTGAAAACTCTTACAAATCAATTTTGGGGATAGCTCTGAAACAGTCTTGAGACAATAAAGTGGCTAGTACATACCACTATAAGGATAAAAAGAATCAATCGCGACAAACATCAAGACAATCAGAGCATCGAGCAGGGAAAAAGCACCTAGCAAGGAAAAAACGATTTTAAAGGGGAAAACCCAAAGAAAATCGATGGAGAAGAGAGTAAGAGAGCCCAAGGGAGGAGGGATGGAGGTTAGTGGTGCTCTTGGTGGTTTAAGGAGCTCCCACTGAGAAAGAGAAAAGCAGAAGAAGAGAGATGGAGGGAGGCATTGGGAGTCTGGGATAGAGAAAATGAGAGAAAGGGAGAAAGAAATGGAGAAGAGAGGAAACCCTTAGGGTTTTGGATCCAAAAGCCGTGATATCATGTTTGATGGGGTAATGACTTGTGTCTAATATGACACCAGCCCTCTTTATTTATAATAACGGAGAGAAAGTTTTAGAATATTACAAGGACCATTAAACCCCGTAAGGACCTAAGGACCTATTTGAATTCTAAACTTTCCCTAAACCCCATTATTACAACACGATGAAATTTGAATTATTTGTGAGGTATCAAACCTATTTTCATATCCTGAAATTTCATGAAATTATGTTGCATACTGAAGTTTTTGGATTATTTTTTATCCCAGTCAGATTTGGACTACTGAAATTTTTGAATTTCAGCATTCAAATTAGTTTGTGGAAGTTACTTTATGACAGCATAATCAAATTTGGCCCCAGTACTGTGAACTAAAGGTTTGATTAAAACCATCCTGCATCAGTGAGGTGACTTGACACAGAAGGACATGCACATTGACTGTTGATCAAGTCCAACAGAATCAGGACCAGACTGATTTGATGATATATAGAACTGAAACATCTGAAGGTTACTGCTTGTTTGCAGCGACAACATCCAGATGAAGTGTAATTTTCAGAAGCACAGCTTTCATAGAAGTTCAATTGTTGTTGTTCTACAGTAAGGTGCAGCAGTTACCTGCTTTGCATACAATTGGAGGCATCAATATCATCAGAGTGGGAACCATTGAAGTACTGAACCAAACATAAGACTGTTGGGTCAGTTGATCGGGCTGGTGGCTCTATCGCTGACCAAGTTACTAATTTGCTTCTTACCTTCCAAGCGTCACCGCAGACCAGTATCAGCCCTTCTACCTGAAATTCTACCTATTTATGGTGATTCTAATCCATTTGAACTCAAAAGCCATGTCCTTAAAAATTCTACTTCGCTAATTTCTTATAACTAAGATACTCATCCTATTTAATAATACCATCCATTATCTCTCTAATCCATTTCAACAACTGACTAGAAACATTTCCCTTACCTTGATAACCAGCACCATACCAATAACACAATGGAATCCAAAAGGAGTCAATCCAGCTATGCTTTCTTTCTACAGCTAATCTTCACATCCATTGGATTCCATTTATTTACAGTATGTATTGAGTTCCATCCCATCCCATTGAAATCTTTCTTACCGCTGCCGAAGTAAAACATAGTTCCTCTTACCCTTTCCCAAAGTCACTCCAACTGGCACTAGCCCTTCACAACCCCATCTTCCATTTCAGCCGTGATTCTTGTTAGAAGTGTCTCGTGAGAGGGGAGGAGTCCTGCGCAAGTTGCATACTCCTCCCCTGGGGTTTTCCTAGTCCCATTAGGACTGTCCTAGTCCTATTAGGACTGAGTTCTATTAGCATCTCTCTCTCTCTCTCTCTCTCTAGATATGTGATTCACGAGTTGGGGGTTTGTCCCAACCTTTTCAAGTTAGACTAGGTACTTTAGTTTCCTAATTAGAATACGTTTCTATTTTCCAGTTATCATCTGTACAAGGTACTACTTACCCTATTTGGTTTAACTCTACAAAATCGCTGCCCTCTTTTCGGCAGTCTCACCGTCTTCTCTTCTTCTTTCTCTTCTCTTACTCTCTCAAGTTACTGGTTACAGATCTTGGGTTCGCTACATGGTATCAGAGCTGTAACCAGTAACCGTTTTGGGAGTTGTTCCAAGGTCTCTTGCCACTGATGAATAAGAACTAGGGTTTCCATGAAGATTATTTGTACGAAGAACACACCTGCTCTGATTATTTTCATTCGCTGCTGCTGGTGATATGGAGTGGAGTTATTTGTTCCTTTTTTTTTTTTTGGCTGCTATCTACGGCTGGTTCTACTTCTCTGAAGTTTCGATCTGCTGCTCTGGCTTTTGGCAAACATTCTACCTTGATGTTCGCTTCTGTTACTATAATTCCTTCGACTCTTAGTTGGGAATCTTAGGGTTGGAGATCAGCAACCTACTCCCACAATACCTCCATGGGTTTGTTACTCCTGCTTGCGATTGGGTTTCGGACCGCTACAGGACTTTCCACCTCTGTTTTTTCCGCGATGGTTGTCGAAGGTTGGGTAATGCAGGAGTAGATTACAAGAAACTACCCCAGCAATTTATAACCCCAAACAATACAAATAGAACCAAGAAACAAAGAAATAAGACCTTCAAATAAATCCCCAAGGATACAATACCCATATAGGAGCAAAATCAGCCCAAAACACAACCCGATAGGAGAGAGAAAGACCTGCAATAGAGCTGGAGAGAGAGAGAGGTGCGGCCAGGTCTGTAGCAGTCCGATTGAGCTGCACTCTTGGGCGTAGATAGTCCCTAGGGAGGGTACAAAAATCCCCAAAGATGAGAGGATTCTGACAGCTGGTTGTGAAGTTACAAGCTTTCTTGATTTTCTGACCTAGGAGAAATAATCGCAGGCTTCAAGAGAGAGAATCAAATCTGGTTTGTAACTTGGACAGATCCGAACTTCTGAATATTCACAACAGTCGTATACTTCAACAGCAGTAGCTTTAGGATAAAATAGAAAGCTTTACCCAAGAAGAAACAAAGGGAAAAGTGGGGGAGGAGCGGCTGTCTCGGCCCGAGATTCTCACCCACAGCTATCCCGGCTGTTCTAAGCAATTGACTGCAATTATTCTTTATTCAAATCTGAAATTATGAGTACATAGGCTCCTCTATTTATAGAGGGCAGAATAGCAATCAAACTACTACTAGGAGCTAGTTTCCCAATAGGACTAGACACTCCTACTTCAACTAGGAGCTAATTTCCCAATAGAACTAGACACTCCTACTACAACTAGGAATTCAAAATTGGACTAGGAATAATAAACCTATGTGGAAAACAAATAGAGTCCTAAGACAATTTGGACTCGACATACCACTTACTCAACTCAATGGGCCCAATGGCCCACTAATTAATTAAAAACAACTACTAATTATTCCCCTAGCCGATGGGCCCAATTGGCCCTTATTTATACTTAGCCACTCAGGTGGACCAAGTAGGGGTTCAGCTGGGTTCTTGGCTAGACCCTAGCCACTTAGGTGGACTAAGGCTAAACCCTTCTTCCTCTCATTTTTCCTTCCATAATGTGGATCTACATCATTGGGGGCCATGTCAACTCCTCCTTCCCTGTTCTCGCAAGTTTGCAGGTTACATGACTGTCAAGGATTAAACAGTTTACCGAAAAAAGAGCCACGGTACTTAACACTCTTCTCTTATGTCTTCTTTTATTTCAATATTTCACTTTCAATATTAATACCCTTCTTTTATCCTCTTATTACATCTTGCCATTGAGTTATTGTGCCTTCCAAGTTTGCCCTTATTTAATAAATACTAATCCCCTTTGTGTCCCACTTTGTTTTGCTTCCTAGTTTATATGTTACTTCCATTACTTGGTTTTCTTATTTTATCTCTTTAATTTCTAATATAGCCCCTCCCTTTGTTTCTTATGCCTTCATGACCATTAATTAACCTTCTTTCCTAGTTTATCCCCAAACAATAATTCGAATTCCCTTGCTGTCCCATTGCCTCTTTCACTACCAAATTAACCACTTGAAAATTCTGGCTATTTACACGAATGCCATTATCCCCTTACTTGGTTATTTCACTTTTGGATGGGCCCATAATTGTGGTCCATGATTGGTTTAACCCGGGATATGCATGAATTAATTACATATTTGCCATTTGTGGGCACGTAACACTCAATTTTGGGTCTTGGGCCCGTAGATCGCATCAGTTTGTCCCAACCTTTCAAAGTTAGACTAGGTTACTTTAGTTTCCTAATTAGAGTATGTTTCTATATTCTAGTTATCTTTTTGTACAAGGTACTACTTACCTTATTTGGTATAACTCTTTGATTTATAACTAATACATTGAAGGGAGGAAGCCATACAGAATCACTGCCCTCTTTTTGGCAGTTCTCTTCTTCTCTCTCTTCTCTTACTTTCTCAAGTTACTCACTACAGATCTTGGGTTTGCTACAAAGGGCACCGTTGATCTCCAAAACCACACTCTTTTTCCCTTTTTCAGTAATTCAGAAAATTATATTGAAAAGTAAAGCAGGCTATATACTTTCCATCTTTTTGACAAGTCCATTGTTAGAGCTATATAAAAAGCTAACCAGGAGATGCAATAGAAAGTAAAAAAATCACCAGCTTCCTTTGTATATCCACTGCCCTTTATTCCAATCAGGGTTTAAGATCTCACTCTTGCCCCCCATCTCGCTGATCCAAAAAAGAGAGATCTACCAAGAACTCACCGAGATCATGTATTTTTTTCCCGGGCGACTCAATGGTTGGTCTCAGTGGCCTTATGGTCTTTGTAGCCCCTAAAACTTACTATTTACCCTATTTTAGGCCTTCTAAACACAATGGAAATATTAGTTTTTTAAAAATAAACCTAAAATGGTACTTTGACTTCATACCTTATGTCAGTAGTTCGGACCCTAGGCCAATGTGCTCTATACCACAATCCACATTCCACAATCAACACATGACACAATTTAAAAGATATCATAGATAATATCTTTAACATTGATGATTGTGAGTCATATTCACATACATTGAAAATTAAAGTATCTCCAAATGTGGATGAGAAGGTAATATTCTCTACTCTTTAAGCTTCAATGAGTGTAGGAATGGAGATCCTCAAGCAAAAGCTCCAAAATCCTTGCTCCTCAATTTTTTTTTTTCAAAAAAGTAGAGAAAGAGGCAAGATATAAGCGAGATCTTGTCAAGATTTGGCGAGATAGAGGCGAGATCTCGATTGAGTTTTTGTACAATTATAACTCGCCATACATCTCGTCTCGCCTGAAAAAATAGAGATATTAGCGAGATCGCACCGAGATCTTAAACCGTGATTACAATGCAAAAAAATATAATTTTATCCTTAGTGGTCCTTCAATCAACTATAAAATTAGACTAAGCATCTCTTTTAAAAGACCTTTTATTTCTTTTCATCCCAAATGCTCCAGCTGATGCGGATCTGGGTTCCAAAATAGAATCGGATCGCTTATGGGCCCATTCAACATTGCAATAAATAAACATCAAAGATTGGTGGCAGTTCCTGTAAATAAATTGAAGGTGCAAAGGAGAATGGCACTCTTGTAAACAACAACAATTTTCTAATGTGTAAATGGGTCGGTTAAGCAAAGGGGACACAAGTGGGAATTTAAACTATTTGTTAAGGATACTCTAGGAAGCGTTTATTGGGTATGGAACATGACCTAATTAACGGAGAAAAGAAGGGGAATTTTGGAAAACAAAACTTAAGTCATAAAAGCAACAAAAGAGCCTTTCTTCTTCTTCTCAATGGAATACTAAGAAATAGACCCAACCCTGCTATCAAAGGGAGATCTCAGCCATAAGAGCACAATTCAGGCTGAATTTTCAGGCGAAGGTTCTTCACTAATAGGCCTATTGAATCCCACTAACGGACACCCAAGAGCTCAATTGAAAGAAAAGTACTCAACCACTGAACTGAGACTGGCAGAGGTGAGGGTTCCTGATCAGTTGAAGGTCTTGTTCTTCACCGCAGGAAGGGGTTTAAGACTAGGGCTTCAAGGGTTTGAGATGCCTAGGTACATGCAGGCTTTGACCCAAGTCTCAGGTAAAGATGGTTTGGGATGAGGGATATTGATCGAATCGCTCTCAGGATTGATGGTTCGGTAATGGCAGAAATTAACACAGATAAGAAAGAGAACAACTAAAGGAGGAGAAAGTGATAAAGAATTAAAGAGAGAATGCACATATTAAGAGGGGGGGGGGGGGG
>NC_056558.1:31059865-31083521 GCF_013358625.1 Macadamia integrifolia
GGGGGAGAAGGTCACAAGACCAATCAAAACCAACCAAGGTTTCAACCAAAAACCAATTCATCATTCATATCTGCAATCCCCATCGGTCACATTGGCATAAATAACAAAAGAAAACCCAACATTAAAGGAAACCTATTCTAATTAAAGGAAACACTGAAGATTAAAAAAGGTACAGAATTATGAAAAGAGGTCAGTTTATGATGCAGATAGATTCCATGGGCTTAAATACAGCCACAGGGATCAGTTGAGGGGGTGGTCCATCACCCTAAAATATGGATCAACCCATTGGGCCATAGGGCCAACCAGCCAAGCTAGGCCAGCCCATTAGCGGCTGGAAGTTTCTGGGTCTTCCAAGCTCCGATCATGGGGAGCTTTCTGCCTTGGACAGCAAGCCTTAATTTGGCTTCTCGAAGGATCTTTGTTTCCTTTTTTGTAATTCAGTACTTTGTCTAGTTTTTTTTGTTACTTAGTCTAGGCAAAGTAGTTACTTGTTTGTCAAGTCTCAATTGTTCTAGACACTTTCTATTTTTTGAGTTCAATCCTTGAACCTATATAATGTAATAGACCCAAGAGGTTTTCCCCAAGATTAATGAAGTAGATTAAGAATTTGCTTTGTGCAATGATGTTGTGCTGAAAGAGCCTATAAGTGAGATACATCGTGTGAGAGACCCTTATCCCCTTTTCTCCTCTTCTTCTTATACTTGATTTCCTTGTTTCTCCCTGTTCTACTATTGTTTTTATAACCTATCGATACCCCTGTTTAGGCCTCTGTTATTCCCCTGGAATCCTTATTGTAGGTCATCAATCAGTTACTGTTTTAGTTGCTGATCTGAAGAAACAAATCAGGGCATGTGATTGTGGATTTTCTCCAAGGACTGCTGCAACTTTGACCCAACCTATCTCAGTAAGCCCTCATCACTTTTGAGTGATTTTCAAGCATTTGTTCAGGCCACCATGAGCAGCACTTGATCAAGAGCTGGTCCCCTTCTAAGGCCCAGATTGGGAGATACCAAAAATCTCCCCATTCTTGACCTAAATCAAGATTTGCTGATGTTCTTCATATAGCCTTCTGATTAACCTCAGATTCTTAGATCTTATTCCTGTTGTAAACAGCTGGGTTTGACTGGTAATCCCAACCTGATTCACTTTGTGATTTTGGTAGTTCTTAGACTGATATAATCTCTGAGTTTTTAAGCCCTAATTTTAGCCTGCAATTGGAGTTTTGGTTGCTTTTTACTGAGGTATCTAATTGGGGTTGCGAGCTACTGTTATTGGGTCTTACCGTGGTTATAAGGTACTACTTAATACTTGGTTAGTTGCTGTTACATCAGATCCCATATTATGTTGTTATACCTAAGATCATTACCTATTGTGGCGCTATTGTGCTCCTGTCTGGAGTTGGGATATTTGTGTCCTAGCTTTACATTAGATTAAGATTCAAAAAGCAATAGCATAATGCAGTATCAAAAGCTTGACCAAGAAACTTCCCACACAAACCAATAATCTTTCGTTCTCAACCAGACCTCGGAATTATAACAGCTTCAACAACTTATGTCCATTAGCACCCAACTATTCCTACCTGGGCCCTTGCTAAAGCTTATTTGAAAACTTCAAATTGAAGCCCTGTCCATGATATTACAAGGTCTTAAGGCTTAATTTGTCTTATTTCAAATTGCAATGAGGAAGCTTTTTTGTGGAAGCTTATCCACTAGGATGCTAGGTCATTTTAATAGATTCCTAATTACACCATGACTCCTAATATAATTCCAATAACAATTTAGAAATCTGAATAAGTACTTAAAAAATAAATACAAAATAGGGTTCAAAACAAAACTTCCTATAATACAAACTCACCCACAGACACCCTATCAATAAAGCATCTATAATTTTGTCGCATACATAGAATTGCATAACTTGGACTCACTGAAAAAGTGACCAGATAGACTTCCAAGAGGCCAAAATTGACGTTATAAGAACATGTTTTCACCTTCCCCAAACACCCCAAAGAAAAGTAACAGAAATGAGCCAAGTAATTTCTTAAACATTCAAAACGGAAATTGTAGATGTTATTACACTCATTCCCAATCTTTCCAATTAAGCATGGACTATCCAAAGAAAAAATATACCATAATTTAAAGATATAAAGCATGAGATGCTCTGTCATCAAGCACATTTTTGCATTGAGCTTATCCATTTACCCTAGGGTCATAGACAACCCTCGATTGTACATTATTCGAACACTTATTTCTTCTTTATTATCACTAAAGAAAAAAAAAAAGTCATAAGAATCTGAAAAAGAAACCAACAAAAGCGTCAAATGCGAATATATTTAGCATATAAGCAGTGCAAACAGCAAACAGGAACGGAGAACCATTCGGGATATACCACCGCCGCCAGTCTTGAAGCGTACAGCGTCAACGGGGAGGACCTTGTCAGGCAAATGCGATAAGAGAGGAGGAGTGTTAAGATCCGTCTCCGTCGGAAGCATTCGATAACGAGGTGCACTCACGCTGCAAATCAATCAAAACCAAAAGCAAAAAAGAGACAATTTACATTTCGTAGAGCATTTGAACAATCAAATGGAACAAAAACGAGAGAAAGAGAGGAAATTATTACGTTTCAGAGGAAGGGACAATTTCGGAGTTGAAGGCATGGTGGAAGGCATTATCAGTGGGAACGGGAAGAGTTCCGCATAGGAAACCAACGGGCTTTGGTGGGACAATCTCCAACTTCCCCACGCATTGAAGCTCGCCCGAACCGTCGGAGCCCATTCCCTCCATGGCTCTCCTCTAACTTTTAGATTCTAATAACTTCGAAGATAACGTTGGCTAGGGTTCTTCTTCTTCTTCTCCTTCCAACTTCGCTGTTCGAGACCTCGAACTCTTCTCACCGAGTCTAGTTGAGCTTTGGCTCTTCGGAACAATGTTGCTGCTGTTGATTACAATTACAGATTTCTTGATTTTGATTCATTTTGTTTTTTCCAATTTGGGACTTTGGGATTGAGACGTTCTTCAGAGGAAGAATCTAGACCTTTCTAGTGTGGTCTTTGAATTTGAGTTTGCGACTTGGAAGTTATTCCATGACCCGAGTAAAAGTACTCTATCTGAGAGTGTATATCAAAGAGGGGGGAGAAATGACCACCCTGCCCCTTTATGAAAAGCGGAAATACTCCCTTTTATGCCTACAAGTGTGCTTCCATTGACCCCATTTTAGTTCAAGAGACACTGTTACAACCCTTCTCCTTTTTTATAATTTTTTTCAGGATAAAAAAACCAAAAAGGCAACCTGGCTTCTACACCCAAACACAGGAAGGGCGCGAAATGACCATCACATTCCCATGAAAAATAAAATCCCGCTATTATTGATGCTTCTGTGTGTGCTTCTAAGAGCCATCCTGTCTTTTAGGGAAGCCTCTCCCATTTTTCTTTGGAAGAGGTTTCTTGAAAGGCAATGTGACCTCGTGCTGGCAAGAGCATTCGAAGAAGCATAAATATAGGAATTGGATTTCCGCTTTTATGAGGGGTGAAGTGTTCATTTTTATCCTTTTTGTGTTTGGGTGTAGGGTCATGCTGCGGTTAGCCTTCTTTTACCCATTTTGGGAGAGGGTTCCTTGAAATGTAGAATAGCCCTTGTGCCAATGCGAGGGCACAATGAGAGCTTGCAAAAGCATAAATAGTGATAGGATTTTTGCCTCCCCCCTTCTTTTTGTGTCTAGGCAAAGGGCCACGTTGTCTTTCAGGTTTCTTTACCCCCATTATCTTTCTTATCAAGAAAATGAATTTAAAAACCTATGTGCATAGGCAATGTTCAGAGAACCCTTTCCCCAATGTAAAAGACAAAATATAACAAAAGGGAAGAGGATTCTTTGAGAAAGTGGCATAGAGGAGTGCATCAATGATGTGGAATAAAATAGTTTCTTATACCGAAGAGCATAAAAGTCATTTCATGTGAAGAACAGAGAGATAGAAAGAGAAGTAGCTACCATGACCTCCACTGGTGGCTCATATAATCTTTTCCTTGAAGAAAATTATATAAAACAAGTGAGGGTGCTCCATGCTGCCAGTATGGGGAGGAATCCACACCATACCAATGAAAACGGTATTGTCCATATGGGCTCAGATTTTCTGAAAAAATGTGAAAGAAAATAATAATAAAAAAATCATGTAAGAGGGAACTACACACTAATGGTGTGAAAATATTTTTCCCATGATAAGTAATGATGTATAAAATTGAAAGTTTGCATGATTTTGCTAAAAATATAAAATAAAAGAACATATACATGAAATAAATATAGTTGAAATGAGGATGTCAATATAGACAAGTGGAAAAACTTGAAAAGATATTTAAAAAAAGGGAAAAGGTCTAGCGGTACACCCACCCTTATATATATCTCTTTCTTCCTCCCTTCTCACTTCCCCCTTCCCCCTTCCCCCTCCCCTTGGAAAGGTCTCCTCTATCCCTCCCATTCCATCATTGTGGTAGAAGCTATATGAGATACAAGTTCAATAGGGTAGGTCACAAGTGACATTCAAAGTGATCAAGGGGGTAGCTCACAAGTGACATTCAAAGTAGCTCGAAAATGTATGAGTTGTCTAGGCTTGTCAACTAACATGACCTTGAAAAAAAGTGGAATTCCAAAACTGAGTAGATCTAGTTAATCCATTTGTTTTAGTAAAAGCTTGATTGAGTTTACTTATTTAAATTCATCTTCCATCTAAGAAAAATAGCAATAGACAGTTGGAATGGGCTATCTTTCGCCCCTCCCCCCTACGTTTTACCTGGAATAAACTTTATCGTATTTTTCTTGACAAAGTGTTGTATCATAGAAATCGATTTAAAATAGAGCAATTAGTTTTAATATTAAAAAAAAAAAAAAAAAAAAAAAAAAAAAAAGAAAGAGCAAGTAATTTCAATATGAATACATGTATGAGGGAGTGGTGGCAAGTGTCAAAACTATAGAGGGCCAAAGTAACGAATTCCCAATTAGAATTGGATTACCAAGGATCTGTTGTAAGCCCTTATTTGTTTCCACTCATCATGGATGATCTAACCAAGCACATCCAAGATCAAGTCCCTTCAGTCAAACTAGGAGAGGTGATGAAGTGGTGAAACTTTAGGAGCGAGAACTACCTTAGAGTGATTGTTTTAAATACTTGGGGTCAACCATTAGCAAATAAGGGATATAGATGAGGATGTTTTTCATAGAATAAAAATGGGATGGATGAAGTGGAGAGGTGCGTCGGGAGTTCTGTAAGACAAACCATGCCTGTTATACTCAATGAAAATTTCTACAAAGCAATAATACGACCAGCTATGATGAATAGGGCGGAGTGTTGGGCAGTCAAGAAGAGTAACATGAATAAACTGGGTGCAACGGAGATGAGGATGTTGAGAGGAATGTGCACCAAGACCAGGAGAGATAGAGTAAGGAATGATTATATTAGAAATGATTTGGGGGTTAAACTGATCCTGAACAAGCTTCGCGAGAGCTGGTTGAGGTAGTATGGTAATGTCTAACAGAGGGCCATGGATGCCTCAGTAAGAAAAAGTGACTAGATTCAATTCATGGAGTCAGAAGTGGGAGTAGGCCTAAAATGACGATTGACGAAGTGGTTAGAAAAGATATGCATATGGTAGGGCTCAATTCTCGTATGACCGCAAACAGAGTTAAATGGAAGACAAGGATCTGTGTATTCAACCCCTTGTAGGGGGCTTTCCTACCAATTTTTTTTTTGGATTTCCTTTATTCTTTTGTCTACTACTATTTTTAGACCATATCGGATCCATGTAAATGACCCCATTTACTTGGGATGAGGATATAGTTTGTAATGTATAGAGGGTTCATTTTATGGTTCACCATGTTTGAATTAGATTCGGCTTCTCTCCAACCGGTCGGGCACCTAACCAGGCATTTGACAGCTGGGGGGACTCAGGCACACACCCCAACACATGTGCGCACACCCCCAGGTCCTCTCTACCATTGGATGCCTGGTTGGGCGTCCCAACTAGGGGATCTTTTTCCATGTGAATTATAGTGAACAACCCCATTAGAAATGCTTTCTTCCACTTTGATAGTGAGCTCCAGTATGATGCCAGATCAATTTCTCTCCTGGGTTATTTTAATGTTTCAAATTTATGATGATTGAGATGTTTTATTGTGTTGATATCTCTTGATCAAGATTGGATATGACCCTCTGTTATGTTGCAACTTCTCCTCTAAGATCAATAAAAATCATGAGAGCTGCTCAGGTCCTGAAGTTCTGAACTATAAAAGAACAAGAAGAAAAAGAGATAAAGAAACACTTCAAATATTATAACTATGTGCTCAATCTATGAAGAAAATGCTGCTTCCAATTGCTAGATTTGGTAGTAATCAACATCACTGTGGTAGCCTTTTGAGGACAACCTTTCCTATATTCTTTTGTTACAACAGTTAGCACTCCTTTGTTGAAACCAATTTGGGTTGCAAACAAAAATGGCTGAAAACTCTGAACCCTCTGGATTACCAGATATTACAAGAATATAGTGGATGGCTACACTATTTGATGTACCTGAACTACAATTGCTACTGAAAGTCACAATGTTGAAGCTAAATGAATAGCTAAGGAGGAAGCTATCCCAATATCTTCATCATTGTTACCTATTTCAGACTTTGATGCGCCTCAATGCAGCATATGCTATTAACCTGTAACCTACAAACATGGAAACCAATATGATGATGCTAATAATTGGATGAATTTGTCCTTCCAAATCCTCTTCCACAAACCTGCAACTTAAACTGTAGCTGTTACTCTGTTGTGAGCAACCTAATAGAGACCACATTGAACGGCCTTCCCCGTACTGGATATAGATGAAAAGCCTATAGCAGTAGAATGTAAATGAAGTATACTTTAACCAGGCCATGCAAGCAGGGACCTTGTGCACGTAGTAGCCTCCTGTGAGCACAAATGCCAGCATTGTAACTGTCACAACTGTGGATGCCTGTTTGGCATCCATGATGATCCCACCAAGTGCAAGGCCAAGCCCCTGAGCCACCAGTACATAGCCTAGTAGCACTGCTACTGTCAACATGAATGCTCCAAACTCGGGCATTAAGCCAGCCATCCAATAAGCCATGGTGGTAAATACCATAGGCAAAATGAGCTCCATAGGGATATCTCCAACAGCTCTAGCCATGAAGTATGAGGATAGAGTGTACATGCCCGATGAGCGTTCCTTGATGAAGATGGCTCGTTCTTGAGGGAATGTGAAAACAGAATTGAATGCAGGGAATACACCCCAGAAGATGGCAATGAAGAAGAGGAAGCCAAGCCGGTCTTGAATATCACGAAAATCAGACTGCCACCACATGGCACCAGCTAATAATGCAGCTAATATAACTTGGAAGACTCTTAATGAGTTGAATGATTCATGCCTCCTCTCTTTTAGGCTTCTCTGGAGGAGGATAGTGAATTGGTTGAACCAACTACTGCTGCTGCTGCCACTACCAATACTTATTCGAGTTTCATTGTTTGGTGACTTTGATTCTTGGTTCCCCATCATGATAGGGCTGTTATCCACACAGGCAGCCTTCACCTTGGGAGCTAACAAACTGCTATATGAGGAGGTAAGGATTTGCTTTAGATTGGGCTTATCTGTCTCTCTAGTTCCATCAGTTTGAAAAACTCCTGCAAAAGGATTTCACAATGTATTTGTATCTACATCTTTCCAGCATTAATGTGATTATGAGGTTAACCTGATAAAAACATAAATGAAAACTACAACAGAGGGCAGCAGTATTGACAGTTCATTTTCTTCCTAGAACACAGGTCAAGG
The DNA here is from genome assembly GCF_013358625.1 of Macadamia integrifolia. NCBI lineage: Eukaryota > Viridiplantae > Streptophyta > Magnoliopsida > Proteales > Proteaceae > Macadamia > Macadamia integrifolia. The sequence goes on from NC_056558.1 coordinate 31,067,681, forward strand.
GTGGATATAGTAACCCAAATATAATCAAAAGCTACCATTTCCTTAAAAATGAAGATGAAGGGAGAAACTCTATGACCAACATTGAGACCTTGCTTTCTGCTTCTTAATTAGCAAGAACAACTCTTTCTTGAGAAAATAGATAGGAAAGGTGAAGGATTCCTTGGGTTTTTTTAAATTTATTGTATAAACTAGTAATAGGAATCATATCAGCAATCTTCCTTATGCTTATACTGTAGAGATTTTGGTTTAGTGCTCATTAAGAACACACAATAAGTTTGGTTTAGTATGAATGCTTTGATGAGAGAAATGCTAGAGTAACTGCCCTTATCCTTACAAGTGCTCTTTCACTTCCCTGTATTAGGGATCAAGACAGTCCTAGCAAAACTCTTTAGATCACATGCAAATCATCTTGAAAGTAAATATACCCTGAAAAATTGCCTATTAAGGAAGTAAACAACCATTATAATCAATCTCATATTTTTCTAATTGCGACAAAAATGAAGTTGTAATAAGAAAACAAATCCCAAATGAAGCAAAGAGAATCTAAGCTAAACTGCTAGCCATCATTAGATGTGGCCCATCACACTTAGACTGGTGGTTTTCCACCGCAGTTTCTGTAATTAATGAATTAATAGCATGCGCACTAAACCGTTTTATTTAATATAGACGAGTGTCTAATCTCATGTAATCAAGCCAAGACCAGTCAGCCAAAGGTTTATAGACCAAAAGGAGGAATGGGCATCCACTGGTACTGGTGGTGGCTGGATTAGACCACTTAATTTCCTTTTATATTGGAAAAGCATCTTCTTTCTTTAGTGATTCACAACAGAGTTATATTAATATAAGAACACATGATATAATACTTCATTAACCAAACAAAACGTTTTAGTATATGGGTCCCCCAATTCACATAATCATGACAGGGATGTTTATGCCAAGACCAAATCTTGACTAGCTCAGTAAAATGGCTTGGATCATACATTTCTAAACTGGATAATGTAATCACTCTTAAGCTCAATTTAATTTTAATAATACACTTATTGCATTTTCCATGTTAAGAATCTGTCCAAATTGATCCACTAATCATAGCTGCCAAACAGATGGGCTTTAATCTGTCATAGATAAATGCAACAACAGGAGAATGTAAAAGAGAGATGATCAAAAAGTCAATCTCAGGGGAACCAAATGAAGTAGAGACTCTAGGAAAGTAGAAAAGAAGATGAGAAAAAGTGCTACCTACAGAGTACCTAACACTGTACCTAAAAGGTGCCTTGGAAAGAGAGACCGTGTCGTATCGAGTTTGTGTAATAAGTCTACCCAAGATCTAATCAACTCGAGTTACCCCGGCCAAGTTCTGAGCCAACTCGTCTAGTTTGAAAATGTAGAGTAACAAACTAGGAAAACCCGAAACTGGCCTGGTCTGTTTGTTAAATGTGGTGGGCTCAACCCATCATTTCGGTGCAGAGTCCTACCCGATAGTTGCCCGATTGAAACTGACCAATTAAGAATCCAACTCAACTTGACATGTTTAAAGCCTATTTAGGCCCGACCGATTGACAACTCTTCCACATTAGTCTAATTGACATGTCCCCAAACCATTGGAAGATGGCCTAATCTAGATGATCAATTCCACGAAAAAGCTTGAGCACTACCTAGGGCCTTAAGCATTCAAAGATCTCCTAGGATTTCAATCATCCAACCACACGTGGTGGGAAAAAAAGCAAAGAAAAAAGAATGGTCCTCCAATGCAAGTGATGGTTTAATGGGTATCATTTACCCTTCATCTTCAAAGGCACAACCATAATGCTCTAGTCTCTGACCATAGAAAGGAAGATATAAAGTGTTATATGCAATTAAAAAACAAAAGGCTCAATATTTGCTGTCGGCTTCTCTATAGCCCTTTCTTCCCTTTCAGCTTTCATCTTCATCTTCCTCTTCTCTCTATGAGAACACTTTTAAAAGTTGAGTTTTGAAAAGGAAAACCAGAAGCCATTACTCTGTGGTGGGCTCACACAGCACTATAAAGTGTTGTTTCTATGCGCCACATGCACTGGCCTCTCTATTCTTTCAATGGATAGGATGCTTTCTTACGCACCATCTGACTAATTCTCATTGTAATCTATGTTACTATGATGGTGCTTGAAGAAAGTCCTCAATGGTAACTAATCATCTTCCACCCCTATCAAGTTAAATGACAATGGTCAATTACCACCCCCACCAAAAGCCTTAGATATTAAAAACAATTCTTTATATCATGGAAAGGGACGTACCCCACCGTACCCCCATGTGTCTCTTCTAATTAAGTTGCTTAAGAACCTTTAAACTAAGGGTTCATAATTTTTAACTGAGGACACAACATTAAACATTGGATTAGTGCATCCTCCATTATGGGATTTTTTGAGGATCCAAAGTGGAGGTTTTATTTATTTTTTCTTCTATTAAGGAATATATCTTTAGGTTTACCTTTTTAAAGAAAGAAAAAAGTCCTATAATCCTTTTCTTTTTTTGTGCATGCCTATAGTACTCGTAACAACTACTCTACATTCCCTATAATCTTAACTTTCAAACTTTTAATTTATCAGTTGATGAATTTTATTTGAGCTGAAATTTTACATATTAGAAGTAGACTTACGCTGCATACATCCACAAAATTTTATTGTTAAAGAAAAATAGGTTACAATAATTATATTAAAGTTATATTTTTGGCTTTCTAGAAACAAAAATTTTCCTTAAAAAAAAAAAAAAAAAAGAAGAAGAATAGAACACTAGAACAAGATGAGCCAACGAATTTCTAATAAAAAATTGACTCATATATTTTTTTGGGAGCTTTTCTTTACAAAGTTATAAGGTCTGTATAAAACAAATATTCATAGGATCACTAAAGAAAAGGACTGGCCGGCAGCTCTCTAGTGACTAGATAAGTCCATTGTGTGAAAGAGAGAGAAAGATCTTTATTTTCTCTCACTATAGCTTTCAAGTGATCGGGGAGGATCCTTATACCTAAATTATTGTTAGTTTTGATACTTAAAAAAATAATTTGTTGAGATGCATTTTTGCATAAGTTAGGTTTAGATGATTCTCTTTTGTGAAGGATCTTGCCACATAAAACTTTGACAATTAATGAGTTGTTTCATTTCATGTAAACATGTCTTTTTCTATATCTTTCTTCAAGGAGATTGGTGAAATATATTACAGAATTAGAATGCTTTGTATAACACCATTGACTCACTAATAAGCAAACAACGGATTAATAGGAAAAAACTATACAATTGGCAATCTCCCTAAATCATACTTACAGGTATTATAATGCTACTGAGAAGTATCTTTAGTTTAATGGTTGGTAGCTCAATCTTTAGATTGCAACCAACAAATCTCTTGTTAAGTTTTGATTAGCTTGACAAGCAATTGATTGATAAATAAATAAAAATTAAGTGAGAAAAGGGGAAGATTATTAGTCATATTAGACTCAACCTACAAAGCCTAGGTTGTCTAATATTCCTATCTAGATGTTATTAATATATTCTAAAGGTATAATGAAATTTCTCGGCAACTATGGTCATGACCCACAAGTTCTCATTTCCTAAAGCCTAATAAATTAAAAGCAAAGTTTCACCAAATCAATAAATAAATTAAAAGCAAAGTTCAAATTGAAAAGGAGAAGCAATAAAATGCAATACAGACAACTATTTTGATATTAGTAGAAGAACCAAATTTATATGTAAAAAAAAAATTATCAAACTTTAAATATGTTTGGATTTTCTTTTTAATGTTTATAATATGACTGTCAATGCTATCATGAGATTTTTCATATATATATATATTTTGGAGGAAGTAATAAGCAGACTCAAAGTTCACAATTGAGGTTAAAATGATCATTAATTTAGAATATTAGGAACCCTACATAGACTACCCTCATGCATCTAGAAATAAAATATCCTGCTAATTTGTCAAACACAATAGTATATTATATTTTGGTATAATATTATAATATTCTTAAAATCTCTTATAAAAAAAAAATTAATATTCTCAAAATTTGAAAGATCGAATTTTCCCCAACTAAAGGGTTTCAGATGCACGTAAGAAGAAATCATAAAGGTATTTTTGGAGAATATACTAATACCCTGTAGGGGTTTGTGAACATCAACAGGGTGTGTTGAACTCATGCTCACTTGCAGCCCTAGAAATTTGATTCAATTACCAATTGTCCCACATAATGATAGGAAAAAAAAAAACAAATACTATGAAAAATTGGTGAGATTATAATGCTTTTAAGCCCACATTTGAGATCTCGAGTTTGAGTCTCCCTGGTTGATCTCTTCTCCCTTTATGTGTTCGTATTAAAAAAAAAAAATGATATTTGAAACATCAACCGTCGAATTGGTATCAATATTTTCTAATATAATAAGTTGACTACAATCATAATTAATGTAGTACACAGATTTCAGCATTTATGGACTCTGATGAAATCCATAATGCTTCGATGGTGCTCTACTTAATCCGGTGGATCCATCTCTATATCTCATAAAATCCAAAAAATCATAAAAAAACCAACTACGAAGCGGTGAACCTGGACTTATTACCACGTGTCACGTATCCAAAATGCCACATATCTAATGAAAACTCTGGGCCCACCATGAAACCTTAATATATTAATATTCCTCAATCATAGCAAAGAGTCAAACATAAACTAGAGTTTGCCATCATCATTTGATGCAGTAGATTTTTGGTAAACTGGGACCCACGCTAGCATAATCTAAGAAAATTAGGAACGTGAATGATAAACACAGAGAGAGAAACAATGGAGGGTGGTACGTGGTAGGCATAAACAATTGCCACGTGGACTGCAAGAGGACAGAAGTTTCCCACTATAGAGGGTTACGTATCCTAATTGATTCTATCCACTTAAAGTTCATACAGAGTCGTCACCTTTTCAACCCTAAAGCAGGAAGCACAGGAAGAGAGTTGTTAGGTCATCTCATCTCATGTCATCTCATGTTAGGTCTCCCTCCCGTTTACCGTTGGATTAGAATATATTAGTGCACTTGAAGAAATATTTTTGAAAATGAATATTCCGATTCATACTCACTGACTCACCGAGTCAAACTCAAATTCAGGTTAAATTATGGTATGGTACAGGTAAATGGGTACGTACCATTTGCAAGGTCGAGGAGGAAATCGGCGGGATTGACTGGGAACGACGGTGAAAACCCGATTGACGCGAAGTAGTCCATAGCATCGGAGCCGTTGCCGTAGTACATACACCTTCCTTCTGACAAGACAAGAACTGAGTCGAACATCTGGAAAACTCGGCTCGAGGGTTGGTGCATGGACGTGATAATCGTCTTGCCTTTTAGAGCCAGTGATCCCAACGTCGACACCAACCGGTAAGCTGCCGTTGAGTCAAGTCCCGAGGTGGGCTCGTCCAGGAGTAGCAAACTCGGGTTCACTAGCATTTCGTGTCCAATACTGACTCGCTTCCTTTCTCCACCCGAGACTCCTCTAATGAAACTATTCCCAATTATGGTATTCTCACATTTCCCGAGTCCGAGTTCAGCTATCACCGATTCGGCCACTCGGATCTTCTCATTCTTGGACAACGAGTCTGGCAGTCGCAGCAACGAGCAGAAGATTAAGGTTTCACGAACGGTTAAGTTAGGGTAAAGGATATCATCTTGGGTGACGAACCCGGTTCGTCTCTGAACCGCTTTGTTGATTTTCCGGCCATTGGCGAGGACAGTCCCGGTGAGATCAGGACCATGGAGTCTCCCTGCGAGAGCATTGAGAAGAGTTGATTTGCCGCTACCGGAGGGACCGAGGATGGCTAGGATCTCTCCTGGTGACACCATCCCTGTAATCCCATTTAGGATCGTTCGTTCTTCGGAGGTGGTGGTGATCCGGCCGGTGCTGGTTGGACCACCACCAAGTATGTTTCTGATACTGCAATGGCTGCTGCTCCTGCTTTCCAGCTTTACTTGGTAACATATGTCAATGAACTGCAAGGGAAAATAGAGGAAAAGTCAACACTTTTATTTAGCCCATCAACTTTCAACCCTAGACACAGTCAGCTGGTTCAGTTTATGAGCTAAGACTACTTACAAAAGAGAACCCACATAACCCATAGAGAAGAGAAGAAAATCCAGAAAGGTAACAGAAGAACCAACGAGAGGGTTACCTTGAGAGTTATGGGATGGCAGGAAGAGATTATGGACTCCAAACCTTGGCAACTTCTTTCATTGGGGCTTTCTTTTTCACCTACCATAGGCATTTTGTTCTCTCTTTCTTATTCCTGTGTCTGTCAGTAAAGAAGGAGGAGACAATCTCCTAGAAATGAAGATCCTTGAAGCCTTGAACCACCTGGTTTTGATATGAGAGAGAGAGAGAGAGAGAGAGAGAGAGAGAGAGAGAGAGAGAGAGAGAGAGAGAGAGAGAGAGAAGAAGAAGAAGCTTGAAAGTAGAAAAGAGGCTGAGAAATGAAAACACTTGAGGCAAAACAACCTCTATTTATTTAGTTTTAGACTCCCTTGCCACACCAAACTGAAACAACCAAAGCAAAAAAATGCTACGTGGCAGTTCCATATTCCACCTGGAAACTTACATGCTATTGCTGAAGGCTTAAGCAATCGACCAATTAGGCACCATTAGATAGAGGAAAAGCACGAAAAGCAGGATCGAAGGGCCATACCATAGCCCATAGGGATCCAACGGCTCATATATCCCAGCTCGGGTCACCCCGGTTAGGTCTATAATATACTTGAAAGCCAAAAGGCCAAAGCTCAAGTCCTTTTCATATTGTACTAGTACATCTAGGGTTTTATGTATTGATATCGGATTGGTGGATCATATTGGTATTGATCGAGATTGATATCAATATTTGATCGATAATATTTAAGGTATTGTCATTATTAGGGTATAAATTATAAAAAAAATTATTTATTTTTTAATGAAAAATAAAAGTAAAACCGATCGATTTAAACTAATACGGATCAATCCAAATAAATATCAATAGAGATCCATATCAAAACTCTGATCGGCTCTAAAGTTCAATTAAGTGGAATTGATGGATCTTAATCGGATCCGTTAGGGCCACTGACCTTGATTAACTCTGATTTTCTTAGTGGTCGTGGTCAAAGGAAGCAACCAGAAACATGCATGATCTCATCTTTTAACCACTATTTCTTTTCTTTAATTATGTTATTAGTAGCAAGATCTATAAGATTTTTGAGGTATAAATAAATTAAAAAAAATTAAAATCTAAAAAAATCTATATACCCTCTTTTTTTTTTTTAATTTTTTTAATTGATTCTATCCCAATTAAATCAGACATTAAGGCTATGTTTGGTAGCCAAGAGAAGAAAAGAAAAGAAAAAAGAATCTAGAAAAGAAAAGAAAAGAAAAAAGAAGAAAAGAGAAGAAATGGTGAGAAAATAAAAAGAATATGTATGTTTGGTTACCAAGAAAAGAAAAGAAAAGAAAAAAAAATTCAAAAAAATTTGAATTTTAAAAGAGAGATAAACACATAAGAAATTATTGTGTAATTATTTATTTTTTGTCTTATTATCTTTTCATATTTTCTAATGTTTTCTTGTGTTTTTAGCAAAAAAAAAATTTAGGAGAACAAAATTTTTTTTTATTATTCCCAAGAAAAATTTTGAATTTAAAAAGAAAAATTTTCTCTTAAAAGAAGAACTACTAGTGCAAAAAAAAAAATTCTTAATCAAGAAGAAAAAAAGTAAAAAAAGTATACTTTCTTCTTTTCTCTTCTTTTCTTTCCTTTTCTTTCTAATCCGGCGGAGCCGGGCGGGTCATGCTGTTACTTCTCAAAGAACCACGTCACGGAGGTGATGGTACAGTTTCTCTGTTTAAGGCGGGAATCACATGGGACCCACTGGTGTTTAGGAAAGTTAGAGACGCGTGTCGCTTAAATACTAGCCATGTGGTGAGTAATGGAACGTGGTGTAGCTGGTGCCCATTCGGGTCAGTGAATACCCAAAATAGCCTTCCACGATTCCTCCTCCACTTTTTGGTGTGTCTCTGTCTCCAACCTTTTCATTTCTTTTTCTTTTCTTATCTTTTCCTCGAAGTGGGAAAAGAAATTCCTCTTGTATCTTTTGAGTGTCCTACCAATCTTATAATATGATATAATGAGTCAGGGTATATAACCAAAAAAAAAGAAAAAAAGAAAAAAAAAAAGGGATGCTTTACACAAGCCAACCTAATTGGTTAGATGAGAGAATTTTTTCTATTTAGGAGCGAAACCGACCAACACCAAATGTGTGTCTTTAAAAATGAATAATTTTAAGAGATGAAGAGATCATTTCAGAAGAGAGAGAGAGAGGGTGGAGCACTAGGAGAGGTTATGTCCTCGAATATAAAATATTTTTCATAATTTTATTAAGAGGTTCATCAATTTTAGTGATAAGATAGGTCGTTGATGTGAAAATTTTGATACATGGATAGATAGATTTAGTCATTTACGATTGGGTTAGTATTATCAAATATCATGATGTAATTAAACTAAATACCCTCCCATTTGTTTGGCATTAAAATTTTCAATTTACATTTGTCCATGTATGCTTATGCAACCCGTTGTAATCCTTTGATTTTAAGAGTTTTATTATGTTAATCGGCAAAAAAAAAAATTTATTCTTCTGATCAATTCACCATATATATATATATATATATATATATCAATTCTGTGCATCTCATTGACTGATGGGTCCATCACACATTGCTTGTTAACTACATTGATGAGACCTTACAAATACTGTGACATTAAAAGAGAAATTGAATGACCTATCAATCATGCTTTCCTTTGGTGAGCGGTAGCGGAGCGCGTGTTTGGAAATTATCTTTATTTTTCTTGATGTATGATATATCAATGCTAAGGAGTCAGATCTTGATCTCTAGTGCCACTGGAGGCTCATCGTGCATCCAATGGTTGAGAGGATCTAGATTTGGGCCTCCAGTGGCATTGGAGAGGATCTTGTTGTTAACCTCATGTATCTATGATTCTCACAGCCCAATCACATCTTAGAAAAATAATTTTGTTCTTTATCTTTTATTTATTTGATTTTGATTTTTGGAAAAAGACTGAACACATCTCCTAAATGTTGTTTCTAGGAGATCAGCAAAACCAACTGATTTATCACTCAAAAGAAGACTAAGCAAACAAATTAGTTATATGATAAAGGAATGTCAAAGACAACTGCTAGCATAATCGGTTGGTTATCCTATCAGTCTACATTAAGCTATCCCTTCTTCCCTTTCTTGTAGCCATTTGTATGGTTCTAAGATGATCAATAAAGTAAGTCTTAATTTTGGGGCTAATGGATATAGGGTGCCAATTACATGTCCTATTTAACAGATCTAAAGGATTGAGACCAATTACTGGCTAACCTACCTTTTAAAAGAAAATAATAAAAATAAAAATAAAAATAAAAAACCTAATTCAATGTCATTCATTAAAATACTTCGAAAGCACATTCAAATATTTCTTAATCACTCGAGTGCACACTATAGAACACACTTTTCAATCTTCCATTCATGCTGAATTTTCTTTTATCGAGTCTTTTAAATGGGACCTACTTAACCGAGTACTATGATAAAGTGATAATATTAATAAAAAAAAATTGATTATAAGATAACAGAAGTCAAAGACAATTGCTAGTGCAGTTGGTTGATATTTAATGTAATATTTTTTTAAATATTACATTAAAAAATGATCAAATGATTTGAATTATCCTATATATATATATATATATGTATATTTATATAATATTTTTCTTTAAACACTTTGAAAGCACATTGGAAATTTTCTTAACCATCCAAATAAATGCTATAAAAAACACTTTTTTCTTACGATCATCCATTCATGTTAAATTTTATTTTATCTAATCTCTTAAATGAAACTATTTAACTAAGTTTTGATTTCCTAATTACGCCATAATAATAAGACTAAATAAACAAATCTGAAAGTCGAAGACAACTGCTGGTGCAGCTTTTGGCACCCCTACCAATATACTTTGAGATACCCCTCTCTCCCCTCTCTTCTAACCATTTGTAGATAGTTTTGGGGCTAATGGATTTTAATATGGCCATGGAGTGCAAATAATTACATGCCACATGTCACACATTCGAAGGATCAATTTTTTTTTTCTCGCTAAAAGGTCATTTGTATTAGAAAAAGGAGAGGACAAAAAAAAAAAAAAAAAAAAAGAACCGAAAAGGAAAGAGAAAAATTACAAGATTACAAGGTCAGATACTAAACATCGAAAAACTAACTTCCTCCACCTCCGGCATTGCCATCAATAGGGGAAGTTAACCAACCAATAAAATAAGATCATACATCCCATTCAATATTGCTCCTAACAATGGCAAGAAGCTTATAAAAGTAGAAGTAGTATTTTTTGCTGCCATTTTGGCCAAATAATGAGCAACAAAGTTTCTTTTTCTATAATAGTGAGTTATCTTCCATTCAATATTCTCCAGATAGGAAAGAAATGAATTCCAATCAGATCAATTAATTACTAAATCCTACATTAATTAAAAATTATATAAAGAAAAAAGATTGATCAAATGATTTTTTAACCATTCTATCTAAATTTTATTCTTTAAAATACATCAACGGTACACTTTACAAATCATCCTTTTTTGCTGAATTTTCTTTCATTCAGTCTCTTAGATAGGACCTATTTAACTGAGTTTTGATCCTCTAACTACTAGTATGCTTTAAGAGCTCCCTCTCTCCCCTCTCTTCTAGCCATCCGTAGTGTTTTATTATACTTGATAATGATGGTCTTAGTTTTGGGGCTAATGGATATTTGCATAGATCTATGATGCCAATTACATGCTACATGTCACACGTTCAAATGATCAAGATCAATTGATGGCTAATTTCTTTTCTGCTATAAATCATCAAAGTAATGATTATTATTAAGATAAAGAAGAATACAAATCAATGAGTGAGAAATACCAATGAGCTACAACTCCACCTTTCGCATTGCCATCAGCAGAGAAATAACCTAATTAACAGAAAAGGAAAAAAAAAAAAATATTGCTTTATGAAAGTCTATATCGGGGTCTAAGTTGTGATCCCAGCTGACATCATTGAGAATATTAGAGCACTATCCCAGATTGAAGATCCTCCTATTGCAGTTGCATGATTTTCCAATCTATCAGCCACCATATTCACTTCACGAAAACAGTGCAAAATGTATACCATACTATTCTACATAAAAGATCACACCATCCTATCTACATGTTACTCTTTAAACACTTCAAATGCTATTTTACATATTTCTTAGACGCGCAAATGAATGCCATAAAATACTCTTTACAATCTTCCCATTATGTTGAATTTTCCTCGATCTAGTCTCTTAAATAGGATCTATTTAACTGAATTTTAATCCTTTAACTATGGCACAATGACAATACAAACAAAACAATGAAAAGTTGTTTTGCTTGTATGATAAGAAAAAGTCGAAGACAATTGCTAGTGCAGTAGACAGGTATCATCCTACTAGTGTACTTTAAGACACACCCCTCTCTCTTCTCCCTAGCTTGTAGCCATTTGTAATGTTATATTATACTCAGACAATGAAAGTCTTAGCTTTGGGACCAATAAAAATGGAGCGCAAATTACATGCCATATATCACATATCCAAAGGATCAAGATCAATTGATGACTAAACTCTTCTTTTAACATCACATAAAGATAAGAGAGCATGGTCAAATGATATTTTAATCATCCAATCTAAATGTTATTCTTTAAAACACTTCAAAAGCACATTTGAATGTTTCTTAACCATCCAAACCAATGCTATAAAACAAGCTTTATTTATAATAATTCGTTTATGCTGAATTTTCTTTCATCCTGTCGATTAAATAAGAACTACTTAATTGAGTTTTGATCCTCTAACTAAAATGGAAAAAAAGAAGAGAGCGCACGATCAACTGAACTTTAACCATCATATTTCAATGTTATCTGCAAAACACTTCAAAGGCACATTTGAACATTCTTAACCACACAAATAAATACTAAAAAATAAATTAAATATTTCATGATGAATATTTTTTCATCTAGTTTTTTTAGATGGGACCTACTTAATTATGTTTTGATCCTTTAACTATGGTATTGACAAATTCTAAGAGCCCCAAACCTAGAGGGTACATGGACTTGAGATTTTAGCATAAACAACAACTAAAAATAAAGTTTCGTCTTGAGAATCTAAAGATGACATTCTTTAAATGAGTATGTCTAAAATGAAATCCCATGATTATTTTTAAGATTTTTTCTTAACAATAATTTACGTGTGTTTTTTTTTTTGGGTGGAAGATTTGCGTGTTTTACAAATAAAGTACTTAGATAAGGATTTCTGTTGGCACTACAAATCCATTTTTCATTTTCATCAGATTAATATAAATCAGATATTTTTTGAATAATAACTAAAAAAATTAAAAAAGAAAAAGTTAATTTCTTCAATGGATACTTCTGTTTTCTCTTTTATTTTTTCATTAGCACTCCAACGGCGATTTGGATCAAATTTTTCTATAGATGTTCAAACGGTAAGAAAAATCAAAATGGAATCAATTAATTCAATGTGATACCTAAAATCAGTCAATAGCTTTTTGGAACAACTTAGGATTCAACTAAGTATAAAGTTTTCTTAGTAATAAATAAATTGGAGTGAAATAGTTTTCTATACTGCCAAATATAGGTTCAAGATATTATTATTTTTTCTTTTTTTTCTTTAATATATAGGTCCAATATGAATGATATCATTTTTTGTTTTATCATTAATGTGATGTGGGAGATTCCACCCACACTGGGGGATCCACTCTCTAAACTTGGACACTGGTTTCACAACTACAGATTTCCAATTTTTCTTTTCTTTTGTTACCTTCCAAACAGTAGTGACAACCCCCTCACAATGCCAAGTGTCCCTCAAAGGGATATTTGGTGGAAACAAAATTGAGTGAGGAAAGTAATTGAAGTTCAACTGATCTATAATGGGATCTTTCATCATCACTCCGAAAAAGAAGATCTGGTTGTCAGGGTGAGGTATGGGGTCCACCTTAGCTTTGTTCTCTGGAAAAATAGAAAAAAATTTCATTTCCAAGACACACCTTGTGATCAGTTTCTTACATTACATCAGGGGTTGGTTGTGCTGATGCGTTAGTTAATGTGTTAATGACTTCATATTGTGCAGAGGTTATCTTTGGTCATTTCTTTATCATCTCCAACCCCCCACAATAAATACGCCTTTCTGTACCAAATAATATTAATAGCCAAAACACCAAATTTAACCGACTCAATTGTGTACACATGTTTGTTCGAATCGATTCGTTTCAGTCAATTAATTGTAGTTTGCAGCATAAGTTAATGCAAAATGAGGTCTTTAAATTGAGTCAACACAGTTGAGTCTGAATCTGACTCTTGAAATTTTAAGGACTCTCTATATGACAATGAAGTAATATATATAAATGGGGTTGAAAGTTAAAATGGTTGGAACTTGCATTCTTGTCATTCAATGTGCCATCTTAATTAATGCTTAGCAGCATTTCTCTTGGGTTTAAATTTTCTTAAGGATTTAACAGTTGGGAGGGTCTTGATATGTATCTCAGTCATTGGATCCTCATTTTCGCTCACTACCTCATCACAGAGAATTTTTATGCTTCTCGATATTGCAACAATGATAAAAGCTACTCAAGCCCACATATTTTCCAATTATATACAAAAAAAGAATGCTTCATGGCACATCGCATAATTTATGCATCTAGACACAGGAGCTAGTGAAATTACTATTTTGCCGTCACTGAAATCAAGAATCCTATCTATATTTATGCTTCAACATGCACTCTCATTGACCCCCACGTTGGTGCAGGGGTACACAACCAAAATCACCACAAGTTTATGCAAAATCAGGTCTTTCAATTGAGTCAACACAGTTGAGTCTGAAGTTGAGTCTTGAATTTTAAGCATTTTCTATATATGACAATGAAGCAATATATATGGGGATGAACTTCTAGCTCAGTGGCAGGCAACTAGGCAGTTGGTTTTTAGAAAAAGTCTAGGGAAGGGCAGGTTAGACCCTCCTATCCCCCACCTTTTTGAAATATAATAATAGTAGGTTAATAATGAGAAATAACTGTCTCCACCCAGTCATTGATCCCATCCAGTCCTTCCTCATTTATCGTCATATTCGTGTCCCCATAATTTGATGTCTTTGTTGGAATATAGTAGAAGACGTTGATCATCTTCCTTTGAGTGCCCCCTTCTCTTCAAGGATATGGATGAAGAGAGTTCTTAGTAGCTGCTAGCCAGTGAACAGAGGCCTCTCCTCCTCCGGGGAGAGAGGATTTGGATTGATATGATTTTGGCAGGGAACCCTATTTGTAACATAGTTGGGAAGCTCTCCATGATACCACAATCAATCATATCTGGACGAAACGCAATCTTCGTAGAAAGGCCTTCAAATTTCGATTAGTTAATATTTGAATGGCTATGCCGAAGGTGAATCAATAGTTCAATAGTAATTTTGCTTATATTCTCTCATTCATTTGATTTAATGAAATTCATTTGTTGATTCTTGTTGGCAAAAAAAAAATATGAAATTCAAATTGAGATAGATTTGTATATTTTATGGGTCTTATTCTCTCTCTCTTAAAAGGATTATGAGATAGATTTGTATATTTTGTGGGATTAGCAATGCAAAATGATAGTTGACTTATGATTTTTTTAATGATATTTCTATTGATGGACATGAAAACCAGATGTTTTTAGAAGATAGAGAATAAGTTGACTCTTGAAATTTTTTTAATGAACTTTGATCAGTATTGTTGATATCAAATTATTAATAGGTTGAATCAATGGCTTGGTCAACATAGCCGACATGCACCAATTCCAACTTACTCAATGGGTTGAGTACACATGTTCATTCGATTTGATTCAACACAACTGAGTCTGAAGATGACTCCTGAAATTTTAGCATTTCTCTATATGACAAGGAAGTAATATAGATGGGTCTATGAGTTAAACAATCTTATGCTAAGTGCTTACGATGGCTGGACCTTGCATTCTTGTTATTGAATTAGTCATCATAATTAGTGCTAAGCATCATTTCTCCATATAGCCATGATGACGAAGCTACTCTAGTGCCCCTAATTAGTGCTACGCAGCATTTCTCCATCTACCAATGATGACCAAGCTACTCTAATGCCACATATTTTCCTTACATTGAAATAGAGGAAGCTCATAGAAATAAAATAAAAAGAAGAAATAGAGGAAGCTTTCAAATTAAATTTTGAGTTAGAAAAAATAAATAAATAAATAAAGAGAGGTAAAATTTCGTCACCCACGATATGAAGAGAAAATCTTTGGAACTAAAGTTTCGATTTGAATTGAGTGTTTGAATGGTTTCTGCTGTTTTTGATAATGTGATGTGATTTTTTCTTTTCTGTCGTTGATAATGCCGGAGGTGGAGTAAAAAGATGAGGTATCATTTTTGTTCTCAACATCTGTTGATGACAATGGCGAAGGTGGGGATGAGGTCTGATGCATTTATTTGGCTCACTGAGCTGTTATGTGTTTTATTTATTTTTTCTATTAATAATATTCTTTGCTGACTTTAAAGAAAAAAAAATCTCTCTAACTATGCTATGCTGATTGCAAAGTTCTATCTCAAGTCCCAATTTACTAGGGGTGGTTGCAATGAACTCGTCAGCAACATATCCGGCGGGCTGAACTGAACCCTTTGGCTGTGGATCTGCGATGGTGGGTTTTGAGCCGGATAGAGGTGGTGGCAAGTGTTTTTTTTTTTGGGGGGGGGGGGGGGGGGGGGGG
>NC_056558.1:31083541-31140748 GCF_013358625.1 Macadamia integrifolia
TGGGTGATTTGGGTGCTTGAGGTGAACCCTTTTGGGTGTGGTACATCGCAATAGGGAGCTTGAGATGAGTCCATCAATTATGTGATGGATTCCATTTGTGTGATTTAACCCGTACAAGAATGATTCTCATACGAAAATCTGATTCACATCCTCCTCCTTTGTAAGTGTTGTTCCTGCCCTAGGTCGATTGGGTCGTTTGACCACTTCAGTAGAAATCTAAGATATTATTGACAATCTAGCTTTTTCTGCAGTGATTTACCACATTATGTGAGAGCGTACGTAACATGCGTTAGTGGACATGCATTCAGGATGTACGTACCATCATATCTGGTTAGCTAGCTATTGCTTTTGATGTGCATCAGAAAGCTCTCAAAATGCTTTCCCCTTTACCAATTAATGTAAGAAATTGATTTATTGCTAGTTCAGTTTCCTCTCCCTCCTTTTTCGTGGTTGGTTGCTATTCCCTACTTGTTTTGCTGGGTTTGTTGAGTGATTGCTGTCGCTTTAACCTGTGTTGGCTTCTTGGGTGGCCTTGTGGAGGGCCTCTCCCCTCCTCTATTGTATTTTCCTTTGTTTAAATATATCATTTATTCATGAGAGAGAGAGAGAGAGATATTTTCTTCAACCATGGTGATTTAACATTATGATTGGAGTCTTGAAACAGTCAATCTCATCATTAACTCTCATCTCTTAGCAAGGAATGTCCGATATACCCTTCCTTGTTGAAATGAGAGGGTCAAGTCCCGTTGTTAAAGAAAATTTCTCTTCATCAAGGGCAAAAGGAAACTCATTAGTGCAAAAAAGAGAGAATCTCTCCATTCACTATGATTTAATTAGCAATATGATTGAAGTCCTAGAACAATGAATCTCATCTTTAATTAGCTCTCATCTCCTATTGATGAAAATCCAAAAATATTCTTCCTCGATCAAATTAGAGGGCCAAATCCCTTAATTAAAAGATATTTTCTCTTCACCAATCACCATGGGTCAAAAAAATCAATCTAAAAAGTAAAATTCAATCCATGAATCATGAATCTATGGTGGAATATTACCCTGCTTATGGGGAGCTGTGGTCTCCTCAAGCATAGAACATATGAGCTGTGGCTGTCAAATATGTAAATTTTTTGTCTGTCCCATAGAAGGTAGGAGTGACCTTGGAAGTTGGAAACAACCCAAACAAGATGCCATATTGGCAATATCCCATAAAGGAGACCCACCATAGTGTTAAAGATGTAGAGCTAAAGATAGCCCAACTACCATGTATTTCATCCATAATTGTTAGCACCAGGCTTTATACTCTTTGGCTTTGAATTGTGTTGAAGTTTCTTGTTTAAGAATGCTCTTTTTCTTCTTTACAACCTATTGGATGGTTGTTAAAAGAACCCTAATTTGTTTGCAAGTTGCTTTGAATGGAATCCTAGTGGGTTCTGTCACTTTGGGCTAAGTTTGAAGTGACTAAAGTGTTTTTGGCCATTTGGCTCTTCTGTTATAATCAGAAACAGCTCTGAACAGATTTATGCTTTTATAAAGAGAAGATCCTGTCTATCCTGATATAGAAATTTCTCTTATTTCATCAAAATGAGTTTTGAATTTATATCACATAGGTGTATCATGAAAAACAAGAGTTGGGTTTGATTATGGAGAAAAGTATGAGACATGAAGAAAAGTTATGGCATCCAAGTTGGTACATGAACTTCCTGAAATTAGAATCCACATCAACTTCCATTCGATTTAAACATCACCACCACTAACCCTTACATTCACTATAATGAATCAGACTCTCCAATCCAATCCCAAAACCTTAACTAAAAGTGGGCTAGGCAGGATACTTGGTAGCACTAGCATCTCTCAAAGGAATCGTGAGAAATGATAGTGATTGTATCTTGATAAAAAGATGTACCCGGATATTGAGATATTAAACTTGTAGCGTTGATGTGGTTTCCTTGCTTGATGTATTCGAGAAAACCTATATAGACTGTTGAAGCAAGGGTTCATGAAGGCGACTAATGTGTAAGTATGGTGTCTAATACACATGGATGCTTTAATAGCCAAAATTTAAAAGATGTAAAAAGATAAGAATCCCTTGACCTACTTGGCCATGGCTTGGCACACAAATGTGATTGAAATGTACCCAAGGAGTCCCATAGACATGAGAATGAGGATCACCTAGGGGTTTGCACCATTGAGAAACACATCTATATATATCCTCAACTTTTAGAACTTCCCAAACCAATGTGGGACTAAACAAAAACCCGTTTAGCTCACTGCTCAAGAAAATTTTTCCTCCAAAAGTTTTGAGCTCAACCACAAAATCAAAAGTAAAAGTAACAAACAAGTAACTAGTAGGGGATATTTTGTTGCTGAGTTCTATGTTTTCTTCGAAGCAATACACATTTCCATGACTCAGAACCTAGATAAGATATGGATAAAGTGTGATTCAAGCTCAGTGGTGTATTGTATATCTGAGAGGATAATCCAGTGGTGTTTCCAACAAAAGTTGAGATTTTACTGTTCTTTCCTAGATAGTATCAATTGGAAGATATTGGAATGCTATAGGGAAGCGAACAAGGTGGTTGATTCGCTAGCGAGAAAAGCTTCTATGACACACACCTTAGGTATCTGGTTTTCTCCACTAGAATATATTACTGAAGATAAAATATGGGAGGGCTAGATAGACCTCGGTATAGATTTGGTTGATTTTTGTGTTATTCTTTGAACTTGCAGGATGCCGCCTTTGCTGATGGCAATGCTGAAGGTGGAGAGGCATCCTAGTAGAGCTGATTTTGTGCTATTTTTGGTCTAGATTTAATCTAGAATTTATATTTGTACCATGCTTTTCATTTTTATTAATATATACTTTGCTGAATTTTAGAAGAAAAAAATAAAAAATAAAAATGGGAGGAGGTTAGTTATGATGCCAGCTTTCTTGGAGCTAACGGCTCAACCAATGAAAGGACTAGGACAGAGGGGCATAGCAGACTTTTTTAAGATGAAGAAGAGAAAGATAGACACATATATAGGTATAGTGGCAGCTTACCAAACTTTTTCTCTATATTTAAATATATAAATTACAACATCTGATTTACCCAAAAAAAAAAATGAGGGATGTATCTATTTTTTTTTCTGGTCAGAGGTCGTATCACGTTTATGATCCCAAAACCTGATATAGAATTTATCTGATTTCATGAGAATGAGTGTTTTGGTTTTTATACACCTGGGTATAGTTCCGTTGGTTCTATGGTGTTGTGTTAATAAAGGTCTTCAGTTCAGGTCTCCGCACGATTAATCTATTACATGGATTAGATGTGACTATGTGTAACTCGGATTTACCTTTAGGTTTGAAGCGTAAACCCCGAACAGATTCTAGGGGTTTCTTGTTAGGAAAAAAAAAGTGTTTTGATTTTTATCATGGGAGGGCGCGCAGGTGTTCTTAAGCAGGGGGAACTGATCATTTAAGCCATTCATTGCCATCCCTCAACTGCCGTGTTGTCTTTTGGCATTTCTCAGTGGAGTGATCAGGGTCGGGCTACAAGGGATCTGTACCAATCTGTACCAATTGTATCACTAGTTGGATCTGCCGTATATGAGCAATATATATCCCATTAATTATGAATATACCACCAGCCTGAGCTGTGGTTTCTGAATGACTCTCATAAAGTCATAAAAAGTGATCGGTTAAGGGTACGTGAGAATATTATGGCCATACTAGTTGCCACTCAAGCAGGGAACCCTAGTGTCAAAAGATTGACACAATAGCAAAGCTTTCTTCAAGTGCATGAACTAAACTGGTTGATATATAGTGGAAGCATCACTTACAATCGCTCTTTGGGTCAGATTCTATTTGGTATTCCTATCAAATGCATTTCAATCTTTTCTTGCTTTGAATCAAAATTTTAGTACCTTTTCAAAATTAAAAGTTACCTTTAGGTTTAATGGGGAGCAAGAATATTCTGGTCTGGCTACTTCTAAGTTCTCCTTTGTTTTTTTTATAAACAATTTTTTGTTCTTATTTTCTAAGAGAATTATTTACAATTACTTCATGTAAAATAACACTCCCTTATACTTGCTAAAGATGCCTTGTGATAGAAGTGAAAGTATATGGCTGAGTCTTTGTGATGGACGACCCAATAGTCATTTTCATTTATAAATAAAATTTCAGTAAGAAAGATACGTGATGGAATGTAATGAGATTTTTGAAAATTTATGTCACTTGAATCTTATTTTTTAATATATATATATATATTCTCTTACACGAAAACTTGACCGATGACATGAGTGTGAGATCATCTTTTTGTGGCACATAGTTTTCTTCATGTATAGCTAGCATCCAATCATTATATAAGCATGGATTAGTGAAACGGGTGTTGATCAATGGACTGGTTGGATGGAACCCAATATTGGAAGTGCTACTGGTGCAACAAAGGAAGGTCCCCTGGTTTGCTGCACAATGCTGGTCCTTCCTCAATTCATACTTGGATGGAATCATTTGGAAAATATCCCATAATTTTAGAGAGGCTAATTTCATTGCGGATTACTTAGCAAGAGATGCGGCTAAGACTAGTGTCTTTGGAATTAACGTCACCTTTCTAGGTCATGTAGTGGAGCTCCTTAGCAAAGACGCTAATGGAAGACCCAACTGTAGGTTTGTTAGTGCACTTTCTCCTTCTCCCTACTGATGGCAATGCCGAAGGTGGGGGTTTTGGAGAGGGTTGATTTGGCTATTGCTTGATGTACTGATTTCTTTATTTTTCTATCTTTTCAATAATATCATCCTTTAGCGAAAAAAAAGCGCTTTCCAGTTAGCCACGTTAAAAGTGTAAAGTATGTGTAGGCCTATTAACAATTGAACCCATTATGAGAGGACATTAGTTGTCCAGTCAGACAGGGTTGGCCCCTACTCCTAGTTTATATGATGTAAGTGATCCATATTAGTTGTTAATATTAACAATTGCGTGAAAAGCGAGCTAACAAGAAATGGGTGAAAACATAGTGGGAAGTAGTGCATCAAACGCTATGGATTCTAGTATACTTCTCCCTTGTTCATTTAGTTTATCCTTTCATCTATATAATTTATCTTGTAAGGCATGACAGATCCATTATTTGAAAAACGGTCACTCATGTTTTTTTTTTCCCCTTAAGGTCAGCAATATAATTATATTAAAATAAAATAATAAGAGTACACGGAGAGCTCTAACAGGAGCCCTATGAAAAACTATAGAAATGAGCTCTTTCTCCCCACCTTCGGCATTGCCATCAGCAGAGAGGACAACCCCCTAAATTAGACATCGACCAAATACTTAAGAAAACCTATAAAGTGGCTTTCCTTGCGCATCCTAACATATATCTGCTATTGTAAACTGTGGAGGAGCATCCCAGATTGAAGTTTCTCTATTCCTGTGACTTCTGTTAAATTTTTTGAAAATGGAACTAAAATGGTGAGACTCATCTAATGTTGAAGCTGCATTTAGTAACGTTCTAGAAAAATGTTTTTGGAGTTTTTTCGTTCTACAGGAATGAAAAAAACAGAATAAAACATTTGGTGCATTTATGGCACGTTTCGTTTTTTTTTTTGGAACAAAAAGTAAACAAAAAAAGAGAAAAAAGCTAGAAACGTGAATTGACAAAACGACAAAAGGTAGTTCCGTCGTTCCAGTTTCGTTCAAAAAAAAAAAAGAGGATATTTTGACACAGAAGCTGAAATTTTCGTTTTTGATACGAAACATCGTTTCTGAAACAAAAACATTGCCAAACGCAACCTAAATCTCAATCCTTTCATAATAACGTATGAAGAGAATCTTTTATTTTTTATTTTATTTTATTTTTTTTCAGGAAAAGAAATTACAGTTACTAGAGACCCCCGAGTAATGGTAGAGAATTATTAACTGTCGATCTTGTATCTAAAAAGTAACAAGATCGACCATTTTGAGACATCACATATGCCTAGCAGAGATCAAACACTTTCTCTGCCATATTAGAAAGCCATCCATTTATCAAAGCAGTGGAGAGTTCAAATGCACACACTAGTACTTGGCCGAATGGAATCATAATTCCAGGACTTCCTCACCAACAACTCCCTCACCCAAAGCATGGTTGTGTGAGTGACAGGGGGGCTGAACAGAAAAAGGTCTATGAAAGACAAATAATACATCTAGAAAACAAGTCATGTAACTCCCATTCAGAAAAGGTCAAAAAACAAACTTAAGGGTAACGCAACTAACCAGAAATTCCCGTTACAGAATACCAATAAGAGGTGCTTTAATTACATGGTAATATATTAGGAACCTAAGAATTTTTTTTTGTTTTTTGTTTTTGTTTTTAAATTTTTTTTAATATTTATTAATATCAAGTAATTGTAAAAAATCAGAAAAAGAGAAGGGAAAGGAAGATACAACATGGCAGCTAAATTAGGCAATCAAGGTAGATCCCAAAAGCAACCAACTAGTCCAAAAAAAAAAAAAAAAAAACAAACAAACAACCAAAGAAGACAAACAAAGCATTTGCAGAAAAGGCAACAAAGGATATACCAAGTAAGGTACCATCATAAAAGAAAACCAAGGAGATCGAGACCATGCAATATGGACACCCCGAGAGACCAAATGTGGCTGATAGTAGAGCATATGGCAAGTTTTCTAATATCACTAATTCTTCCATGATCAAAGTATTTAGGAAACCATTTAACTTCCATAGTGGCACTTGCTAGGTGACATGCGATTAGGACAGTAGTAAATCAATACATTAGACCAAATCTTTTTTTTTTTTTTTTTTTTTTTTTTTGTGAAGGGGCATTGGAAAGAAGGCGATCTCTACATTTTGTCCCCGACCAACAGAAGTCACAATAAGGAGCACCATAATTGATCCCCAATAAGGAGATCAACTATGGGGAGAGCAGTGAGGGATCCGGATCCTCTCCATAGAGTCTATGGATCATAGAGTGATTCCACGGTTGGGAGGACCCGGGTGCACATCTCGAGGTCATCCCAATTGTGAGATCACTCTATGTTTATTTATTTATTTATTTTTTTAAATCCCACGGTTGGGAGAACCCATGCACACGTCTCGAGATCACCCCAACATAGATCACTTTATGATACATGGGCTCTATGGAGAAGAATCCTAAGCAGTGAGAGGTATCACCAAGCAGTGAAAAAGTGAGGGTTATGTGCATTTATGGGAAAAATTCAATGCAGAATGGTTACTGTAGACCATGGGAGAGCTTAATTATTGGATCTGAAATATAAGAGTAAGTCATCATATGAGCCAGTCCTCACTGGCCTAAGGCCACAACTTTAGCAGTCTACGAGATCAATCTTGCGATAAAATTCCATTGGACCAATGAACACAAACAATAATAATAATAAGAAAATCAATTGGCAAGAGGTTTGGACATGTCCCTTTTGGCTCTGTTAAAAAGAGAGGTATTTTTTTTTTTTGCTCATAAACTTAATTTTGATGGGATTTTTTTCAAGCTTTCTATTGATGATGGAATTTTAGGATACTTTCCTATGTATTACCAAATCAAGCAATGTATTCAAAAAATTTGACGGTCCAATGTTAAATAATCATCTAGTTATAGAGATCATCAATTTGAGCATACTCCTTGAGAAGATTTGTTAGTCAATCATTAATGTTAGGACTAAGTTTTCTTTAAACCTCACCGATGTATTTAAATGGATGTTAAGGAATAATCGAGGGCATTTTGAATCTTTCCTATAGGAGATGAGAGTAATGATGACAGAAGTATTTTGGGTGGATCCTTCTCCACTGGTGAAGTAAAGAAGAAGACGAAGAAGAAGAAGAAGAAAGGGTGATACCAGGAAAAACTGGCCCGTGATCCAGATACTAAGTATTACTCCAAAAATATTTTTCTTCAATATGCTGAATCAATGACTTGGCCAGCTTGGCCAAGACACCAAATTTAACAAACTCAATTGGTACACATGTCCGATCGATTTGGTTCATTTGATTCAGTGAATTGTTGCTTGACTTTACCCAAATTCAGGTCTTTGAATTGAGTCAACTCAGATGAGTATGAAGCTGACTGGGTCTTCAGATTTTATTACTCTATATATCACAAGAAGGTATAATATAGATGGGGTTGTGAGTTAAACAAACTTGTGCTTCCAATGGCTGGAGTGCTGGACCTTGCATTCTTATCTGTTTTTTAATGAGTCATTAATATTTGTTGTACATGGAATTAGAGGAAGGTCTCTCCAAACTAAATTGAAAAAAAAAAAAAAAAAAAAAAGAGCTCATTCTCTGAATCTATGGTGGAATATTACCCTTCTGATGGGGAGCTTTGGTCTCCTAAAGCAGAGAACATGAGCTGTGGCTGCCAAATATGTGAATCCTTTTTCTGTCCCATAAAAGCTAGGGAATCCCATAAAGAAGGACACCAACCCTAGTATTAAAAGACGAGTAGCTAAAGAAATCCCAACTACCTTACATGTTTCGAACTATATATTTACTAGCACTTGGCACAAGGCTTTATACACTTTGATTTTTGATTGTGTTGAAGCTTCTTGTCGGAGGGTACAATATTTCTTTCCTTCTAGATGGTTGTTAAATGGATCCTAATTTATGTTTC
This sequence comes from Macadamia integrifolia, assembly GCF_013358625.1. NCBI lineage: Eukaryota > Viridiplantae > Streptophyta > Magnoliopsida > Proteales > Proteaceae > Macadamia > Macadamia integrifolia. The sequence goes on from NC_056558.1 coordinate 31,092,126, forward strand.
TTTAAGTGGGATCATAGTGGCTACTTTTGGTTGTAAGAGAAATTAAAGAAAAGGAAGAGGGAAAGAAAAAACTTCAAACCTCAAAATTTTTTTTTTTTTTAATTATTATTCCATGTGATTGTATAAATTACTTAAAATTTTTATCATATTCAATAATGATACAATTTATATGTAATTTTATTTTATATTTTAAAGAACAAATATTATAATGCAAAGTCAAGTAAAATTTAATAATCAAATATGAAATGATTTGAATATAATGATAGAGTCACATGGATTAATGACAACAATTTATTTATTTATATTTTTTAATTTGAAAATTTCACTTGCTCTCCCTTTAATTCCCCTTGCAACCAAATGAAGCTAGTAGTTTCCAACCCCAAGGGGTAGCCGAGCTGGCAAGGGACCTTTGCCTCAGACAGCGTGTGGTTCTGAGTTTGACTCCTTTTACTTCCTTGGGCACCACTGATACGGGGGTGTTTAGTGCTTTTCACTGCTTTTAGTGAAAGTTAAGAACCTATTGCAGGCTTGGATACCCTTCGTTAAAAAAAAAAAAGTAGTTTTTCCGGGTTCTCAAGTTTGAAATGACAACATTTTAGCTTTTCTGTTAAAATCAGAAACAACCTGAACAGGTTTATGGTTTTACAAAGCAAAGATCCTATCCATAGGATATATAAATTTCTCTTATTTCATCAAATGAGAGTTGAATTTATATTATTATATATGTCATGAAGTACAAGAGTTGGATTTTGTATTACACATGTATCATGAACAAAATTATGAGATATGAAAGTTATGGCATCCAAGTTGGTACTTGAAATTTCTTAAATAAGTAATCCACATCACTCTCCATTCCATTTAAACATCACCACCTCAAACCCACACATTCACTAAAATGTATCTGAACAGCCAAATCCAACCCCAAACCTTTTATAAAAGTGGGTTACGCAGGATACCTAGTGGCACTAGCATCTCTCAAATGACTCATGAGAAATACTAATGATAGGGGCCATAAGGGTTGTATTTCATTTACTAATCCCTAAAACCTGATTAGCCCACTTTTTCATTGCCATCCTTAAATGTAGTCATGTAACTTTAGCTTGTTGTGCTACTTATAGTACCGTACAGTAGTATTAGCATCTCCTAGTGGAATCATAAGAGCTGTTAGTGCTATTGGTCATTTTAATGAGTCTGTATGTAAGATTTTCTCCTTTGATGGGCCAGCATAGTCATTGCCTTTGTTTGTGAAAATCAGATTAGTGGAGTGTTGTGTTATGGTTAACTTAATAATGGTAAGGTAATCACCGATTGGGTATTAAGCATATTTGACACTTTAAATAGTATGAAATAATGTGTATGTGCCTAAATATATTATATAGTCCTCTAATGGCAAATGATTGGATTTTTTTTTCGTTGGGTTGATCCCTACCCTCACTATTTATGTAGTCTGCATTGGTCCATTAAGTGTATAACCTAGAAAACCTAAAGAGAAAATGATAGATAAGACTAATGGCCGTCATAGACAGGAGAGCATTCTTGCAAGTAATCTTCTCCGACTATGGATCCTAATATGTTTGAAACACTTTTTGTTTATCCATCAAGATGAAATCTAAGAAGATAAATATTAGCACAATTGGTGCTATCTTGGGAGATTATGAAATAAACTTTGTTGCTTCACTAAGGATTAGGAGTTAAAAATGGGCAAAACAACGCTATCCACTTACTCAGTCATTGTGGCAGTTCACAAATCAATGGGAGTCCGTGCAGAGGCATCTTTAGTGCATGAGACAAGGAGATAACACAATGTTTATGCATCCACATGTGTCTAGGTGTAGCCATATGCAAGTGGATAGCTTTATTTTTTCCATTTTTATATTAAAAGAAAAAAGACTGAAACTAACCAATAACCTATAGAGTGTATACGTACCCTCTTGGGTCTTGGCGCTTACTTCACCGAGAGTGAAGATGGTATAAAGATCGACTCTTGTCACATAAATTCCTCTTTTTCTCCTATCATTTTCCTCCTATTCTGATGTGCGTGGGTAAAGTTCCCTTAGATACAGTTCCTTGGTATGTCAAGGGATAAAAAACAAAAAAAATCATCCGTTGAGCAGGTTATTCCTCCATTTCCCATACCTTAGCTGGGTGTTGTCTTGTCACGCACCATCTTCTCTCAATGGACAGTGGTTACTGGTAACGGTTGGGCCACAAGGGTGACAGGCCTTCTTTACGTACTGTACCAGGGCTTAAATAAAAAGCATGGACCGTATCTTTAGGTACCACTACACTTATCACTCGAAGTGAACTGTATCTGTACTTTAGGAACATATCTCACTATGAATACACCAACTATAGTGCATTCTAACTCCAAAGTCAAAAAAAGTAAGCCAGCAACATGAGAATATTGCCATAATGGTTGTCCATCAAGGAAGGAACCCTAGTGTTGAAAGATTGACAGCAAAAGCAAGCTTTGCTTCCTTCTTGTTCATTGTGCTTGAACTGATTGACATATTAGAATTACTTATAACCGTTCTTTGGGGTCTTAGATTCTAATCTTTTCTGCCTTTGAATCAAAATTTTTATCTTTTCATAACTTACGTTTTATTAAAAGACGCCACAATATTAGTGTGCAGATTCTTGTGGATGCTTTCTCACGTACCACTCATGAGTTCGGAATACATCCTCTTTTCTAATTAAATGCTCACCTTTATTAGATGATTCATCACCTTCCCATCCATTTGTATAGAAACTATATTGACACATCATATGAAACCCTCTCTCATTTTGTTTCATCTCCTTTTAAGCATTGTTAGAAAGATGAGTATTGACTCACTTATGTAGAGTAAAGAAAAATTGATCAAGAGTCTTGAAGACTAATGTAATATTAAAGTGATAAAATCAGTCTAAGCCTTCCTGAGTTGCTTATAATTTTATATTTTTATCTGAGCCACAAATGAAAACTCACTAAGTTTGATCGTTTCCCCTCTTCTTCATTTATTATCATTAGTCAATAGTAATGGTTGTGTTTACAACCATTTGCTTGTATTGCAAATCTTGTCTTCCTTCCACTAAGCAATTGAAAAGCATCAATTTGTAGTTCTTTGATTTTTTTTTTTTTATATATTTTAATGATTTATGGATATTTATTATATTTAAAAAATTTAAAAAAAAATTATTTACCTTGATCAAACTTGACTTGCTCTGAGTCACTAGGTTTTGTTGAAGACGAGTCGAAAAACTTGATTTTTCAACAATGCCTCAAGCTGTATTTTCTTAAAAAAAAAAAAATATATATATATATATATTAATGCAATTTTAATTTCTTGTTTTCAAAAAATTATATTCACGAGTACATCATGTAGAATGACACTCAGTTATACTTGCTGGAACAACTTGTTAGGTGGCAATACATACTAGGAGTCCATGTCATAAAAAAATCCACTCATTTTACCAAGTAAAATCTAATCAGCTCTATTTGGTCTCAAGGGGAATAAAAAAAGGGAAGGGAAGTGCAAATTTTCATACTTGAAAAAGAAATGTTTATAATCATACCCCATGTGACAATATCATTAATTTCAAACCATTCCATTGATTATTAAATTTCACTTTACTTGGCATCCAAAACCCTTCACCATAATATGTAAAATAAAAATTGCATAAATAATGTATCATTAACATATAAGTACGGTTACGAAAATTAAGTAGTTTATACAATCACATGGGGTAATGGTTACAAAAGTTTCTTTTTTAAGTTTGAAAATTTCACTTCACTTCTTTATTAATTTCCCTTGCAATAAAACATAGGTTGAAAAAGCAAATATGACGAAATTCAATGGTCAATTTTAAATTTGTTATATTTAAAATTTGACATTTGTCCTATTAGCTCAGTTGGTTAGAGCGTTGTGCTAATAACGCGAAGGTCTCAGGTTTGAGACTTGCATGGGCCATAAATTTTTTTAAAATTTTAACTTTTTTAACTAAAACTTGATTAGTGAAATGATTATAATTCTTTTAACTAAAACTTGTTTATTTTTAATTTTTAATTTTTAACTAAATTTTGATTAGTGAAATGAGTGTAGAATAACTTTTCATGGCATGTATATATTAACATTAATTATCTTGTAAGGCATGACAGTGATGTGCAACTTCCCAGTCTTTTTGTTTTTTTTTTTTCTTAATCTTCATAATATTTTACTCTTTTTTTTTTTTTAATTAAAACTTGATTAATAAAATGAGGGTAGAATCATTTTTCATGGCATGTATATATCTTTTTTTTGGGTAAGGGCATGTATATATCAATATTGGTCATCTTGTAAGGCATCACAGTACTAAAAATGTATATATCACTATCTTCTCTTTCAAATTTCAAAGATTAAAGAAACCATGGAATGAAAAAGAGACTAGAAAGATGTTAGACACCACACGTAACAGACCAGGTCTTCCTGCACAACCTCACAATCACTCGTGCAGAAACTAGGGTGCAAAACTTTATTGGAGGGTGAGGAAAAGCCCCTTAATGGGGGCAGAGAACCATTGTGGATCAAACAGTGGAAGATTTCTACCACTTAATTAATTCCACTTCTCCAGCAAAGTAATACATGTATCTGCAACACAACTGATAAGATCCATGGAAAGGAAAACCATTTGAACACATCACATATGTTCTTCAGTGATCAAAAACTTTCTTTGCATTCCATTTTTAGTACTCATCGGTTCCCTATTTGAGTTGACATGCCCACACTACTTGTCCTAACGAAATATATGACATATAATTTCATGACCAGAATCATGGTTTGGTGAGGATAGTGGGGTTGGTCAGGAAAGGTCTTTGAAAGACGCAGAATATTACAGCTAGGAAACAAGTCATAGAACCTGCATCCAGAAGAGGAGGGAAGTCTCCGGTTTGACACTCTACCCCTTTTAGCTTAAGGCAGACAGTTAGGTAGTTGGACTCTTAACATATCAGAGAAGGTCATTGTTTCGATCTTCTAAACTCCCCTACCTTCTTGAAATATAGTAGAATATAATAGATTAATAATTAGTAATAAGTGTGGCTTAGTGGCCCCTTTGCTGATCTCTAATGGGTCCTTATCTGTCCCCAATGTGGGTCTTACAGAAAAAGAAAAAAATAAAAAGATCCATTTAGAAAAAATAAAAGAAGGGTTAATGCAACTAACCAGAAATGGCCATGCATGATAGAATATGAGGGTGTTAATTGATATGGTATAGCAGACCAAGAGTAGATATCGAAACCATATTGTATTGAGAAAGTTCCTTTACTTCAATACCTAGTGTGGTGTTTATTTGGTATAAACATAATATCTTATTCAATACAAATATGATTTTGATACGGTTTCTATTTGATACTCGTGCCATTTTTTTTTTTATGGGACATATCATATTTGTAGCTAGTAATTCGGCATTCATATGGGTGTCAACCGGAATGGTTTCAGTATTTTGATACGGTTTAGTGCATATCGAACAGTTTTGTCTTAAAAACTGATACCGTAACAGATCGAGAAATATAATGTTTTGTCATACTATTTCGGTACAAATCTTTCCTTCGGCACTGTTTCAATATGGTAACTCAATATGGTTTCAATATCGATACCAAATTGATACCCTTAGAATACCAATGGCAGGTGCCTTTTTACTTTGTTAGGTTAAGATTAAGAGGTGATTTAAGGTAACATATTTACTAAGGTGGACGCGATAATTCTGAGGAGATCAGAAAAATAAATCCAATTGTCCCATGGTTTCACATCGTATGGGAGAGTGGGCTGCTGCCTGGACATTTTCTGTTTGGCAACTGATGAGGTGGTTAGCTCGAAAGAGGTATGCTTTGCGTTTCAGTGTGACCTTTTTTTTGGTGCATCTGAGTCTTTGCAGCATCTATTCTGGAGTGTAGCTACTCTAAGGCAATATGGTATGCCTTTGTCTCTATCTTTAACATTCCTTGGGTGCAAGACGTTTCTTTCAAGGATTACTGCGGTGGTGGAGATCTAAGGGTAAGCTTGCCCTAGTCAAGCAGGCTTGGAATGCGGGTCTCATCCTTGTCCATTATTTCTTATAAATGCATCGAAAGTTAAGAAGACATGATGGGAAAAAGTTAGGATCCGGCTCGTCTCCACCACTGACGCTCTAACGAGCGTTCAATGATTTTACTGATGGTTGACACATGGATTCTGATAAATTCGATGGAAGCATTTTTCTAACATTACATAAGTGTTTCGGTTCTACGATTATTAAACGGTGTCGGTTTCACGGTTTTAAAAGCTTTTGATCGTTGGTTTATTCCATACGATTTATATCCGGTTAGCAATCGATTTGCTAGTTTATTCGGATGTTTACTAAAAGTTGCTTTTGTTGATAAACATTTCAATTTTGTATCAAATTAAATGAGGCATTAAACAAGCAAGGATTTAACTACATAACTACATAATAGGAATAAATTATTGAATAGACTGTTGGACCGCCTCTTTTTTTTTGCTAAAGGATGATTTTATTGAAGGAAAAAGGGGAAAAATACATCCAATAAAAGAAAAGAAATACAAGCAAGCTCACAACCACTACAACCACTTGCAAACTCCACCTTCGGCATGGCCATCAGCAAATAGTACAAGCGAGGGCCTAGCAGAAGCGAAAACTATGCCTACCCGAGGCGTCATTTACTAAATCCTCTAATACATGACTGGGAAAAGATGTGGAGTAGTCAGAGGCTCCCAATTTTGCTGCCTTCTTTGCCAAAAGATTTGCCACTGTGTTCGCCTCACGGAAGTAGTGGCTGATCTTTCATGTAACGGACTGAAGGAATGGGAGAGCAAACCGTCATTTTTGTGAAACAAACCAAGGGATACATAGCTTCTGAGTGGCAGACACTATAGCTGTCGTAGCTGCCGAGTCAGACTCGATCCACAAGCCCCTTGTGTTCATATTCATAGCAACCAATATTGCTTCCGTGACAACGCTAAATTCAGCTTCATATATTTTTTTAACACCCAAAAAAGTACTGAAAGCCTTACATACCTGACCATTTTTGTCACGGACAATGCCCCCTACTCTTGTGCGACCCGGGTTTCCCAATGAACTGCCATCAACATTAATTTTGATCCACTGATCTGGAGGCTTACACCAATGAACTTCCAGTGGCGGCACAAACTTTGGGTTATCAATCTTCAGCACCAGTTTTCTGCAACACATAATATCAGCAATCGATTTCACTTCACCCTTAGAGGTCCCTGCATATAGAGCAAGATCCTGGCAGATGTATTGAAATGAGTAGATCCCATTCCTCTTTTTTCCTTCATACTGTCTTATATTTTTTTCCCTCCAGATTTGAGTAGCAATGATGGTAAGCCCTATCATCCAAGAGTTTTTTAAATTGATCGATCTTGATTTTCTCTTCCACCACTGAAATAAGCTATCAATTGACCCATGTTCAGACCATCGAATTGCGAAACAAGAAGTGAACTTCTCCCAAATATCTCTGGAGAAAGAACAATGAAGGAAAATATGCTCCATACTTTCTTCGTCCTGCTCATCTAGAGGCTAGTAAAATTCATTTTTTTTTTTTGATAAGCTCGTCCATTGGGAGTCTTTCATGAGCTAGTCGCCATCCAAAGGTAGTAATTCTTGGAGGGAGGTTTTTATGCCAAACCAAAGAGTTCCAATGCACTGCCAGTGAAGCTCTTCTAATATCCTCCCATGCTGAAGTGGTAGAAAAAGAACCAAGAGGAGATAGCTGCCATATGCATAAGTCCTCAAATTGGACACTGGGAATCTTCACCTCTTTTATTGTAAGGAAAATTTGTTTGAGTGAGTTAAAGCTGACCTTTGGTAGTGACCATTCACCATTCCTGATGAAATTGTTGACCTTAGAGTTGCAGGGGAGGGGAGGGAGGTCAGGAGTCTGAATCTTCTCAAGAATAGACCTAGGGCCCTCTCTCCAGAAGTTTGCTAGATCGCCTCTCCCAATAATCCAACGTTTGTTCGCCTCCACAGTCTTCCACACCTTATTGATGCCCAGAGCAATAGACGACAGCCGACAACCTTTAATAATGACCCATATTTTTTCACAAATATGGCTCTAAGAAAGGAATTGGTAGCACATTTCTCATGCTTTATTCTCCACATCAATTTCACAGCATTGCCATGTTCGTGTCTCTGAGTCTTCTGATACCTAAACCCCCTTCTTTCTTCGGTTTGTAAACAAACTCCCACTTCATTGTAATTGGTTTCGAGGTATCCACTTCCCCTGCCTCGATGAAGTTCTTCATCCATCTTTCCATGGTTACCAGAAGAGTAGAGGGCCACCAATAGATCGCAAAATTATGATTAGGGATGCCAGAGATGACTGATCTAACCAACTCCACTGTGCCCGCCATCGACAAAAGTTTACCTTTCCATCCTGCAAGGCGCCCCTTTACTTTATCCAACATAGGTATCAATGCCTCCTTTTTTATTCTTCCCTTGATGATCTCAACACCGAGGTATCGAGCTCAAAAGCTGCAGATGGGGATGCCTAAAGTCTCAACGATGGCTTGCTTACGAACTGGAGCAATTTTTCCTAGGAAGAGCTTGCTTTTCTCGAAGCTGATGTGTTGGCCAGAGAACTCCTGATATTTCATAAGAAATTGTTTTAGATTAGCCACATACCTGAATGAAGCATTCGAGAAGATAAAAATATCATCGGCAAATAAAATGTGCCCAGGGGTTACAGTGCCTTTAGGGCCATGAATGGGCATAAGATCTTTCTGGTGGATCAATCTTGTCAGGCCTCAAGATAGAACCTCTTCTACCATGATAAAAAGCAAGGGGTATATAGGGTCTCCCTGTCTCAATCCTCACTCCACGCCAAAGAAGCCCTGTGGACCTCCATTGACAAGAACTGATATCTTAGTTGAAGCCAATAATTGATGCAGCCATGTGATCCAATTTTCTGAGAATCCAAACTTTTCCATCACCTTAAAGAGGAAAGACCAAGAAATTGTGTCGTATGCCTTTCTGATGTCTATTTTTAGACCAAGGCCACCCCCTCTCGTGGCAGAGTACATCAAGTTTGCCAACTCGGATGTCACGCTAATGTTGTCATGGATCAGCTTCCCTTTTAGAAAAGCTCCTTGTTCTTTCGAAATGAGTCTGGGGAGAAATCTCTCTAAGCGCATAGCCAACACCTTAGAAATTATTTTGCAGAAAAAGTTGCCCATACACAATGGGCGATACTTGTCCGGGGTCTCGGCTCCGTCCACTTTAGGAATCAGGATCAAGAAATTGTTGTTAACGCCTTTAGGCATACGACTAGTCCTGAAGAAGGCTTTCACCGTGTTACAAATATCACTTTCCACAGTGCACCAACACTTCCTGAAAATTTTTTCAGAGAAGCCGTCTGGGCTAGGCGAGCTTTCAGGATCAAGCTCCCAGACCGCCTTCATGATCTCTGCATTACCAGGAAGTGAGTCCGGGTGAAATATGTCTACTTGTTGGAGGACCCTCGGAATGCTGTCCAAAAGCTCTAGATGGTCGATGGTAGGAGCATTTTTGTGAAATCCCTCATAGAATTCCGCAATATATTCACCCAAATTATCTTGCCCTTCCACAATCGACCCATCCTGTTTTTTGAGGGATCGGATGGTATTTCTATTTCTTCGCATTTTAGCAGATAAATAGAAAATCTTAGAATTTCTGTCCCCAGAATTCATCCACATGATTCTTGCCTTTTCTACCCAAAGCTTTTCATGATTATCTTGCACCTTGAGTAGAGCCGTTTTAGCATCAGCCTTCATTGTGAACAGTTGATCCGACATCCCATTACTGTCAATCTCCTCCTGCACTTGGGAGAGATTTTTCTTTGCCTCGTCGAGATCCCTTTCAAAATGGGGAATGGTCAATTTTGCCTAGCCTTTTAATGCCCCTTTGAGCCACTTGAGCTTAGACATTAGGGATAAAATAGGGGAACCCGGAACCCACTTAGCCCAGGATTCAGCTACAGCCTTGTTGAAGTCCTCATGGTCCGTCCAAAAATTATTAAATCGAAATGGGCAATTTGGAGGCGCTGGCTGCTACTTGATACCACGAGTAGAGGGGAGTGGTCAAAGGCAAATCGAGGAAGGAACTATTGAGAGCAGTCCTGAAAAAAGGATATCCAATCTTCGTTACAAAATCCTCTATCTAGAATAGCACAGACATTACCTCTGTGGCGATTGTTTGTCCAGGTGAATTTCTTGCCCATCAAGGGCACCTGAGACAAGAGACATGCGTCAACCATGGCTCCAAATTCCGCTGCCGACCCCATAATGAAATTTCCTGGGCCACGTTTCTCGTGAGATTGAAGGCAGACATTAAAGTCACCAATAACAGTCCATGGAGTAGGAGTTTGAGGACTATCGGCCACCAAATCCAGCCATAATGCTCTTCTCCCTGCCCTGAAACTGCTTGAATGAACAAAGGAAATCTGGATATGGTTCAGACCCCATTCCAAAGCAATTGTAACATGCTGCTCAGACTCAGATACAGATACAGTGACCTTCAAATTTGTTCTCCACAAGATCCATAGATTTGGAATTCTATCGAGTCTATTGTTATGAATAAAATCATCGTAAAATCCCAATTTTTTAAAAAACAAATTGGGAAAGTCACAGGTACCTATCATTGGTTCTGCGATACACAGAAGGTCTGGATCCTTCTGAATAATCAACTCTCTCAAGGCCCGTCTTCCGACCGCCTTCTTGATGCCCCTAATATTCCAGAAGAGGACCTTCATCAAATCACTTCTTTGTTGGACAACCTCTATAGTCCTTAATTCTTCCCTAAATTAAACCATTATGTTTTGTTAAAACAACCAAATATTTAAATTGTTAACGGGTTAATTGAATCAGTTTAAACAGTTCGATTTCACGGTGTCAATTTGGTTTGAAACCAACGGGTTAAACAGTTAAAACCAACCCAACCCATTAACTAATCAGTCTTAAACTTGAAACCAGAACTGAACCATTTACTAAATGGTTTTGCAATTTCGATAAACGGTTTCGGTTTCAAATTCGCATCCTTATTTGAGAGCAAGGATTCATGTACCTAACCCCATTTAGTTTGGATAAGACTATTAGTTGTTGTTGTTGTTGTTGTTGTTGTTTATCAATAAATTATCATCAAAAGTTGTCATTATCTTTGCATGTAAAATGACAAGACCTACCCTTATTGAGAAAACAAATATGTTATACTAAAAAGATTATATTATATATATATTTATTTATTTATTTGATAAAGAGGTTACAAATTACTTGACACTTTAAGGGTTTCAATAAGAAAATTCATATTATAGTTTCTTTCTTTTCTCAATGAAAGAAAATCATATCTTTTCATATGTGCATTCAAAAAACAAAAACAATTAAAGAAATGAAAAAGGAAAAGATTTTTATGTCTTTGAAAATAATATATAGTAAATTGTTTAAAAAAAAAAAAAAAAAAAAAAAAAACTTCTTTTACACTTCACTTAAAGAATAATGAGGCTTGTCCAATTATTAAAAAACAATGTCGCATGAAATAAGTATAGTATAGCACAAAGCTCAATTGGAGTGCAAGTGGCAGTGATCATAGCTAAGCGGCATTACATTTTTCTCATTGGTATTAAGATCAGAAGAATCATCTTGTTATGCCGCTGAGCTAGCAAACCAACTTTATAGGATTTTTTTTTTTTTTTGGGGGTGGGTGGGTGGTGTGTGGGGGAGGGGGCAATAGCAAAGAAAATCTCAATAGAACCTAGACGTGAAACCATCCAAATGCAGGTCATGAAACCTAGGTGTGAAACCGTCTCTCCATATGTCTGAGCGAGAGCGAGAACGAGAGAGAGAAAGAGAGATGAAGCATACCTCGAGCAACTCTGCAACTATTCAGCGAGAGGAGAGACAGGTTGGATGCTCTGCAACCCTGAAGCTCTTCAAATCTGCTGCTGCTCAATGAGTCCAACGCCTCTGAAGTTAGGGTTTTAGCATGTATGAAGAGAGAAAGAGGGAAAAATAGAGGGCGAGGAGTCTGAGATCAGGTTTCAAATCCTCGTTTAGGATCTCCTTTGCGATCGTTCAGCGAGAGGAGAGACAGGTCAAAGTCGACGAGCCATCGGATTTGTTGGAGTCCATGAGTCGACCATCGGAAAGATCGTTGGATGCTCGTTGGAGACGTGCCGGTTCTAAAATGTCTGGTTTTGCGTAAGGTTTTGAAAGCATTTTAAGCATTGTTGGAAAACCAGGTTTTGTAACCCAACTCATCATCTTCAAAACTTGGTGACTCGGAGCGAGTCACAAAAAACCAGGCGAGTCATGTCAAATTTCCCCCTCTCATTTCCATTCTAGTCTTTCTTAAGCAATATAAATAACTAATTAATAAATAAATCAAATAAGACAAGATAGAATAAAAGTGTTGTTTTTCAAATTTTTTTTTATTTTTTTATTTTATTTTATTTTATGAAGCCCATCATTCATTATCTCTTGGATGACAGTGATAAGATCCGACTTGGAGATGTTATGGTCATGAATCATGTTTTTTTAATTAAAATTTAGATGTATACACTCAATAGTCACTAGATTCAATATAAAAGACCTCAGACATTGAACATTTAACATCATTAGAATATATTTTAGTTCAAAACTATTCAGAAATGCCGATTCAATTTGACAAGAATCAGTTGATTTGTTTTGACTCAGGAAAAACAAATGAGTCCTGAATGACTCAGTATAATTTGGTTCGAGTCTTATCATTTTTTAATACAGGACAAGTCTCCATGACTCTTGACCAGATTTCTAATCTTTTGACCAAACTCGGCTTAGTTTTTCTAGTCGAAACCTGATTTGCCAACAATGATTTCAAGAGCTTTTTCCCAATTTCTAGTGCAGGATAATATTAGTAGCAAATTTGGTATGTGCTAGAGTGTTGGGTTTGTCTTTGTGCCCTCCTAGAGCTCCTGTTATGTGGTGCATTCCATTTACGTTTTAGGTTAAAATAAATAACATAGATGGCTGCTCTCTAGGCAATCCAAAGAGAGCGGGTGTTGGTGATGTTGTTCGAGACTCTAAGGCTAAAGTTATTTCATCTTTTGGATTTTATGTTGGTGTTGCAGTAAACTATAAAATGGAATTTCAAGATCTAATTTAAGGTATCAAGCTCGCAAAACAATTGGGCATCGAAACATACTCGATGGCGGTAACCCATGCAATATAAAAATGTCTATGCTTGGTTTGTTATGCAAGATTGGATATTCTGTATCCCTATCTAGTCAGTATTCAGTGAGATCTAACCCTATTGTGGATTACTAGGCAAAATTAGCTGCTAAACGTGGCACCTCTATCATTTCCCCTAGTATGCCTCCTTCAGTTCAGGATGAGCTTAGTTGGGATCTGAGCAGATCTCGTTTCCGATTTGTTTAATTTTGGTTTTTGGAGTTATGGGTTACGTCTCCTGCTGATGGTCATGCCAAAGGTGGCGATGTGATCCCAGGCTTTCAAAGTCCCTCAAGCTTTATGTTATATTTCTGGTATCCTTTTTTGGCCCCTCCTGTACATTTCTTTTTTTCTTTTCTTTTCTTAGTAATACAAATGACCTTTTAGTGAAAATGTATTTGTAATATACAAAATATGGTTGATAATTGACTGTAATACACAAAATGTGGTCAAAATTGTAGCCGTAATGCATATTGTAAAACTTAGCCCACCTTAAATATAAGATCAATCCAACTTAAATGGATTATTCAGATAAGTATGAATAGATTTAAAAAAAAAAAAAAAAGTTCCTGTACTTATTTGAACCTGAAACTAGGTCTTCCTGAAGCATTTGCAGCAATCACCTCTGATATGTAATGACAAAAGCTGCAAAAGATTCCCGTGACACCCGTCTTAGCCGCTTCTTTGGCCTGTTAGCTCAGTTGAATAGAGAGTCGTGTTAATAACGCGAAGGTCGCATGTTCAAGAAAAGATATTTAGCCTTCACATTCTGCAATCTCAACACTTTGACTTCACAGATTTAGCCTTTTCTTTCTGCCATCTCAACACGTCTACTTCTTCCTTCGTAGGGAGGTCCTCTTCACTTGATGTGGCTTTAAATTTCAATAAAGAAAATGCATCAGAATTCAACTTTTTTATTGCTTCTTTCAATAATTCAATTCATATCAAAATTACATGCAAATATGTTTGTAAGTACAGATTTAATCGTTTTTAAAGGTAAAATGTAAAATTATGTATGAAGACTACAATTTAGTGGTAATGGATTCAAAAGGAAACAACACCTCTTTGCCATTTTAAAAAGACAAATAATATAAAAAAATTTTACCTCATAATCAGCATTATAGTGCATATTCTTGCTCCTCTATACTACCTTGTTTTGATCCTCCTCCTCAACATTATCATGTAGTCTATCCTCAACTCCACCAATCTTTTGCTGTACAAATTTTGTTGCATTGCAACTAGTAATGTAATTCAAGTTAATTAATCAATGAAGGAATATATAGATTCAATACAAATCAAATTTCAAGTATAAAATTATCAAACTAAGACACTGTTGATTCTGATGAGCTAACAGTCATAATTTTAGCCTGACCAATAAATAAAATAAGCATCTAGAAAGCCATCAACAATATACATATTCTCATTTACGCCACATCCAAATAGTCATAGCCATCAAATAAACATCATGATATCAAGCTAACAGAGATCTGGGGATTAGAATGGACATGTATGCAAAGAAAAAGAAGAAAACAGAGAAAAATTCAAAATAACCATTGATAGAATAAAGCTTGTTATTCGTATTAGTCCCAGATCAATTCTAAGTGGGAAAAACCCTTTCCTCATATACTTGTGAACTCGTCTTATTAGATTGGTCTTTTGAGATGGAAATTTACAAGATTAAATCTCATATCTTTTTGTTATGTTAGCATTTCTCTAATATCAAATGAAAATTTATTTACTTATTAAAAAAGAGGAATTTATTTTAGAAAAATCATGTTGTAATCAAGGTTGGTGAAAAATATATTGTAACCTTATTTATTTTGTCTTTTTATAATATAAATTTTTCAATGAGGGTAAATAAATCTCGTCATTTTTCATGCATGACTGAAAAGGCAATTAATTTTTTTGACAATGATATATTGATAAGGTGGACAAGTGGTTATGTGATATAGCTGTACAATGATAGGGGTCGCTCAATATTTTTTATTTTTCATCATTTATTTTTTTGTGGGAGGGGGCAAAAGGTGTCAGATGAGCAAGGGGCGTTCCAGAAAGGTAAGATTATTTCATCTAATATTGGATTAGCCTCTGAGCTTGCTAATTTATTACATACATCTGTCAGAGGGGGTGGCATGGGTATTAAGATTGACGTGCAGAAAGCCTATGACACATTGTCATGGGATTTTCTTTTTGCAGTCTTGAAAAAATTTGGCTTTTCGGATGTTTGGTTGGCTTGGATTCATGAAATTTTGGTTTCTTCTAGAATTTCAGTTTTATTGAATGGTGGTCCAGTGGGTTTCTTTGGAGTTGAGAAAGGTTTGCGACAAGGGGATCCGCTATCTCCTATGCTTTTTATTTTGGCAGAAGAAGTGTTGTGCAGGGGTCTAAATGGTCTATTAAAGGAAGGAAAACTGAAGGCGCTCCCTGGTCCTAGAGGTGCTACTGTCCCCAGTCATCTGCTTTTCGCGGATGATATTTTTATCTTCATGAATGCAGGAGCAAAACATGTTAGATGTCTGAGAGAATTCCTGATTAATTACCAAGAATTTTCTGGCCAAAAAATAAGCTTGGAGAAGAGTAAGGTTTATTTTGGCAAAGTCGCCCCTCACAGGAAGAGGTATATTTCTGATCTGCTGGGTATCCCAATTTGCTCTCTTCCGACGAGGTACCTTGGGGTTGAGATCTTCAAGGGCGCTGTCAAGAAGGATAGGATGCTTCCTCTTATGGATAAAATTAAATCTCGTTTACAGGGATGGCAAGGCAAACTCCTTTCAATGGCTGGTCGTGCAGAGCTCATTCGGTCTGTGATCTTAGGTATGCCTATTCATAATTTTTCCATTTATTGGTGGCCTGAATCGGTGATTAAAACGGTGGAACGATGGATTAGGAATTTCCTATGGTCTGGGGATATTTCCACAGTGAAGAAAATCACTGTGAAATGGGAAGAGATATGCCGACCTAAGGAGGAAGGGGGTTTAGGTATCAGGCGATTGAGGGATGTCAACTGTGCAGTGATTAGCAAACTTGTGTGGCAAATGAAGCATGAAGAATCTGCTTTTAGTTCCTTTTTGCGGGCTAGATTTGTGAATGAAGGTGGAGACCTCAAGAAGGGTTATAGAGCATCTTCAGTGTTTAAAGGTATTGCGAAGATGTGGAATTTTGTATCTCTATCTGAGCGGTGGATGGTGGGTACAGGTGAGGACATTTTCTTTTGGAAGGATCGATGGATAGGTCCTTTGTCTATTGCTGAGCTCTCCCCCCTCCCTTTGTCCCATTTTTCCTATAGCAATTGCAGAGTGGTAGATTTTATTGAAGATGGTAAGTGGTGTTTTCCCCCTATTCAGTCTGAATTTTTAAAAGATATATTCAAAGCTATAGGGAATATATCTTTGCCACAGGGTCAGAAAGACTGATGCTGCGGGTCTCTATCCTCCTTAGGAGCTTTCTCCACTAAATCGGCCTGGGAAGCATTGAGAAAGGTTTCTCCTAAAGTGGGCTGGGCAAAAATGGTGTGGAGCTCGGTTTTGATCCCCCGCCAATCAGTTTTTGGCTGGAGACTTATACATGGAAAGCTTCCTTGTGATGACAAGGTAAAAAGAAAAGGAGTGCCGCTCCCTTCTAGGTGTGAGGTGTGCAATAAGGCTGAGGAGTCTATAAATCACTTGTTCGTGAAATGTGATGGAGCTGTCTACATTTGGAGGGCGTTTGCTGAAGTCTTTGGTTTTCATTGGTCCTATCAGGGGGATGATTTTTTAGCGCATGTTTCATGGTGGACTCAAAAATCCAAATCCATTGGACTGTCTCAAATGTGGATGGCTGGTTTGATTCTTGTTCCATACTTTATTTGGATGGAAAGGAATTCTAGAAGATTTAGGGGTCTCCATCGATCTTATGGTCAAGTCTTTCATACAATAATGGAGGAGATTAGAAGACGTGGCCCAGGAAAAAATGACAGAATAAAATCTCGACTAGATTCTGAGAGATGCTTGAAGCTTAATATAGAGGTGCCAAGAAGGAAGATTAAAGGGGTGCAAGAAATTTTCTGGCTGCCTCCGATGGATGGATGGTGGAAGCTAAATTGTGATGGCTCGTCCTTGGGTAATCCAGGGAATGCTGGAGCAGGTGGCATTATAAGGGACAGCAAGTGCCAGATTGTAGCGATTTATAGCTCCTATTTAGGAATAGCTTCAAATTTCCATGCTGAATTTCAAGCTTTAATTGAAGGAATTGAGAGAGCAAGAGAGCTGAATTGTGCATCTCTGTGGATTGAATGTGATTCGGGCGCTGTGGTGCTCATGTTTCAAAGGGGTTGGGTCCCGTGGGTTGTTTGGCAAAGGTGGTCTTCCCTTATTTCTTATCTCAGTGGTATAAGATGGAAAATCACTCATTGTTATCGAGAGGCAAACCCTATAGCAGATTTCCTGGCGCAGATGGCTGCTAAGATGGAAGCATCTACATCAGTGGTGGCATGGCCTCCTGAGGTGCTTGACTTCATGGCTGAGGATGCGATGGGTAGATCGCGATTCAGATTTTATTAGTTTTCATTTTCTGTTTTTTGGCCTAGCACCTATCTTTCCGCTGATGGCAATGCCGTAGGTGGGGGTGGGTTCTAGGTGGGGTGATTTCTGGTTTTTTGTTTTTCTTTGGATCCTTTTTTTTATGGATCTTCTTTGTACAGTTTATGCTTTTTTCCCTTTTCTCTTAATATACATGACCATTTAGCGAAAAAAATTACCTCTTCTGCTTTTCTCTCTTTCTTTCTTTATTTCTTTCTTTCTTCTCTCTCTTTTTTCTTCTTTTTATTTTATTTTTTTGTGGAATCTACTTTCTCTGTTGGTTTTCCCTCTTTCTTTTTTAACTCAAAGTTTGATAAATTTGTTCTTTATTCCTTTCCTTTCTTTTTTGGTTGGGTGAGAACTTTCAAAGAACAGTGAATTCCGGCAAAGAAATTAAATTATCTAAAGTAATTTCTCAATCTTGAATCAGTCATGTATGAATTAGGTAATAAAAACGTACAATTCATTTTACAATGAGAGCTTATAACACAAGAAAAGAATGGCTACATTGATGAAAGCAGTCTTGCCCATGTAGCAACTTGCCGTTCTAAGATATTAGAAAATATCTGAGGTGTAAATCCATGTAGGTCTATAGGAAGGGAAGAAAGGTCGGCTCAGAACTGATAACTCTGTGGGAACACTAGGGACTTTAGTTGTTTTCCCACACAAGGAAGTTCTAGGAGGATGAGAACTTGCATGTCTACAGTATCTTGAATCCACACAGTGAGAAACCAACTTTGACTAATAAATGTAGGTCTTTGATGAGATGTACAAGATAAAAAATAATTAGGCCTTGTGGGGACCAACTCTAATGTATATAAATGCAAACACCTCTTGCAACATACAAGCTGCTAAAAGTAAGTATACAAGTGTAAGAATCTAGACCAGATAAACAATAGTATTAGATGATGTACCGTGACACCTGATAAAATGAGATAACAGTCCATTTCACATAAAAGTCCTAATGCATTTGAACCATCATCCCCTGGGTGCAAACCCAGGTGCTCTGCCTTTTTGAGCTAATGATTCTATAGAGGATCTTTCTATCCTAATCAAATGAGTTGACCATAATAATTTCACCCATCATCTAGCTTGGGTTTTGGAACTCTTCTCTTTTGATAAGAGAGGGAAAGTGTTGAAGCGATACATTCTTGTGGAAATTCTATGAAGCATATGGAAGGAAGGATATAATTGGATAGGGGTCACCTCAGCCTGCTCTTCATTCCCTTTCATATGATTGGTGGGTATTTCACCTGGTTATTACATCAAGGCCTTCCTTTGCTGAACCATATTCTAATGGCAAAGTCATGAGGTAAATTTCTAATAGGTGGATCAATGTATTATTAGATGTCCTTTTTCTAATAATCGATGAAAAAGACTGATGTGGGTTGGGAATTGACATATAAAGCCATCCTCTACCTTATTTGTGCACATAATGCTCATGCAAGTCAGGGACTAATCCACATACAGTGGATCCTACATAGCAATCTCTGCACCAAAAAATGGTCAGTTGGATCATCCATTCAATCATAATGTCTCCAGGATGATGTAGAAGGTCAAGAACTAAATGCGTTTTGGTAAGTTATAATGTTGATGCTATTTTTTCATCAACTAAGAAACAGGTCCGGGGCTTTATGAAACTCGGTACCAAGTCAAAAACTAAAGCTCCTTGGAAATGGAAAGCCATCTGCTAAATGGTTCTGTTTAAAAACCAGCCCAGAAACATTCATCTGAAGCAAATGTGGTGTGCATCCTTTACTTATATCTTATATCATATTTGGATGGAAAGAAACCACAAGAGGTATGATAACAGTAGAACTGGTAATTCGGTAGTGAAAGCTATTATCATGGCTATGCAGGGAGTATCTTGTGTGGTTCCAGTGGTGATTAAGTCGATGCAGGAGCTGATGCTTTCAGCATCGTTGAAGCTGTTAAGAGCAAAGCCCAAGGCAAGAAAGACTAATGAAATTTGTTGGGTCCATCCTTTTTTTGGTTGCAGCAACATAGTTATTAATGGGTCTCTCTTGGCTACCCAGGGAATCCAGGCGCTGGTGGAGTCGTTCGGAGTGACCTTGGGGTGGTAACGGTAAGCTTTGCCTCCTATATGGGTATTGCCACTAATTTTGATGTTGAGTTTGCAGCCTTCTTTGAAACTCTTAGGGTTGCTCAGAATTTGAATTTCAACTGGATTCAAATTGAATGTGATCCGAGAGTTGTGGTTTGGTGTGTCTTGAATTTTTCAATTCCATGGAAGTTTAAGCAGCAATGGATAAGTTCCCAGGAATTTTTAAACTCAATTAGATGGAGTATTCAACACTGCTTTCGAGAAGTTTACACAGTGGCAGATGGGATGGCAAAGCATGTAGCTGTGACTTGTCAATCATATGATTGGGATGCTCCTCCTAGATTTTCAATTTCTGATATTGAGTGGAATGCTGTGGGTAAACCACGGTTTAGATTCTCTTGAGCTCTGAGTTTTATCCGTGGTCTTTATATCCTCTCTGTTGATGGCAATGTCGAAGGTGGAGGGATATTGAGATTTTGTGTAAGTGCCCTTTTGGGATTTTGTACATCTTCATTATTATTTCATATTAATATATTTTTTTGCTGACCTTAAGCCAAAAAAAAAAAAAAAAACCACCCCAGAAACACATGCAGAGAACAGACCAGGGAAGAGAAGATTTGATTAGAGGATGGTTATGAAATGACACAGGGCTTGTTGTACCAAGTCTGAGAAATCTAGAACATGAATGCGGATTTTCAGTGAGTTGATATAGCATATGACTTAGGTAACTCAATCTTTGACCTGACCACTTTTATCAATCTCGGTATAGTATAACCACAGAATTAGTTGGCATTTAGGTTCATCACTTTTAGCCCAAAAAACAGCTAATATATCAAGCAATTCAAAATCCTGCTCCTTTGATTCCTGGAGTCATATGATGGGCAGGGCTGATTTTGACATTAGTACCTGGAACCTCCCCATACTCAGGTTGATATTTAGCCTTTAGGGCGGAGTCTTCCTTGGGCCTTGGTTTTATGTAACATCCATGTGAGTGAGAAATCCCTTTCCTAGTATACCTGTGAACACCCTCCTCTCATTAGATCGGTCTTTTGAGATTGAGATAGAACGTGGTGTTTTAGAGTTAGCAAGCAGTCTAGGGTGGCGTCTTGCTCATATGAGACTTCCCACAGATTTTCTGATTGAAAACAATAGCGTCCATCTTGCCTCAAGGTGTTACCTATGTAGACAGGATGAAGATAGTATTAATCACATCTTCCTCAATTGCTCCTTCTCAGTTTGCATTTGGGAAAAATTTTGTTCTTTTTTTGAAGTTGTATGGCCGAATCATCAATCCATTGAAGGGCTCCTCAGGTGGTGGAAAAACAAGGCTTGTGCTTTAAACTTGAAAAATCCATGGTTAATGGGGTTCTCCATTATTGTTGCTAATATTTGGTGGGAGCGAAATAGAAGATCCCATGATGGTAAGATGAGAACGGTAGAGCACAATTTTGAGTTTATTCGGTAGGAATTAGCTCTTTGTCTAAGGAAGTCACCGGGTGGGGTGAAATCTATCTCTGATATTTTGTGCTGCAAGAGACTAGGTTTATCCATTATGAATCCTAGTTCCTCTCCTCCCTTGGAAGTGCATTGGTGCAAGCCCCCGATGTTTTGGATTAAAATTAATGCAGATGGTGGCTCTCCGGGTAATCCAAGCAGAGCAGGCGCTGGGGTTATAGTTCGAGACAGCGAAGGGCAGGTGTGCAATGCGTTCAGTATTTTCTTGGGTATTAAGAAAATTTATGAAGCGGAGTTTGAGGCAGTAATGGAAGGGATTTTATTGGCAAAAAATTCTGATGCTAGGGTATTATGGATAGAGTCTGACTCGTCGGTAGTAGTTTCTGTAGTGCAGCAAAATCAGATTCCCTGGTTTGTGCTTCAGAAATGGGTGTTTGCTCTTCCTTTTCTGAATTCTATTCCCTGGAAGATCTCTCTTTTTTTTCGCTAGAAAGTCATTATATTAAAATGGAAGAAAAAGGAAGAAATTACAGAGGTACATCAAACTGAGAAAATAGAGTGAATCAAAAATAAAATCGATTCCCTGACCCCCACCTTCGGCATTGCCATCAGCAGGGGAAAGAGAATCCCACTAATCAAATCTATAGTTTGGTCTGCCCTCAGCATCTCTTCTGATGAAATCCTTAATGTTGGCAGGAAAGTCAACATTTATGGCTGATATCCCTGTCTTCGCCGCATCTCTAGCCAGGAAGTCGGCAATTGAGTTCGCTTCTCTGAAGTTGTGAGTTATTTTCCATGTTATACTCTCCAAATATGGCTGGAGGAATATCCATCTCTGCAAAGCAAACCATGGAATTTTATTTTGCTGGATAGAGATTGCAACAGCACTAGAATCCGTCTCTACCCACAGACATGGAATGCCCATCTCCCTAGCACGCATCAGCCCCACCATTAGGCCTTCGATTTCAGCTTCGAAGACTCCCGAGACACCCATAAAAATTTTGTAGGAGCCAAGAACGCCTCCCCTGTGATCACGAAAAATTCCTCCTGCACCTGCACGACCTGGGTTCCCCCTTGAGCTTCCATCAAAATTCAATTTAATCCAATTTGCCTCGGGTCTACACCAGAAAACCTCTAAGATTGCTTTTGGTGGAGATCGCTGAATCGGAATACCAAGCTTCCTGCAGCAAATGAGATCGGACATTGTCTTGACTTCACCTTTAGTGCTTGGCTTAGCAAACTGAATATCCTCTAGAATCATCTGCTTCAGGTATCTTGCCGGTCGTTCCTTGCCATCATGCCTTCTCATATTTCTTTCGCGCCAAATGTGATCAGCCACTGTTAGTAACCCCATGATCCATGCCTCTTTGCAGCAAACTGATTTCTGTTTTCTTCTCCACCATGTGAGGAAATCGGCCATGGTTCCAGCTGGCTGCCATTGCACATTGAAGCATCCACAAAAAAAGAGCCATATATCTTCGGAGTAGGAGCATTGAAGGAAAACATGAGAAGATGTCTCAGCCTCCATTCCACATAAGCTACATTTAGAGACAAGGACTATGCCCCTCTTTTGAACAGCGTCATCTGTAGGGAGCTTGTCGTGCACCATTCTCCAACCAAAGATAGACACCCTGGGTTGCATCTTTTTACCCCAAATCAAAGAGAACCATGGCACTTTCGGATTACGAATCCTAATATCTTCCTAGGCAGAATTAGAATTGAAAATCCCATCAGATGATAGACTCCACAGGCACATATCTTCACAGGGATAAGATGGAATTTTAATGGTTCGAATTTTCTCAAAAATATCATGCAGCAAAGGGGAGATAACATTTGGCAATTTCCATTTAAAATTGTCAATGAAGTCACTGACCTTTCCCTTGCAGAGAAGACTCGACTCTCCCTCCAGGCCAACTAGCTCTAGGATGGATTTGCCGCCCAACCATTTATCTGACCAGAACTTTATGCTGTCCCCATTTCCAATCATCCAGGCTTCTTTGGTGGTCATGAAGTCCCACATCTTCCTAAAGCCTGGCCAAATCGATGAAGGCTTATAGGACTTTTTGAAGGAACCATCACCCCTCAAAAATCTCGCCCTTAAGAATTTGCATGCTAAGGAATTCTCATGCTTGACCCTCCAGACCATATTACAGAGCATGGCTTTGTTTATGTCTCTGAGCCTTCTCAGTCCCAAACCACCTTCATCCTTAGGCCTGCAACAAAGATCCCATCTGACTGATATTTTTTTTGCAGTATCAATCTCACCTGTCCAGATAAAATTTCTCATCCACCTCTCCATTATTGCAATAAGGGATGAAGGCCACCAATATACAGCTGAACTATGGTTCATCATTCCCAAGATCACTGAGCGGACCAATTCCACTCGTCCAGCCATGGACAAAATCTTCCCTTTCCATCCTGCTAGACGCCCTTTGACTTTATCCAGAATGGGGATAAGCGACTCCTTTTTCAGCCTTCCCTTAAAGATCTCGACCCCCAAATAGCGGGTGGGGAAGTTACAAATGGAGATACCAAGCTCTTCTGCAATGGCTTGCTTCCTAGAGGCAGGAACAGATCCCAAGAAAAGCTTGCTTTTGTCTAAATTTATTTTCTGGCCAGAGAAGCTTTGATATTTAGCGAGAAAATTATTGAGATTTTTAACATACCTGATGGAAGCATTTGAAAAGATAAAAACATCATCAGCAAAAAGAATATGTGTAGGGATAATCGCCCCACGCGGACCCGATAGAGCTTTAATGCTGTTATTGGCTAGGAGCTCAGATAAGCCTCTACAAAGAACCTCTTCAGCAATGATAAACAGCATAGGCGAGATTGGATCTCCTTGTCTCAGACCCTTCTCCACACCAAAGAATCCAACAGGGCCACCATTAAACAGAACTGAGATTCTGGCAGAAACAAGGATCTGATGGATCCAAGAGATCCATTTTTCAGAAAATCCAAATCTCCTCAGAACCTGAAAAATAAAATTCCAAGAGATGGTGTCGAACGCCTTCTGGATATCAATTTTTAAACCCATACCTCCACCTCTTGTGGATGCAAACATCATGTTTGCCAGCTCTGAGGCAAGTGATATGTTGGAATGAATGATCTTCCCTTTCTGGAAGGCCCCCTGCTCCTCAGAGATAATTTTTGGAAGAACACACGATAATCGCATAGCCAGAATCTTTGATATTATTTTGCATAAAAAATTTCCCATGCACAATGGCCTGAATTTGTCAAGGGATAGTGCTCCTTCAATTTTAGGAATCAAAACCAGGAAATTATTATTAATGCCGTAAGGCATGAACCCAGTTCTGAAAAACCATCTGATAGCATTGCACAAATCTGAAGATATGATGTCCCAACATGATTTATAAAAAGCTCCAGGAAATCCATCTGGACCAGGAGCACTATCTGGATCAAGATCCCACACCGCATTCTTAATCTCAGAGTCAGAGGGAATACCATCTAGTCGACCTCTATCCCATTCTTCCAATACATTAGGAATGCATTGCAATAAATCCATGTGATTGGTAAGGGGAGTACCTTTGTGAAAATGCTCATAATAGCCCGCAACATATTCCTTGATCTGTTCTCTATCAGAGATCAGGGTCCCATCAACCATCTTCAGAGATTTAATGGAGTTCTTCATTCGCCGAATCTTCACTGAGATGTGAAAAAATTTTGAGCATCTGTCTCCTTGATTCCTCCATCTAGAACGAGATTTTTCAGCCCATAATTTCTCATAATTTTGCAGGGCCTTCAGATATCTGGTCTTTGCATCAGCTTCTTTGGCATAAATTGAGTCATTTATCGCATCTCTGTCAATTTCAGTCTGGATCTCCTCCATGCATTTTTTTGCTTCCATCATCTCCAAATTAAAATTTGGAAAATTTTCTTTTGCCCAGGAGCGCAGGAAGAGCTTCAATCTTTTTAATTTTTGAGCCATAACCATCATTGGCGATCCAGGAATGTCATTCACCCAGGAGGACTTAACTGCATTTAGATAACCCTCATGGTCTGCCCAGAACCTCTGGAAGCGAAAAGGACAGTTTTTTGGTCTTTCAGAGCCTTCAGACACCACCAAAATGGGAGTATGGTCAGACGCCACTCTCTGCAAGACAAATTGGTGACATTCTTGAAAATAAGAAATCCAGGCCTCATTGCAAAAGCTTCGATCGAGCACTGCAGAGACATGTCCCCTTCTCCTGTTATTAGTCCATGTGAATTTCCTTCCCTGCGAAGGAACTTGAATTAGAGAACAAGTATCCACCATTGCGCCAAAATCTCCCGCTGATCCCAGGTTGAAAATTCCAGGCCCCCTTTTTTCAGAAGATAGAAGGGTGGCATTGAAATCTCCAAAAATCATCCAAGGAGTAGTCAGCCCAGGATGGGTTGCCACCAAGTCGGTCCACAATTCTCTTCTAGCAGCTCTTAGGCATTTGGCATGCACTACAGATAAGATGAAAATTTCCTGAGCCCATTGCACAGAGACAGAGATTTGCTGCTCAGAAGACGATAGCACAACAGGCTTTGCTACACCTCTTCGCCAAATCAGCCATAGATTTGAGACTCCGCCAAGACGCTCGTTATGGATGAAATCAGGGTCGAAACCCAGCTTGTTGAAGAACAACGTAGGAAAGGCGTCAGAGGGAATCATAGGTTCGGCAATGCAAAGGAAATCAGGTCTTTTGTCCCTTAAAATATTCCTCAAAGCTAACCTTGCGGCAGCCTTCTTTATCCCTCTAATATTCCAATAGAGGGCTTTCATTTACTATTTTTTGATGAGGCAATACGGCCAGACTTTCGCAAAGTCTGCTCTGTATTGGTCAGGTGTTTCCCCTTTCCCTGTCTTCCAGGAACCAGATCCAAAGCCTCCCTTTCGCAGAGAGTTTTGTCTATCTGCTCTACCTCCTTATGATTAACCACCACCGTGCCACCATTAATCTCAAGAGGGTTGAATGACGAGATGACATTGTTGTACCATTGCAGTGCTTGACACTGACCAGTCTCATGTTGCTCGCCATGCCTAGACAGGGTCATCACCCGATCACCACTACCATGGTAAATGGAGCTTGAAGATTCCTTCTGTTGTATGGCCCTATGGGTGTTGTTCCCAGCCCCACCAGATGAAACAACATTTCTATAGGAACGTTGACCCAGAAGAGACCCATTTCCACCAACCAACCCATTATCTGATCCATCCATAGAATCCGCCCCATCATCCAAGTCATTCTCCCCATCATTCAAGTAATTCGTGTCAGCTAGATTATTTCTTTCCATATTCCCTTCTTCTTCTAATGGAAGGCATATTTGTATGTCTCCATTCAAATTATGCATAACTGATTTTCCATCAATGTTCCTTAAAGTGTGCGAGTCAAACATGGAAGGAGATCGTTCCTTCGAAAGTAAGGAAAATCTTTCCAAGTTAGACGCACCAGCCATCGGATTCTGCTCATTCCGGCGGCCACTGATCTCATTCCGGTGACCATTGCTCTGGACGCCTTCCTCTTCATCTACATAGGCCGCCCCTGGAATAGTCTCTTTGCGCTGCGACTCCTTCCTGGTCTCTGCGTCCATTCTCACTCTACATACATGGACAGAATGTCCCATTTTTTTGCAGAAACCACATCTAATCAAGGCATCTTCATAAATAATATTTTGTTTGAACCAGAATGTTTCGTTAGTTCCTGGTTGCCTTCGTTCTACTTGGATTTCTTCAAGTCTGGTAGCTCCAATCTCTACCTCAACCTGGACTCTCGCAAAAGCGCCCATTGCCGCAGATCGAGTTCGTCTGTCCAGTGCCACAGGTCTCCCTGATGCTTTGGCCATTGTTAGCAGAATCCTCTCATGCCAGTATTCCAGTGGGAGGTCAGGAAATCTGATCCAAACCAACTTGGTTTTGACGTTCTTGGCATGAACATCAAAATCTGCCTTCCAAGGCTGGAATCTGATGATCTGCCCACAGACTCTTGTAAGACTTCGTCTCCTCATGGCTGCCATGTCTCCTTCCCTTTCAAATTGTAAAAGAAAATACCCCTTCCCCATAGGAGCCATCTTCACTCCGCCTTTTAGATTCCAATTCTCCTTCGCCTCCTTTCGAATGTCATCCATTGAAAGGTATCTAAAGTTCGTCCTCCCGATCAATGCAAACCTGAACCGTAGCAGTCTTTCCTCATAGGCATCTTGTGGGATTATGATCTTGGTGTAGGCTCCAGCGTGAATAGGATCAGGTAAAGTTTCCACTTCCGGCAAGGCATGACCCACCACAGTAGAGTAGGATCGTCGCACCTCCTCCCTATTTTCATCTGCATCCTTGACCCGATCAACCTCACCTCCCTCTACAGATCTAGAATCATTATTAGCAGAAGCCGATCTGGAATCCTTCCTTGGAAAATCTGGTTTCAGAAAATCAGTAATCAAAGCCTGTCTACCACGATCCGGAGGCCAGCCATCCTTTGGCTCATGTCCGATTCTAGTATCATTACTCGACTCAGCAATCATCTTCCTTCTGTGAGAGAGCAGAGCAGAGAAGGAGGGAGAGCAGATCCGAAGTTCTCTAGCTCCCCTCCAATAAAAAGTTAAAAAGAAANCAACTAAATACTGAGAAATCAGCGAAGAAGAGTTCTCAGCGTCGATCCAGAGAAATCAGCGAGGGCTGGAGACTGCAACAGAGGACCGGGCCGACAAGAGGAAGGAGGACGAAATCCAAGGGGCCGGTGGCGTCGAGGGAAGTGACGACCTGCGGGAGAACTTCGAACCAGATATGAAGAACTTCACTGAAGATCTTGCGAACTTCAGACCAGGCCCAGCGGAGATTCAATGGCTGCTTGAGGTTAAAAAGAACCTGCTTCTCTCACATTTGGACGGTTTCAGATTTCCTTGCATTTGAACGGTTTCAGATCTCCTTGCTACTGGAAGCTTTCCCGAAAGTTGAAAACGAGGGTCACCCTTCGGACGCCGTGAGAACTTCAGATCAGATCGGATCTGCTCAGATCTGCTCGGACCTGCTCGTCGTTGTTTCTCTTCTCAAAACACCTCAAAACACCTCGGATCTGCTTGGTAGTTGTTTCATGATGCTGAAGGGGCTCGTGAACAACTTGTTTTCACCTAGCTTGGTATAGCGTAGCTCATAAATTCTAGAGATGGGATTTCCACATAAGAAAACCAGAGTATCAAGCCTCCATAAACCCCAAAACCTCAAATCCATAAGAAAAACAGGCCCCCAAAGACAAGATCTGTGAGCTTGTGGTGGCAGTCATGGCAGAAAGTAACTTCGTCGGCGGTGCCTCCGACCGTCAGTTGCTTCAGAAGTGTCTATTTCACCACTTCGACTTTTCTTTCTGTTAAATCAAGTAACAATTGCACATATCCTTGGTATTGTTTGATCCCTTTAAAATAGTGTATTTCAATATTTGTCACTATAAGCACGGAAAATCTGCTTGCATAGAACCACACATCTCTCTTACTCCAATATTTTCTTTCAAGAAACAAAGAATTTGTTTGACCTCTTGGAAACAAAAGTAGTCTGATCAATGCCTATCATCAAGTGGGAATGTATTATCTATCCATCAAAACTAGTGTAATCCTAGTGATAGTCATAGTGCATTAATACATGCATGAATAATTAGGAAGAAGCAAAGGCTTCAAACTCTTTCCCTGGAAATACGTTTGTTGTCTAAACAAGAACTATCCATGCTTTTGTGGATGGAATAGGTGTAGTCTAGGTGGCGTTTTTGGTCCAATGGTAACAAGGTACAAATGTTGTGATCTGGTGGTCAAGTGATTGAAACAGTCTCTCGATACTCTTGAGGTAAAACTATGTAGTTCAAGTCCTCCCCGGATCTCACATATTGGAACCCTCATGCACTAGGTGTGCCCTGGTTGATCAAACACTAAGAAATATGAAAATAAATAGAAAAAAATCCGTACGATACAGATATTTAATGAGGTTCACACACTAGTGTGGTGTGCTATGTCCTTGGGCGAAGAAGATGTTTCTCTATGCAAAAGAGAGATAACACCCAAACAACGGCTAGAAAACTCACCCTGAAACCCAAGCTCAAAAAACCCCCCAAAATACAATGTCTTTCTCAACAAGACAATAGTACATTATATACTCCAAGTCACGGGTCAACCAATCGGGTTGCAATCGATCCCGTTGAAACCCTCTGCTTCCATCACAGATCACAGAAAACTTCCCATTTGGGTCACCACCAAAATATGTCAGTGCTGGCTAATCTTCAAAACGGGTCAAGATTTTGAGACAAACTTAACACATCTCCACTATGGCTGAATTCTCCTCCAACAAACAAACAAATAGCTAAAATCTTCATCTTCTCCAATAGCCCTCCAAAGGCCTGAACTCAAATACTGCAAACACCAAGTAAGTTCAAGGAATGCTCGAATCTACCAACACACAAAGGCTTAGTCAACATATCAACTGGATTGTCTTCATTACCAATCTTCAACACTTGAATATTACCTTGAGCAATTATCTCTTTGATGAAATGATACATCAATGTGCTTTGTCCTCTCATGGTACATCGGATCTTTAGTGAACTGAATAGCACTCTGGTTATCACAATGAACAACAGTCACCCCTTGATCCATGTTGAGTTCTCCCAACAAACCTCTAAGCCAAATAGCTTCTTTAATTGCCTCAGTCACTGTCATATACTCTGATTTAGTAGTAGATAATACAACTGTAGCCTGTAAAGTAGCTTTCCAACTAACCGTACTTCCTCTAAGAGTAAATACATAGCCTGTGACTGACCTCCTCTTGTCAAGATCACCTTCATAATCTGAATCATCATAACCAGATAAACTATCACCACTCCACTCAAACTCCAAAAAACACCAGAGATCCCTTTCAAGTACCTAAGTATCCACTTCACTGCTTCCCAATGAGCTTTACCTAGATATGAAAAATATCTGCTCACCACACTGACAGCTCATGAAATGTCAAGACGAGTGCAAACCATAGCACACATAATGGAGCCAACTGCACTAGAGTATGGAACACATGACATGTACTCCACCTTTTCATCTGTCTTAGGTGAAAGAGCAGCTGAAATTCTAAAATGAGATGCAAAAGGAGTACTTATAGGTTTGGCACCTTTCATACCAAAATAGTTCAATACCTTCTCAGTGTACTTCTGTTGAGATAGCCACAACTTCCCTGATTTTCTATCCCTCTTGATCTCCATACCAAGGATCTTCCTTTCTGCCCCCAAATCTTTCATCTCAAATTCATAATTTAATTGTTCCTTCAACCTGTTGACATCATTCCTTTCTTTTGCTGCAATCAACATATTATTAACATAAAGCAGCAAATATATGAATGACCTATCAAAGAGCTTTCTGAAATAAACACAATAGTCATATTAACACCTGTAGTATTCAAAACTAGCCATAACTGAATTAAACCTTTTATAGCACTATTTAGGAGACAGTTTCCATATAGAGACTTCTTTAACAAACATACATGGTCCTCCTTACCTTCAATAATGAAACCTTCAGGTTGATGCATATAAATCTGTTCTTCTAGTTCACGACGTAAGAATGTTGTTTTCACATCAAGTTGCTCCAACTCCAAATCATGCATAGCAACTAAAGCAAGTAGGATACAAATAGAACTATGCTTAACAATAGGTGAGAAAATATCATTAAAATCAATTCCTTGTACCTGACTGTTGCCCTTTGCAACAACCGTGCCTTGTACCTAGCATCTTCAACACCTGAGGCAAATTCCTTTTTCTTGAAGACCCATTTGTAGCCAACAATTTTCTTCCCTGGTCTTGGCTTGACAAGCTCCCAAGTCTGATTTTTATAAAGATATTTCATCTCCTCATTTATGGCAATCAATCATTTTGTAGAATCAGCTGAAGTAATAGCTTTAGAATATGTTACAGACTTACTATTTTCAATTGTACACGCAACAGACAATGCATAAGTAACAAATTAAGCATGCCCATACTTTTGTGGTTGTCTAATATTCCTCCTTGATCTATCATTGGCAATGTTGTACTGCTCTTCTTCTTGATTCTCTTGAGCATCATCTCCTTCAGTAAAAGTAGGCAGCTGAACTAAAGAAAATTGTGCTTTGTTTGAAGATAAATAACCAATTTCAAACTCCACTTTCTCTCTAGATTTTTCTTGATCTTCATCACAATGAACATGAGCTTCTTTTCTAGGATGCAACATAGAAAATTCATCAAAAGTAACACCTCTACTAATAAGAAATTCTGGAGACTTTGGATCTAGACACCAAAACCTATATCCTTTCACTCCAAATCCATTCCAAGAAAAATGCATTTCTTAGCCCTAGGTTCCAACTTCCCTTCATTCACATGTGCATAAGCAGGACATCCAAACACTTTTAAATTTGAGTAGTCTGCAGGCTTACCTGACCAAACTTCCTCTAGAGTCTTGCACTCAATAACTATATAAGGAGATCGATTCATCAACAATGTTGCTATGTTAACTGCTTCTACGCAGAACTCTTTGCCCAATCTTGCATTTGATAACATATACCTTGCCTTTTCTAACAATGTTCTATTTATACGTTTTGCCACCCCATTCTGTTGGGGTGTTTTAACAACTATATGGTGTCTTACAATACCTTTATTTTTACAAAACTCATTAAAGTCACCTTCATAGAACTTTACGCCATTATTGGTTCTCAATCTCTTAATTTGTTTACCGGTCTGCTTCTCAAGCAAATTCTTCCACTGTTTGAAAGTAACAAATAGTTCATTTTTGTACTTCAATAGACTCAAACCTTCATAGAGAAATCATCAATAAAAGTAAGCAAGTACCTTGCACCAGCCTCTTTTGAAGCAACCCTGGAGGGCTCCCATAGGTCTAAATGAATGTAGTCCAAAGTTCCCTTAGTCCTGTGAATGGCAGTACTGAAACTGACTCTCTTCTGCTTTCCAAATGCACAATGCTCACAGAATTCCATTTTTTCTATGCTCCGACCACACAACAAACCTCTTTTACTTAATGATGTCATCCCTCTTTCACTCATATGACCTAACCTCATGTGCCATAAATTTGTGACATCTTATTCAGACATAGATGATGAAGCTGCTGTAACAAACCCCGTCACTATAGTACCCAACAACACATACAAACTGTCAATCTTAATTCCTTTCATCAACAAGAGAACACCCATGACTCCACATTCAGCTGTATATTTGCACCCATTTGAATCAAGAGTTCCTAAACTGATGAGATTCTTCTTCAAATCAAAGACATGCCTAACATTTGACAAATTTCTGACAATTCCATCATACATCTTGATCCTGATCGCTCCCATTCTAATAGTCCTACAAGAGGCAATATTTCCATCAACACAATTCCATCTCGAATTGATTCGTATGTGGAGAACCATTCACGATTGGGACACATATGGTAGGAACAATCAGAGTCAAGATTCCACTCATTTTATTATCTGACTCTGTCATCAGTCACTAAAAGCATCTCAGACTCACTGTCATCTTCAGCAATACTAGCTTCTGCAAAATCATCTCTCTTCTATTGATTTTGGACACCACCACCTGCTTTCTGCTTATTTAAAAGCTTATAGCATCCAGATTTAATATGCCCCTTTTCCTTACAGTAATTATAGGTTAAATTTTTGTGCTTAGATTTTGATCTAGCCTTCTTTTTGTCACCCTCTGAACCCCTTTCATTTGTTCTCCCTCTAGCTAGCAAACCATTACCATCAGATGTATTTATAGGCGTTAACTCATCATCAATCTTCTTCTTACTTTGTAGATTCATTTTGACATCCTAAACAGATATTGTCTCTCTACCACAAATCATGGTATCCCTAAAATGCTTATAAGATGGAGGCAGAGAACAAAACAATAATAGGGTCAAATCTTTATCATCTATTTTAACATCTATCATTTTCAAATTAGTAACAATAGAATTAAACTCAGATATATGGGATTTAATAGAAATACCTTCACCCATATGTATATAGTTGTTGCTTCAATCTCAACCTATTAGTTAGGGATTTGGTAAGATAGAAATTCTCTAACTTCACCCATAATTCTGCAGCCATTTTCTTTGAGAGAACTTTTTGTAGAACATCATTTGAAAGATACAACTGAATAACTGAAAGAGTTTTATCATCCAACTCGTTTCAATCATCATCGATCATAGTTGCAAGTTTCTTTATCTTCCCAAATAGGGTTTTCTTCAAACCCTACTGTGTAAGAACAACCATCATTTGAACCTGCCATAGACTAAAACTGATGTTGCTGTCGAACCTATCAATATCGTATTTCATTGAAGAAGACATGAATCGAAGTAACTCAAACCTCTGATACCAGTTTGTTAGATCAAACACCAAGAAATATGAAAATAATTAGATAAAAGATCTGTATGACATAGAGATTTAATAAGGTTCATACACCAGTGTGGTGTGCTATGTTCTTAGGCGAATAAAAAGATGTTTCACTATACAGAAGAGATATTACACCCAAGCAACAATGAGAAACTCGCCCTGAAACCCTAGCTCGAAAAACCTCCCAAAATACAATGACTTTCTCAACAAGACGATAGTACATTATACACTCCAAGTTGTGGGTCGACCCATCGGGTCACAGCCATCGGCCCAACCCCTCTGCTTCCATCATAGATCTCAAAAAGCTCCCATTCGGGTCACCACCAAAATATGTCAGAGCGGGCCAATCTTCAAAACGGGTCAAGAATTCGAGACAAACTTAACACGCCCTTTTTTAATAGATGTGTAGTCTAAATGACAATTAATAAAGCTGCATTTATTTCTCTATAAAATATTTTATGGGAGATGGAAATAATTAATATATAATAAAACTAAGAAAAAAAGTAATAAATATATTGCTAAAAAATATTACAATAATTTAGAAAAAAAAATCCATTTAAAAT
The DNA here is from genome assembly GCF_013358625.1 of Macadamia integrifolia. NCBI lineage: Eukaryota > Viridiplantae > Streptophyta > Magnoliopsida > Proteales > Proteaceae > Macadamia > Macadamia integrifolia. The sequence continues at coordinate 31,126,334 of NC_056558.1, forward strand.
TTTGAGATGTTTATTTCACAAAATGATGAATGATGGTATCTTGATCATTTATGCTCTTGACAAAATGGAGTATTTTTTTGTGTTTTGTGTTATTTAGAGATTCAAAATTTTTGTCCCACCATATGGTTGAATTGTTTCAATCATTCAACATATTTATATGTGCTTCTTGGATTTATCCAGCAAAAACTATTAAATTTCAAAAAAATTAAAATAAAATTTATAATATACTAAATAGTTTTTAATAAATATTTAATATTTAATATATATATATAAGGAGTAAGAACCTTGCCAACCTGGTGTAGGCAACACCAATGCACAGGGCCAAGGGAGGGTGTGCGGGAGTATCTTCAGCACACGGGGCGGGGGCGACATGGTCTTTTTGCAATCGCTCTGTGAAACCATGTGTCTGAGCGTGGGGAAGTATATAGATATTCTTAATTATTGTTACTAAGTAAGACTGAACAACCATTCTCTCTCTCTCTCAAACAATTTTGAATCTTACACGGTGGTAAGGGTAAAACTTCACGTCATTCTGAATAAATTGACTTCATACTTAAGCATTCACGAAAAAAAGGATGGTGGGGGGGATGCGAAGGAAAATTTATCCATTAGCATTGCTCTTGATTATCCCAATATCTTTCCAAGTAACTCAAATTAAAACACCTATATTATTCTTTTATTAAAACCAGCACAAAGAAAAACATTTGTATGTAATAGAGTGAAATGGAATTTAAATACACTCAAATTTTAACTTAATTTATTTTAGCCATAGTTTGAAGAGGCTGTGGAAGGAAAATCAATAAGAAATTTGGTCCATTGAGCATCCATATGGACAAAGAGGGGTGTTTAATATAACATATACCCCAAGGGGTCTTGTAACTAAACCCATGCATCATAGTTTATTTAAACAAGGGAATCGAGCATAGGTGGTGAGATATTATCAAAGGGGGGAAAAAAATAAAAGCTTTGTTAGGTGAGGGCGTAAAGGTGGGAAATTCTAAGTTCTTCAATTTATCTGCAAAAATGCGAAGAAATAAAAATACCATTAGAGCTCTTAAAAAGCAGGACGGATCGATTGTTGAAGGTCAAAACCAGTTGGGTGACTATATTGTGGAGTTCTATGAGAGGTTTCATAGAGCTGTTCCTACAGTGGATCATGTAGGGCTTTTGGATAGTATCCCGACGGTTCTCCAGCAGGACGATTTATTCCGCCTAGACCCTCTTCCTGGAAATGTAGAAATTAATAAGGCAGTGTGGGAATTAGATCCTGATAGCTCGCTGGGTCCAGATGGCTTCTCTGAGGCCTTTTATAGGAAATGTTGGAATATTGTGGAACAGGATGTGGGCAATGCAGTTAAATTTTTCTTCAGTACTAGCTCTATACCTAGGGGAGTTAATAATAATTTCCTTGTCCTGATTCCTAAAGAGGACAGTGTAGTGTCCCAGGATAAGTTCCATTCTCTGTGAATGGTAAACTTCTTCTGCAAAATTATTTCGAAGTTGATGGCCATGAGATTAGAGAAGCTGTTGCCCAAGCTAATTTCGGAAGAACAGGGTGCCTTTCAGAAGGGGAAGTTGATTCATGACAACATTAGCGTGGCATCTCAGCGGGCAAACCTAATGTTCTCTTCTACGAGAGGGGCAGCCTTGGTCTTAAAATAGACATAAAAAAGGCTTACGACGCTATCTCATGGCCCTTTCTTTTTCAGGTTCTGTGAAGATTTGGATTCTCTACAAATTGGGTAACTTGGCTTCACCAATTATTGATATCAACTAAGATATCTGTCCTCGTCCAAGGAGGGCCGCAAGGCTTGTTTGGTGTGGAGCGAGAATTGAGACAGGGAGAACCCATCTCCCCCATACTGTTTATCATAGCGGAAGAGCTCCTAACTAGAGGGCTGGCGAGTTTGATTCAGAAGAAAAAGCTAATGCCCATTCGAGGTCCTAGAGGTGCTACCACTTCTAGCCATCTTTTATTTGCGGATGATATCTTTATCCTCTCGAATGCTTCATTGAGGTACGTAGAAAATTTCAAAGATTTTATAATGAGGTATTAGCTTTGAGAAGAGTAAGCTCTTCCTTGGAAAAATAGCTCCGTTGTGAAAGCAGGCTATATCCGAGACTCTGGGTATCCCCATCTACAACCTCCCTACTTGATACCTTGGAGTTGAGATCTTCAAAGGAAGAGTGAAGAATGAGGCTTTGCTGCCCAGGACAGGGTGAAGGGGTGGTTGGCAGGATGGAAAGGCAAGCTTCTCTCGAGGGCGGGAAGAGTGGAGCTAGTTAGGTCTGTTATTTTTGGCATTCCTAATCGTAGCTTTGTGGTGTATTGGTGGCCTGCCTCTCTGCTCATGACAATGGAGAGATGGATAAATTTTTTTATTTAGATAGGGGAAGTGGACTCCTTGAAATCTGTCACTATGAAGTAGGGCTCTGTCTGCAAACCAAAGAAGGAGGGGGATTTGGGTATCGAAAGGCTCAGAGATTCGAACATGTCAATGTTCTGTAAAATGGTTTGGAGAATCAAACATGAAAAATCAGCTGCTAGCTCCTTCCTCAGGCTAGGTTTGTGAAGAAAGATGGTTCTTTTAATAAAGGCTGCCTGCCCTCCTCTATTGCCTTGGGCATTAGCAAGGCTTAGAACAAGGTGGAGATGAATGAGAGATGGGTTATTGGGAATGGCACCCTTACGAATTTCTGGAAAGATAAATGGTGGGCCCCAAATCTATTCTTGAAAAGATTCAGACTTTAGACCTCCCTCTTCTTGATACCAATGCCAAGGTTGGTGAAGTCATAAGGGATGGTGAGTGGTCTCTTCCTGAAGTTAGCTCAAACATTCTCAGGAATATTTTTAACGCTGTTAAGGAGGTAAAAAATTCCAATGTTCAAGCTAAGGATTTATGTATTTGGTAGCTCTCCCCTTCAGGGTCTTTCTCCACATCTTTTGCTTGGGAGGATATCAGAAAAAATACCCCATCAGTTCATTGGAGTTCCCTGATTTTGTGCAAAGACCTCCCCCCAAAATTTCAACTTTTGGTTGGCGTCTTGCCCATGAAAGGCTTCCTACAGATGAAATCATTAGTAAAAAGGGAATTTATCTTGCCTCCAGATGTAGTCTTTGTGAACAGGCTGAGGAAAGCATCAAGCACATTTTCCTTCACTGCCCTTTCTCGGTAGCTTTATGGGAGAGGTTCTCCAATTATTTTGGATTTTTATGGCCTACTCATCAGTCGATTGAGGATTTGTTTCTATGGTGGAAGCGGAAGGCGAGATCTACTAATTTAAAGAACCCTTGGCTGATGGGTCTTACTATTATTGCTGTCCACATATGGTGGGAAAGAAACAGGAGACGATATGAAGGAAAAAAAAAGGAATGTGGTCTATTCCTATGAATATATCCGCTAGGAGTTAACTCTCTATTTAGGGAGCTCTAAGGGTGAAGTTAAAACTATCCCTGACATTTTATGCTGCAGGAAGTTGGGGCTGCTGGATGAAAATCCTAAGCTTCTGCCGCCCCTAAAAGTGCACTGGTGCAAGCCTCCGAGTAATTGGATAAAAATCAATGTGGCTGGGAGTTCCTTGGAAAATCCAGGGTGTGTAGGGGCAGGGGGCATTGTCCATGATAGTGATGGGCAGGTTTATAATGCCTTTAGTATATTTTTGGGTGTCAAGAAGACTTATGAAGCTGAGTTCGCCGCTGCCCTAGAAGGGATCTTGTTAGCCAAGGATATGAATGCAAGGGGGCTGTGGATCGTTTCAAACTCGGAAGCGGTGGTGGCTACGGTTCAGAAGCATCATATCCCGTGGTTTGTTCTTCAAAAATGGATGTTTGCCCTTCCTTTCTTAGAATCCATTCCATGGAAGATCAACCACTGCTTTCGGGAGGGTAATACAGCGGCTGACTTTTTGGCGAAGAAGGCATCAAATTCTGGGATTTCTGAGTACTCCACTTCTTTTCCTAGACATGTTTTAGAAGATTTAATGAATGATGTTATTGGAAGGCATGATTCCGATTCCCCTAGGGTTGTGCTTTCTTTCTCTGCTGATGGGCATGCCGAAGGTGAAGTTTGAAGGCGTCCTTTGTGGTTTCGTGCTTGTTTTTCTTTGTGCCCTTTGTTGGTTGTATTTCCTTTTTTCTTATTAATTCCATCATCTTCTAGCAAAAAAAAAAAAAAAAGAACGGTGGGATCAGGAATGAGAGGAAACTCACAAGTAAAAATTATGTTCTTGGTTTGCAAGGTTACTGACTTATATATACTTACCCTAAAATGGAAGAATAAATAAGGGAAAAAGATCTCTTAACCAGACATACGGGTGGCAAAACAATCAGTTTACACCTTTGGTAAGATGTCTATTCACTTTCCTTAGTTGGTCCATGTTGACGCTGTTCAATATATAATTTTTTTTTTTTTGCCTGAAGATCAGAAGGTTATATTAAAATTGAAGAAAAAAATACATCAAAATTTTTGAAGAGCTGGCCATCAGCAGGGACTCTACAAACACTATATAAACCTATACTAGGTCTTACAAAAGCGTTTTCCAAAATCTCTTCCGATATATGATTTGTAAAAGATGTAGAAGTTTCCGAAACACCAGTTTTTTGCAACAACTTTAGCAAGATTTATTATCCGCTATCACATTCGCTTCTCTATAGCAATGTGTTAGTTTCCAGTTTATAAAATGAAGATAAAGAATAACAATAGCACAACAATGGGACTATTATGTCCAAACTCCCAAGAGCTGAATTTTCCAGACTCCTATCCTCCTCACCACCGCAATCGCCCCACCTCTGCAACACTTATCCCAATCCTTATCCTAGTCCTTATTATTCTTCTTCTCCCTGTGAATCGAATCGTATGATTTTAATGAAAAGCTAATCCTTCCAAACTTCTAACTATTAATACGCCAAGAAATTCTCTCAATAAATAAAATGCGATGGTAGCAACAACCTGATTTTTTGCAATTGGAAAGCCGAATCCAAGCATCTCACTGCTGTTACATCTCCTCGGTGGCAGAGGTGTTGCAACGGTGGGACGGTGGGGTTGTAGAGTTTTGGGGTTGGAGAGGTGTTGCACTAAGAAATAGAGAGAAGGAGAATAAGAAGGGGCGGGATCAGGGCTGCAGAGGTGGGTCGTCAGCAGGGGTGGGAGATGGTGCTTGTGTGGGAGTTGATCGTTGATGATCAGTGCAAAGTGGAGTTGCAAGCGGGGGATGGTGATGAGGTCTTGTGTCGAGAAAAAAAGGAGTTTGGGGATCTCAACCTAAATTCGGGGAGTTCAGGGATCCTTTCGCTTATAAAAGATATTTTTTAGAAAGAAGAAGAAGAAGGGGGATAGAAGTGGGTGGAAGAAGGGTGGTGGGGTTTAAAATTGTCAAAAAAACTTCCCCAAACCAAGGACAAACGCTTTTTTGGGTAGTTTTGTAAACTCAAACCTAAAACAATGCATTTTTGTTAACTGAAACATAGAGTAGGTAATTTTGTAAAAAGAAATCCAAAAGTCCATAATCATGTAATTTTCCCTAAAAATGTATAATAGTAGAGATATTTTACAAAGTTCAGTTTTGTTTTCTTTACAGTCCCATGAGCAATAACTAACTTTGGAGATTATGTAAATCTTTTCAAAATAATAACTATTGGATGTAAAACAAATTTTAAACCATACTTATAATATAATTCATGTTTTAATCCAGTAGATCAAAGTAATTTACCCATAATTAAATACAACTACGCCATGACATAGGAATGGACCTGACTTTCCCTACAAAATATAGTGGGCCCCCACACTCTAAATCAGTGAAACTTATGCATTTATGGGCTACTACTGGCATAATTTCTATGACATAATTAGCAGTCTCTCTCTCTCTCTCTCTCTTACCAGAAAACAGAGACTTTTAACCACCCAAAACAACTGAGAAAGAACATGTATCTTCATGTCTCTGTTATTATTATTATTATTTTTTTTTTAATGAAGAAAAAATGCAATTATCCATCTCTAGACTTGTTTGATCCCTTGAGAACAGTGTATTCTAAATATTTATAGTGTATTTATCGCTATAAGAAAGAAAAATGCGTTTGCATGGAGCCCACATATCTCTCTCACTCCAACATTTTCTTCCAAGAGAAAAGGACTTTGACCTCTTGAAAACAAAAGTATTCTCAATGTATCAAGTACGAACATATTATGTATCGTGCAAAGTAAGACTTCCATCAAAGAACATCCATCTATGTTCAGTTTAAGGAATCCTTCCCTGGGAGGTTTCCAAACTATCTCACTGATTTTTTGTTGTCTCTTTGATGCTATCTTGAGGTGTAAGTGTTTGGATAAAATCAATTCCGAGACTGCATTCACTGGAATGGATCTCATGATTGAAAAATCTGCTAGATCATACAATATTCTTTTGATGACCATTTGGACAGTACAACTCCTATTATCATGTCTTCTCTGATTTCTTTCCCTCCAAATATAGAAAGGAATGATGACTAATAGGACTGACCAAGCAGGTCGTAGCTGGACAGCATTGGCTTTCCTCTTCCACCACAAGAAAAGTTCCTCTATTGAAGGGAAACTCCTCCATTGAACCTGAAAATAGTACAAGATCTCTTTCCAAATATTATTACTGAATTCACATTCGAGAAATAGATGGGTAAGAGATTCCTGACTTATCTGACATAGATCACATTTAGAGTTGATCGGAACACATCTTCTACGAACTTGATCATCAGTGGGGAGACGATTATAACACAATCGCCAGCCAAATAGGGAAAACTGTGGATGCATACTTTTCTGCCAAACCTGGGATGCCCATCCTTGAAGATGGCGTGCTACCCTGACACCCTCCCAAGCAGACTTAACTGAGAACCTCCCTGATTTAGTAAGGGACCATACCCTTTCATCTGGCTCTAATGTCGATGGAAGATCAATACTTTTTATATGCTCACATACCTCCTTTACAAAATGGTTTGAGACCTCAGGGAGAGACCATTGACCATTTTCAATAAAATCTGCTACTGAGGCTGAGAGATCACTACTAGACAAAGAGGGACCATCCAGCATATCAGTGATTCTAGCATTCTTCAACCAGCGATCATGCCAAAATTTAATGGAGGTGCCATCCCCTATAATCCAACGTTTAGAGTCACCAATCCACAGCTTGCGAAGCCTAGGAAGAATCGATGACGAAATAGCGTTCTTCAGTATCCGTCTTAGCAACCAAACGACCCCTTAGGAACTTCCCAAACAAAGATTGATCTGTCTTTATAAACCATCCCAGCTTTGCTAATAAGGCAAACTTGATGTCACGAAGCCTTCGAAGACCCAATCCACCTTCCGTCTTTGGCTTACACAGAAAATTCCATTTAACAGTTATTGCTTTGGACATTGAAGCCTCTCCAAACCATAAAAAATTATGAATCCATGTTTCTATGGTTGCAATAAGAGAAGAGGGCCACATATAAATGGAGAAATTATGAACAGGAATGCTGCTCATGACGGTCTTCACCAACTCAACTCTACCTGCCATGGATAGTAAGCGACCCTTTCATCCCGACAAACGCTCCTTGAATTTGTCTACCATAAGCAAAATATGACTGTTTCTGACCCTTCCTTTGAAAATCTGGATTCCCAAATACCATGTTGGGAAACGGCATTTAGGGATACACAACACCTCCTTGATCTGCATTTTTCGAGCAGCAGGAATGGGGCCAAAATACATATGACTTTTATCTAAATTAAAAGCCTGACCAAAATATGCTTGATACTTATCCAAAAAGCTTATCAGGTGTTTCACTCCATGCAGGTCAGCTTTAATAAATATAAACAAGTCATCTGCAAAGAGCAAATAGGGTTCTAGGCTCTGAATTCTAGATAGCGACTCCAAACATCATGCTTTCCCCATCCCCCCAATAGTCGCCAGACCACGTTTGGAGATCATTCAATCCATTCACCCCCTGCGAGGAAGACTAGAGATGGGAAGGAGGAAAAGAGCGGAAAGAGAGAGAGAGAGCAAAAAGAATTTTTCCCTTACAAAGAGGCTTATGAAGAACACCTTGAAAAATTTAAGTTTACTCTCATTGGGAGAACGAATTTTAAATATATTTCCATGGATGATATAAGATGAGAGGCCAAAGAATCCTTGATTTTGATGGGAAGATTTGCTTTTGCCCCGATGGGGAAAGGTTTTTTTCTTTTGCAGTTCGAATTGGAGGCAGACATGGTGGCCATATGGAAGAGGAATTCTGTCCGTGTTGGATCTCAGTTGATCAGGTTCCAGAGATGGAGGAGAAACTTTAATGTCAATGATAAACAAGCTGTTATAAAAATGGTCTGGATCCGCTTTCCAGACGTACCACTAGAGTATTGGCACGAGAAGATACTGCTCACAATGGCGAAGGCAGCTGGTAGACTGATGGCAATTGACCGGCGTACTCGTGCAGCATCCATGGGAGGCTACGCCAGAGTCATGGTCGAATTGGCGGTGGGTGACAAGAGGGTTGAAGAAATTCAGGTGGAAAGGAAACAGCCGGGAACTGATGTTCGTTTCTGGTTCTCTCAAGTAATTGTCTATGAAGATAGTCTCGGCCGATGTGGATATTGTAAGAAGGTCGGTCATAGCATACATCAATGTCGTGACAGAAAACATGTAGATCCTCAGCCTCGCAAAGAGATGGGCGTCCCCAGAGCAGTGTTCGCTGATGAGGGTGGTGGCTGTGATGATGTTTCCACTGAACCGGTGGTAGAGGCGGTGTATGGTGGTGGAGGCGGCAACGGTGGTGGAGGCAGCAATGGTGGTGGAGGCGGCATTGATTTGTCAAATCAGACAGAAGATCGGGGAAGATCCACTACCATTCTCGCTTAGGATCTCCATCCATATTAGGAGACAATAACGTCTCTCAAGTTTGGGAAGTAGAGGCGGATAGGACGCCTTCCAGGAATGGATCTTCGGAGACCGTTATCCCCTTTCAACATGGTGTCGCTGACTCAGCAATAAGGGATGCTGATTTGGAGGACCGTTCGGTTTCTCAATATTTTACAGATTTCGTCCAGCTTGGAGATCAATGTGGGTTGGGTAGATTGGGTCATGAGGGCGCCCAAACCCATCCTTCAAATAACGATTTGGACTGTGCTATTTTATCTTCAAATGTTGAGCACCAAATAAAAAATATCTTGCCAAGTACTGTCCAAGGAGGGGCGGTGATCCTTCACCATGAGGGGATTGATCGTGCCAATGAGTTGGCCTTTCGAGCATCCCAAAGGGGAACGCTGCAGCAGGTACCTGCAGGAAGGACAAAGCAACTATAGCTGCTAAGCATACCAGAAGGTCTGATCGGTTGCAAATGTGTCAAAGTGATTATGAAGGTATTTTTCTGAAATGTGAGGGGATTTAAGAAGGCTATAGCACGAATGGCCTTGATACCAATATGATTCACAACAATAGGGAGGATAAGGTTCCTAACCTCTGAATGATGTGAAAGAGAGGGTTGACTAAGCCTTCTATTGTGTTTGAATCGGACCAACAACTTACTGTCAAGGTTGTCTGGAATGCCACTTCTATTTTATTGTCAGTCATCCATGCCCGCAGTTTTAGGGTGAAGCGAAGGGAATTATGGCTTGAGCTTGCGTCAACCCCTGTTGCGGCTGATCCTTGGCTAGTAGTTGGAGATTTCAATGCCACGTTCGCATCTCATGAAAAGTGGGGTCCAGGGGCTTTCAGCTTGTGTTCTGCCGCTGAATTCGAAGTTATGATTGACTCTTGTTCTCTTATTCAAATTCCCTCCCAAGGGCCAAAGTTCACTTGGTCTAATAATAGGAGAAGAGGGAACGTGGCTGCTGTTCTGGATAGGGGCTTATGCAATGAAGCTTGGCTCAACCACTTTCAAGACTGCGCTCAAACCGTGCTTCAGCATGATTTCTCTGATCACTGCCCTATTTTGGTAGTCTCTGAGGCTTGTCCTAAGCCAAGTAACTACCCTTTTCGAATGCATAAATTTTGGATTGAGGACTCCTCCTTTTTACATCTTGTTCATAATGCGTGGTCTCAAAATGTTTATGATATGCCTAGTTTTATTTTAGCGCATAAGCTTAGAAGGCTTAAGCCTATTATTAGAGCTTGGGCTAGGCAGACCTTCCCAAATTTTGATGTGGAGTTGGTTAAAACAAAAGAAGCCCTGGATGTGATCCAGAGTCAAATTGAAGCTTCAGGGATGAATGATGAACTATTTGGGAAGGAAGCGGATGCTAAAACAGGCTACTTAAATGCTTTAAAAAATCATGAAAAGTTCTAGGTGGAGAAATCTTGCATTACAAGGCTTAAGCATGGTGATCGGAATTCAAAACTCTTTCACCTTTATGCTAAGATTAGAAGGGCAAGAAACACCATAAGAATGTTGCAAAAACCTAATGGGTTCAAGATTTGTGGTAGAGATGGGATAGATTACTTTCAATCTTCTCATAGGGTTTCGCCAGTCTCTGAGCACTTGGATTTGCTTGACTCTATCCCTGCTTTAGTTCATGAGGTAGACTTACTCTCTTTGGACGCCATCCCGGGTCCGGTTGAAATCAAAAAATGTTTGGGACCTTGACCCGGATAGCTCCCCTGGTCCTAATGGCTTCCCTGGGTATTTTTTCTGGCATTGCTGGGGGGTCATAGATGGTGATTTTGTTAGAGCGGTCAGAGAATTCTTTCTCTCAGGAACCATGCCCTTATAAATAATAATTTTTTAGCTTTGATTCCTAAAGTCGCTGGAGCCATCTAGCTTGACAAATTCCAGCCTTTATGTATGGGGAATTTTGTTTGCAAATTTATATTTAAAATCCTAGCTACAAGAAAGTCATTTTTGCTGCCAAGATTGATTTTAGATGAGCCAGGGGCTTTTCAAAGAAGAAAACTGATTCACACAAATATCGGTTTGGTGCCAGAGCTGGCAAACATTATGTTTTCAGCCACTAGAGGAGAAGGTTTGGGAATTAAAATCGATGTTCAAAAGGCATTCGATACTATTTCCTGGGATTTTTTACTGCTAGTGTTGAAGCGATTTGGGTTCTCTGATAGATGGGTGAACTGGATTCATCAGGTCCTTTGCTCTTCTAAAATCTCAATTCTTTTGAATGGAGGTCCAGTGGGATATTTCAATATTGAGAAAGGCTTAAGGCAAGGGGATTCCATGTCTCCCATTCTCTTTATTCTAGCAGAGGAGATTCTGTGCAAAGGGATGCAAGCTCTCATCGGAGAAGGGAAAATTAAACCACTTCAGGGGCCTCGGGGTGAGATAATGCCAGTTCATCTTTTATTTGCTGATGAAATATTTATTTTTATTAATGCATCTATTAAATATGTTCGTAATCTTAATGTATTCCTGAGGAAGTATCAAGAATTTTCTGGCTAGCATGTTAATTTAGATAAAAGTAAGCTCTTCATGGGGAAAGTTAGGCATACGCAAATCAGAGATATCTCTGATACTTTGGGCATCTCGGTTTGCAACTTTCCTACCAAATACCTTGCAGTTCAGATTTTTAAAAGCAGGGTGAAGAAGAATTTTTTGCTTCTGGTCTTAGACAAGATTAAGGAGCGGATGGCGGGATGGAAAGGTAAGCTACTTTCAATGGCTAGAAGAGTTCAGCTGGTTTGTTCTGTGATAATGGGAATGCCTGTCCATAACTTGGCAGTTTATTATTGGCCAAATGCTCTTATTAGCTTGATGGAGCGATCGATGAGGAACTTTATATGGACTGGTGATGTGGACAGCTCCAAATCAGTGACAGTAAAATGGGAGCAGGTCTGTAAGCCCAGGGATGAAGGAGGCTTAGGGATTTGTAGACTTCGCGATATTAACAAATCCCTATTGTGCAAGCAAGTTTCGAATATCAAGCATGGGAACTCAGGTATGAGTAGGCTGTTTAAAGCTAGATTTTCGAAAAATGGAAATATAAAATCATCCTTTAAGTCTTCTTCTGTTTGGCCTTGCTTTCGCTAAGTTTGAAATTTAGTTTCTTCCAGAGAGCGGTGGATTGTCGGTAATGGTCATGATATTAGACTCTGGTCTGACATCTGAATAGGAGATAAATCTATTGCAGAGACATGTGGATTAGACTCCGAGTTCTTAAAAAACTCTTCCTTGAAGGTGGCTGATGTCATTTATAATTATAAATGGGCATTACCTCCTGTTCTATCACATCTCCTTCATCATTGTTTTGAAGCTACGCGTTCCATTAGCCTGCCGGTTTCTCCCTTGAAGGATAGATGTGTTTGGAGCTGTACCTCCTCTGGCATTTTTTCTTCCTTTTCTACGTGGGAGGAGATAAGATAGCGTAACCCAAAGGTTCCATGGAGCTCCTTGGTTTGGGGAAAGCTCATGCAACCAAGACTGTCCACTTTTGGGTGGCGTTTAATGCATAAAAAACTGCCTACGGATGATATTGTTTTAGCTAAAGGAATTTCCTTGGCTTCCAAATGCACCTTCTGTGATGAGCAAGTGGAGTCTTTTAATCATCTATTCATGGGCTGTAAATTTGCTCCGACAATATGGAGCTCTAGCGCTGCTTCCGCTCACCCATAATCTTTTACCATAAAGAAAGAAAAAAAAATATGTCCACATAAATAATTCATATAAAAATAAGGGGAAAGGATTCATGCACAATGGCATGAATAACATTGACGACTTGTACAATAGGGGAGGGGTTTTGTCATGATTGTTATGATTAGTCATGCAAGCTGATTTGGCATACATAGTGGTCTCTCTCTCACTCATTGTAGGTGATGTTTCTATGGCCATGATTTCTGGTCATTTATTTTTTCCACAAAAAATAGTGTTTTGATCAATTTATACTTTCTAGTAAATGGGCTCTAAAGGAATTCTAAGCTCGTTAAATAGGCTTTAAATATGTTGGACTATTAATCAGTTGATCTCAGTCGGGTGTTCGTCGGATAGAACCCTTGCACCATGAATGATCGATTATAATCAGCCCAAACTAGATCCCAAAATATTTATATTGATCAGGCCGAACCGATTCGAGCTTCAAATGGTCGAGTTTCTGGGCCAAACCTAGAATGGTCACTGCTATCCTCGCCCATCATAAAATCATGAATGACCGAAATACCCTTCATTGTAATAAGGTCTCAAAACAAACAAAGCAAGGTTAAAACAAGTTGTGATATCATCTTTAACTACATTGGGTCTACCAATGCCCACTGGAGAGTTCGTTAATTTTTACCACTTTTTCTGCACTTAAAAGGTGGGTGGAGTCCACTCGTAGAGATGGTAATCAATGGGATAGGCCTATGAGGGGGCAGTTCCTATTTGCACCATGAATCTTGGATTCCTTATCCTTTTTCCTAAAAAAAATCATAATTTGAATTAAAAAAAAAAACGATGAAAATAAAAATACAAAATTAATGTCTAGATATATCTAAATTGATATAAAATATATATATATATATATATATTTATAAAAGGAGATGGGAAACCACCGTTTGGCATTGCCATCAACAGAAAGAACCCAAATCTTTAATCATAGCAAATAAAAAACTATCTAATAAAATAGAATCTAGGTCTGCCAAGAATACCCACTTGGATCTCATTTTATACATAAAATTTGTGTTGATAGAAAAACTTTAGCTACTAGACCTGACACAATCTTGATCTACCAAACTAAGGGTGTCAACTTGGTACCGATATTAAAATTGTACCAAACCATATCAAAGGAGATGTAGTACGATTTTGATATGATAAAATAGTATCTTTTTTGGTATGGTATGTATCGATTTTAAGCTTAAAATCATTTGGTATTTATTGGATCATATAAAAATATCATAAGTGCCTTGGTTGAGATCTTTACCAAACATTCAATCACCGACTAGGCGACTGTACATACATAAAAAGCAAAAAAATAGCATAAGTATCAAATACAAACCACTGAAACCTTATTCATACGAAATAATAAACCATAATTATATTGACTAAAACTGTACCAAACCCAAATGGTATCAATATAAAAATATAAGAATCTTCTCAATATGATACAGTTTTGTATCTACCCTTGATCTACTATACGATATCAAATATGATACCAATTGACAAACTTACCCAAATATGACCCGAACAATCCAATGGTCACTCATTAGAGTCAGAAAACAGCCTATATATTCAGGAAGCAGGTGAGACTGACTGCATACATTATGACTCTCTCTCCCAAAACCCCACAGTGACCCCAAACCTCTTACAGTATGCCAAACATGACCAGACACCACTACTGATTAACGCGTTAGAGGTTGACTAATTAATAAACCTTCTCTCAAGGCGTAGAGTCAAGATGATAAATGTGTTTAGAGAAGATGGATTTCACCAACCAATACTTTGATTCTTGGTTTTGACCATTAGAGCAACCAAGCGTAGATGAGAAATATTTTTACTTTCCCTTC
>NC_056558.1:31140768-31245258 GCF_013358625.1 Macadamia integrifolia
AAAAAAAAAAAAACCCAACATTTAACTTTCGTAGACTTCATCGTTATTTATTTCTATATATAGCTGGCTTCCTTGGCTTCTCTCTCACCATGTAATGGCGATTCTAAATCGTTTTTATTTTTTAACTGTGATTGTGTTATTAATATGCCTTGCATCTTCTCCGGCTTCATCCGCTCGGCCCTGTAATGGATTTGGAGATAATCTCACCAGTCCCAGCGTCAAACCAGTGTAGTATACCGGAGCTCCGGTTGCACAATTTTTGGTTCCTTGGAAGCTTTTCACACCTGCCGAACTGTTTCCAATTTTTCCTGCAGGTCATTCAGTTCCTTCAGGTCCTGATTGGTCTCGAGCTGGTCGTGGTGGGCCAGGCGGGTACCAGCGTCAATCAACCCCTTAATCTTGTGTGCACCCATCCTGGCCTTAAATCCTATTTAATGTCGGGTTTTAAGTTTATTAATATATCTCTGGTAGGGGTGTCAATTCCTAAACCGAACCGGTAAAACCGGCTGGACCAAACCGATAATAACACGGACTGAACCGAACTAAAGCCTTATTGGTTTGGTTAGGGTTTGGTTCGGTTTCGAGTATTGTAACCCCAAAACCAAATCGAACCGCACCGAAAACCAGATGAACCCGAAACCAAACCGAAACCGGCTCAAAACCCAGACCGAAACCGAAACCAAACCGGTAAGAAACCAAAACACTCCAAAATTCATTAAAAAAATCAAAATTTGCATAGTTTTGTATACATTTGTATGGAAAGTTGAATCCAAACTAGACCAAAAACCAAAACCAACCTAGTTACAAATCGATTTTAAAAACCGAAGACAAACCGAAACCAAATCGTACCAAAACCGAAACCAAACCGAAACTGAAATTTCCTTATTGGTTCGGTTTCAGTTTCAACTTTTCCACACTGAAACTGACTCAACCCAGACCGAAATCAAGCCGGACCAACCGATTGACACCCCTATTCTCTGGTATGGTTCATCCTGTTCCCTCAGTTATAAAGGGATAAAGTCACCTGCTTAAATAGGTATTTTCTTTAGTAGGATACTCTGCGTGACTCTTAAATGAGTAAATAAAAACCTATACTTTTCTTCTCACACTGATAGATGTGCATTTGATGTAGCCATAGCCACCACTTATTGACTTCAAATTGGAGATCATAGGTGCTAAACTGTTCATGTATATTATGTAAGTTAAAAAAACTGTTACCGGCTGGTCATGTGGCTCACGCGAATTTATCATCCTGTCCTTCATAAAAAAAAAAAAAAATCAATGATTTTAATGCTTCTGCGTAAGTTCACATTAATCTTTATGCTGGTGTAGAGGCCTAGCTACCAGGTAGCAATATCTTGCCCATGTTTTAAATTAAAAAATAAATAAAGGATCAGAAGATCATTTTGTCCAGTTTCCTCTCTTGAACATAGAGAATAAATAAAAAAAAAAAAAAAAGTTAATTATGTAACTTTGACCAAAGTTACTTAAAAATTTAGCATAAAACACTGCAAATGGATAAAAAAACATGTGAAATAAAAGTTTTATATACTATGAAATCTAATGATATTAGCTGATGGAAGGGTGTAAAAAAACCCAAGTTTTGCTAAGCCCTAATACAGGCAAATTATAATGGTTTGGTGGCAGCTAATTTGTTATTTATATTTTAGCTTCTAGTATGAGGTTCTTGAACTCATAGGTTGTGTAAAATTCAGTACAAATCTGGGAAATTTTAATTGTCAGAGCGTGACCAAAAAAAAAAAAAAAAAAAATCAAAACACTAGTGAAAATAGGCATAATAGTTCAACGGTTTAAAGAAAATGAGAAAATTCTAATTAAAGGTCGGTCATATGGTTAAATTTGACATGTGACAAAGCAAGAAGCTAATCTATCAAATTATTGATTTGGATTGGCTATATGGACCCTCCACTGACAATTATAGTCCCCTAAGACCTAAGTTACTTGCCTTGATAGATCAAACATTTTTATGTTACTTTTACCTTTATTAATTTTTTGGGATGCCGTTTGATCATAGGGAAATTGAACAGAAGGATAGTGAAAGTTTTGAAACTTAAAAAGGATACATTTGTAATCATGACCCAATATAATTGTATAAATTATTTATATTTTTTTAACATATCCAGTAATAATAATTTTAATTTTAAATATAACTTTTCTTTTACATTTTAAATCCAAGGGATTTAGATATAAGATACTGAAATTTAATAACCAAATATAGAATGATTTGGAGTTAGGGACATATCCATTTGGGGTAATAATTACAAAAGTTTCTTTATTAGATGGTTTTGAAAATTTTACTTTCCTTCCCTCCAATTTCTCTTACAACCAAATGGAACCTAAGCTCACTTCATATTCATTGCACTTCCTCTAAATTTTCTAGATTGATGGGTGTAGAGTACTTTATTGCATCAAGAAACTTATATATGCCGATTAATGCTTCCGATTAATGTATTTCCATCAATACATATTTTATGGATAAAGTGGAGCACAAAATTCTTGATAGAATTGTGAAGGATATTTGTATTAATTCAATGTATAATATGACTCGGAGATTCCGCCGCAAATCAGAAGTGCCCCCTCATAGGCCAATACCCATTAATAACCATCTCTGGTACTGGAGTCCATTTACCCTTAAGTGGAGAGAGAGAGAGAGAGAGAGAGAGGGGGGGTGGGGCTATAACATAATGGCAGGATGAGTATCGACCCCTGTAACGTCAAGCAATGAAACTATGTCAAGGAGTGTTGAAGCTGAATCATATAATCCTTCATCAAGGGTTTTTATGAGATTTTCATCTAATCAAATTTCAGGTAGATGTAGAGGTGAACTTCTTTGAAGTATTTCCTATTCATGTAACTGAATCATCTCTCCTTCTTGGTCTCAACAATGTGGAAGAAAGAATTGACCAAACCTCAATCAAATTATTGGAAGGACCCCATCCTTGATAATAGAGGAAACATTGGCCATCCTATCAGATTTAGCATTATATATGATTCAATTTTCATATTTGGAAATGAATGCATCATTTGAATGCTAATTGTCAAGCCACAAATAGGAATCACATCCATCATCTATGCTTGAATGAATGATATCTCTAACAAGGTGCCTATAGTCCAGAATAATTTTTTTCTCCAAGCCTATGATGCATCAATTGGGCAAGTGGCAATCCAGATAGATTCTATTTCAAGTATCTTGAGTATTACCCAATCAGTTTGTATATTTTTTGTCCAGACACAATTTTTGAGATTTGTTTTATGATCCCTACAATGTTGACTTTCATTTACTCTATATAATCCCAATCCTCCTTCATTTTTCAGAAGGCAAACCTTGGATCAACTAATGTGTAGGAAGTTAGGAGTTTCCTGAGCTTTCTAAAGAAAGGAAGACATTCAAGATTCGATCTTATTAATAATGGAAGTTAGGAACCCGAAAATACCAAACTAGTAATATATGAATTTTTCATAACAAGTTTGATGAGTTCAAGATGGCTTGTAAAAGAAACAATTTTACTCTTTTAATTGAAGTCTCTTTTGAAGTCTATCTAAAATTGGAGAACAATGATGAATAGATAATTTCTAAGAGATCAAGGAATACCCATTTATTTGATTGGGAAATGACCGTCAAGAACATTCAAGTTATTTTTCAGTTGAGTTTTGATATCATCAAAATAACTCGAAAGGAGAAGGCCATGTTTGTAAGAGGGTTAATATGGAGGCCATGTATAGCTAAAAATGTATCCAGAGATTCTTCAATCGAGGAAATGGAAGTTAAGAAAGCTCTGGAAAAAAAAAATCATCAACAAAAAAGGGTAAATGAGTAATCTTTAGGGCCTTACACTTTGGGATTGGTTGGGTTAGGTTTTGCAAAGTTTTAACTGCCAAACACTATGATAGTCCTTTGATTGCAACGGAGCACAACATTGAAGATATAGGACCTCTTCAAATTCCCACCTTAGACTCAAAATAACCCTAAGAGGATCCATTAACTAGTACTAAAAAATGCGCACTAAAGATACATCAGTGGATTTCGTGAATAAAATTTGGAGAAAGTCCAATCTGTTTATAAGACAAATAAGATATTTCCATCCGAAAAAATCAAAAGCCTCATGGATCTTGAGTAAGATAGTAGGAGAAAGATGTTGCCTTTCAAACCCTCGAGCTACTTGATGAAAAAAAAAAAAGATGTTATCAGTTATATTACTGTTTGAGATAAAAATTCCTTGATTATAACTCATCGAATCATTAATAACCAATTTTAACCCTGTTGGCAAGAATTTTTACCATGAACTTGTGTAATAAGTTGGTGAGAGAGATAAGAGTGAAAAGAAGAAACATTGTCAACTTCATCATGTTTGGGAATCAAACAAATAAAAGTCTGATGAATTCTTTTGATTTTTTATGGTTGAAAGAAAAAGCAACAGACTTTTGAATAAGATCAACTTTAATAATTTCCAAAGCAGCAAGGAAAAATCCAAAGCTAAAATCATCAAAACTTGGGGTTTTCTAAGATTTAATTGCAGCCAGAGTCTCATCTTTAGATGGGATGGAAGATAAAACCCTTGACGGTCAACAAATACTGTTAGATTTCATAATAGCATTATTGTATATTAAACTTTTAGTTAAATTTTATATCCATTTCCAATGCTTTGAGCTAATTTTTTTAAGCAACTTCTGATAAAATTTGCACAACTAACTTCTTATCCTCCATGTTCAAGGGAGGAGGAGGCTGGACAAAATGATCTTTTGATCTTCTTTTCTTTTCTTTTATTTATTTTTTATTTTTATTTTTTATTTTTATTTTTTTTTATTATTATATTTTATTTTTTTTGTAATCTATAAAATAGGCAAGAGATCGCTATCTAGTCGCATGTCTTTTGCTGCAACAGCATAGAAACTAATGAGAACTGTGCTGAAGCATTAACATTGATGGGTTTTTCATTTCATGAAGAACAAAACAGTAAATTTGCTTGCTCTTGTAAGCCACATGGCTGTATAATATTTTTCTTTGGGTATATAACATTTTTTTTCTCTAAAATAAGTATACGTGAGCAGTTCGGAGCACCTCTAAATTCCAATCTCCAATTTGATGTCAGTTTATGGTGGCTATGGTTACTTCAAATGGACATCTGTAACGGTGTGAGAAGAAAAGTATTTGTTTTTATTTATTTATTTATTTATTCCAAGAGTACAAGCAGAGTATCCTACTAAAGAAAATACCAATTTAAAGCTTAACTTATGGACCGTGCAGCAGGTGACTTTCTTCTCTTTTATTTTCGCGGGAGCAGGAGGAACAACCACAAATTTATTAATAAACTCAAAGCTCGACATTACATATATAGGATGTGCGACCAAAAGGGGAGTGCAATAGAGAGAATTAAGATTAAGGACGCCGGTAACCGCCCGGCCCACCACCACCAGGACTCGTCCCGGGAGTGGGAATATCTATTAGTTGACGTACACGAAGTATACCATTAACACTAAGACTCCGAGGAAACAAAAGCTCTGTCACCGGTGCTCCGGTGTACTCCCTTTTAACAAAATTGGTTGGATCCGGTTTGGCGCTGGGACCGGTGAGATTATCGAGCGGATGAAGCTGGAGAAGATGCAAGACATATCAACTACACAATCATAGTGAAAAAATAAAAACGATTCAGAGTCACCATTACTGGCCAAGGATGATAAGCCAACGTTCAAAGCTGTTACATGGAAAATTAAAGAGAAGCTAAGGAAACCCGTTAATATATAGACATCGCTATGAAAAGATTGGTTGAAGAGAGTGCATTAAATGGAATTTTGGCTTATTTGACCCACTGTTGAGACAGGAGAGAGAAGAATTTTTTTTTTTCTTTTTAGGGACAGGTAAGGAGGGGAAGTAGGTACCAAGCAAGAGGCTGCCACAGCTCACCAAGTCCAACAATGCTAGAATAAGAAATTTGGTCACATGAACGTTACCTCAGAGCATGGTATACCTTAGAATCTCTTTCTCTCGTCCCCATTATAATAGCTTATTTGACCGTCTATTAAGACAGGAGAGATAAAGGTCAGGGAGTACAAAGCCTACAGATAGAGAACTACTTCCTTAATAAAATAAAAGGAGAAACAACTCTACCTGCTAATGTGCAGATATACATCTAGACTATTGCACACCTCCTATGGTCCACAGCGTTGATATATAGATACGCCAGCGGTTAGAGTTCTAACTCCCTTAAACAAATATGACCTATTTATTACACGAGGAAGGAACTGCTAATCATGTCTTGAAAAACACATGCGTTTGACTTTGACAACCACATACAGTGGGGCCTCACAATATGAATCAATGGTATCCCTCGTGTTTTGAATATACAAGTAGTAGACATAGACTGGGCACGACATAACTAGCTGTATCCCACAAAACACTTCTCTCTCTCTCATCACTAAACAAAATCAAAATTTGGATCTGAATTCTTTACTGCACGATAGAGATGGCAGCTCAGATTCAACATCTTGGAGTGCTTCTAACATAGAATCTAATACATGAGTGTGTGCCTCAAAACATTTCAAGGTATTGGCTCTAAGCTGCCACCTCTATTGCACAATATAGGAGCCGAGAGAGTACCAGACACCAACAAGTCGCGGTAACGACTATTTAAATTCACATATTATAGTGTATCATACATGATGTTTCTTACTTTGCCCCATCTCTCCTCGAGACAAGTCTTGAGTACAAATCACAAGAGTCCACAAAAACAGAGACTTGTGAAAGAGAGTTACACGAAATGCTAAATAAGAGAATCCTAAATTGCATGTAACACTAGAAACGTAACAAAATGGATTAGGGATTGCATTGCTGATAAGGGTTTTGTGCTGTTGTGCTGATCCCTTTCTTGGCCAAAATTCCATTCCTTAAATAGGGTCTCCTTTCAGTTAGGTAACTGCTACCTACAAATACCACCGAATAACTACCCCTCTACATTATCTTCTACCATTAGTACGACATCTGTCCAACGGCCATATCTTTTCCTAGTATGTCTCCATATTCTCCAAGCACGGACATCACATAACAGTTGGCCAGGAGCTTTTAATGCGCTACCCACGTCTCTTCCCCGTGCACAATTGCCACATAACCGCTTATGAGGGAATTTCGAATTTTACCGCCAATAGTATGACATTAGTATTGAAATATAGGAATTTTATCCATATGATATGGTTCCAGTATCTGCTCTTTGGCCTACTGTATCATACCGAATACCATACCAATGTATGACACCTTTACACCAAATAGAACCTAGAAACCTAGTGGTCATGGATTTGAATCAAGAAATAACAACCTAACCTATTGGAGAAATAGGCAAGGCTGCATACATTGTTACTCTCCCCAAACTCCCCAGTAGTCAAGGGAGCCTCTTCCAGTACGCCAAACATGACCAGGCACCAACGGTAGGTATAGAAGGAGAAGTCAATATGAGAAATGAACTTTCCTAGACTCAGGGCTATATATATATATATATATATATGTGGCTTCCTTAGCTTCTCTCTCACCGTCTAAAAGCTTTGGGCTTTGGCTCATCATCCTTTGCCAGTAATGGCGACTCTGAATCGTTTTTATTTTTACACTTTGATTGTGCTATTAATATGTCTTGCGTCTTTTCCAGCTTCATCCGCTCGACCCGGCAGTGGATTTGGAGATGATATCACCAGTAAGAGAGCTCCGGTAACAATGTTTTTGTTTACTGAGAGTCCAATTGGAGCTACTCCAATTCCTAGAAAACCTCCCGGGACGGCTCCAGGAGGTAGTGGGCCAGGCGGGTACCGGCGTCAATCAACCCCTTAATCTTAATTCTCTCTCTTGCGTTCCCCTTCTGGCCTTTAAATCCTATGTAATGTCGAGCTTTTAGTTTATTAATAAATTTCTGATTGTTCATTTTCATCCCGCTCCTTGAAAATGAAAGGGAAGAAAAGTCACCTGCTACACGGTTCATAAGTTAAGCTTTAAATAGGTATTTTCTTTAGTAGGATACTCTGTTTGTATTCTCCAAAAATAAATAAAAACAAATACTTTTCTTCTCACACTGTTAGATGCGCGTTGGATGTAACCATAGCCACCCACACACTGACTTCAAATTTGGAGATTGGATTTTAGAGGTGCTTTAAACTCCTCACTGATGCGGGCATGGAATGGAAGGGAGAGAAAATTGAAAAGGATAAAGAAAAAATAGGGTAAAAGAGGATCGGAGATAAGAGATAAAATAGGAAGATATATAAGAGATCAAGTAGGAAATTTTGGGATCAAGATACTCCCTTGAGTGGTGATCGCCCAGTTCTTGCCCAAGCTACTTGGGCAATCGACATGCATCCAAGCGGTGATCCAACAGCTTTCGGCGTAGCACCTCTATTCTGGACAGTAGAAGCATAGCCGTTGGATCACCGCTTAAACATGTGTCAATTACCCAGGTAGCTATGGACTGACCTAGACGATCACCGCTCTAAAGAGGAGCCGGATTTTGGGGTTGGCTTTAGGTAGCCCACCTCTTCTCAAGATAACATCAAGAGAGATGAGTTTTAGAGGGTTTCATTGGTTAAATTTAACATGTGACAGATCAAGAGGCTGATCTATCAAACTATCGATTTGGATTGGCTACGTGCACCCTCCATTGAAAATTGTAGTTGCCTAAGTTACTTGCCTCAGTAGAACAAACGTTTTTGTGTTACTTTTACCTTCATTAATTTCGAGTCCTTTTGATTGCAAGGGAGATTGAAGAGGAGGATAGTGAAAGTTTTCAAACTCAAAAATGAAATTTTTTTTTAATCATCACCAATCATGATCGATTGTATATTTTTTTTTTCTTAAGATCAGCAAAGTAATATTAAAAAGAATGAATGAAATAAAATTAACCCAAAAGGGCTGAATCACACCAAAAAATTTGATTTCCTACTCCACCTTTGGCATTGCCATCAGCAGAGAAGGAAACTGAAACAAAATTGAAACTAACGCAACTCAAGATTCACAAGAATCAGAATCTTGGTTTCTCCATAGCATCCCATTTTATATCATTAACCGAGAATCTTGGGGAGACAACCACACTGATGAGGATCTAGTGGCATCCGCATGTTTAGCAAGACCATCTGCTATTGGATTAACTTCAAGAAAGCAATGACAGATGCTCCATTGAATTCTATTTAAATAGCTCGCCACTGACGACTACCTCTGTCTAAAATTCCACGGGATAGATTCCTGCACAATGCACCACACTACTGCTTTCGAATCACACTCCACTTCTAACCAAGTTAGATCTAAGAGCTTGACTATGTTGATCACTTCAAAAAAACCAGAAAACTCAGCTCCAAAGTTGGAGGAGGTACCTTCAAAGGAGGAGAAACAGCATATTGGATATCCATTATGATTACAAAAAATTCCCCCAGCTCTTGCATAACCCGGGTTGCCTAACGAGCACCCATCAATGTTAATTTTGCAGCATCCCACAGGCGGTCTCCCCCAATATAACTCTTTGATATGCTTTGGTTTAGGACTTGCACACACCAAATGCATTGATGCCGAAAGATGAAGATCTCTTACTGACTTGATCTAAAAATGAGCAACAACTGAAAAATTCCCCAAGTCATTAATCACCGCTTTCACCACAAGACTTGAAGGCTTACAATGGTTGTCATATTTTCTTCGGTTTCTTTCAAGGCAAATTTGATATAGAACATACATCACTGAAACATACCAGATCTGCTTAAGCGGTGAAGAAGCTACTTTCATTTTCCACCACGAAAACAATTCTTGGATCGACGGGAAACCATGCCACCGAAGATCAAAAACATACAAGAATTCTGGCCACACCATCCTAGCAAAACTATAGTGTAAGAACAAGTGAAGCATAGATTCAGAATTTGCATTGCATAAAAAACACCTAGATGCAAGAGGAACCGCACAAGCCATAATCCTATCATCCGTAGGAACTCTACCATGAAGCACTCGCCATCCAAAAACTGAAATTCGAGGAGAAATTCCTCTAGACCAAACCATATTATGCCATGGAACCTGCACAAATCTGGAGTGAAGGCCCTCCCAAGTTGATACAACTGAGAAATTACCAGACTGAGTGAGGGACCAAATTCTCTTAGCTGGAATAGAAATAGAAGGAAGAGGAAACTTCTTAACCGGAGCAAAAACCGACTGCAGCTGCAGCGAATGAACCGCTAGAAGGTCCCACTTCCCATCCATAATAAAATCATCTACCATAGCTTCAAGAGGCTGAATGGGAGAGAGTTCAATAGCCTCCACAACAGAGTTCTGAGATAGCAATCGATCCTACCAAAAGGAGACTGCAGAGCCATTACCAATTACCCATCTCTGCTTTGATTCCACAAAGTCCCAGATCTTCCTAATCCCAGGCAAGATTGAAGAGCAAATATATGATTTTTTAGGATTACCAGCAGAAGATAGGAGATGCCCTCGTAAAAAGGCTGCAGCCATGGAGGAATCATTTTTTATGAACCAGGAAAGTTTCGCAAGCATTGCCAAATTAACATCATGTAAGCAACGAATGCCTAAGCCACCTTCGACCTTTGGTCTGCACACATGCTCCATTTAACTGTAATCGCCCTTGAAGAATCATATTCCCCACTCCAAATAAAATTTCGAACCCATCTTTCCATTAAAGAAATGGAAGAAGCAAGCCATAAATATATCTCAAAGTTATGAATTGGGAGGATGCTACCCATCACAGACTTAACCAACTCCACTCGACCTGCCATTGATAGCATCTTCCCTTTCCATCCAACCAATTGAGCTTTGAATTTATCCACAAGAGGCAATATAAATTCTTTCTTCACTCTTCCTTTGAAGATTTCAACTCCCAAGTAGCGAGTAGGGAACATGCATTCAGGAATATTAATAATTTCTCTGATTCTCCTCTTCGTTGTAGCTTGAATCTTGCCCAGGAAAAGCTTGCATTTATCCATGCTAATACATTGACCTGAGTAAGCCTGATATAAATCTAAAAATCTCTTCAGCCGTTTGACCCCTCTTAAGTCTACATTAATAAATACAAAAATATCATCAGCATAAAGCAAATGAGTGGGGGTCGAAACAATCGTGGAGTTAGGAAGAGACCGATACCAGCTGGATCAGTTAGAGTTCCACCATCCCCATCATGAATTTCCTTGATTTGATTCTTTCCTCGCCTGATTCTAGTCATCATATGAAAGAACTCCATGTTTCGGTCACCACAATGAAGCCACTTCATACGAGATTTCTCCGCCCATACCTTCTCTTGAAGATTTAATGCTAAATCATACTCCCTTTTAGCAAGACTTAGGCCTCAAAAAGAGATTCAGAAAACCCATTCGCTTCAATCGATGCCTAAACATCCTTTAGGAGAAGTTTAGTTCTATTAACCTCATCATCAACATTAGGAAATTTCTCCTTGGCCCAAGCTTTAAGATGATATCATCATGTTCTGACCAGAATCTTTGCATTCGGAAAGGAGCATTAGAAGGGCGAGGAATACCTTCACAAGACACAATGACAGGGCAATGATCAAAGTAGCTATTGGAAATTACCCTTTGGGAACATCCTGGGAATAGTGATAACCAATTCCCATTACACATACTTCGATCCAGAACTGCACGGACATTGCCAATACGCTGGTTGTTGGACCAAGTGAACTTGCAACCTGAGGTCGGGACTAACATCAGAGAAGTAACATCCATCATATCTGTAAATTCACCTACTGAGCTACTATTGAATCTGCCAGGCCCACGTTTTTCATGAGAGAAAAGCGTATCATTGAAATCACCAATCACCATCCAAGGAGCAGATACCCTGCAACTGTAGCAAGGTCACACCAGAGATGTCTCCTCTCAACTTTGAAACTATTAGCATGCACTACAGTAAGCAGTAATTTACTGCCATTTATCTCAAGAGATAGAGATACTTGTTGCGAAGAGGATAAAACAAGATTTGGCTTCAGCACCTCCTCCTTACATAAAATCCAGATATTTGGAGCCATATCATCTCTGGAATTTGCAATAAAAGCAGAAGAAAAACATGGCTGAGAATAAAATTTTTGATCTATTGTATAAATTACTTAAATTTTTTACATATTTAGTAATGATATTTAAGAAAAAGTTTTTATTTTACATTTCAAATCCAATGGATTTAGATGCAAGGTAAATTGATATTTAACAACCAAATATAAAATGATTTGGAGTTAGGGACATAACTAGGGTTGTCAACCGGTCGGTCCAGGCCGGTTTCGGTCAGGCCTAATCGGGCTTGCCCTTTTGAAACCCTTGCACCATGGACGCCCATTTAAGTAAACGGGCCTAGGTTTGGGAGGCATGGTACAGTTTACAATTGGGCCGGTCGGTGCCGGGCTTTAATTGGGCTACCTTAAACGGGCCTTGAACGGCTACGGACCTACTTAAGTCCAAATGGGCTCTAATCGGGTTTTAAACGTGTCTAGCCTAAAATATATTTTTTAAGTGAATTAAATATCCAAAAAAAATTTCATTTTCTGCAATAGAACTCCAACAAAGTGGTGCCACAGATACGGTTGAAGCCACAAATTTTTTAGGGAAGATTACTTGATTACCCACTTTTGGGTTTCACTTTACTAAATTACCCAACTTGTGTTTCAGTTACCAACAATCTCCAAAATCAAGTTTAGGTTTACAAAAATACCTAGAACAGTTATTCACCCTCAATTATGTTTGTTTTTTTACCATTTAACCCCCAAATTCTTACACTCTACCTTCTCCGATGGGGTTTACACGCTTCCTACTGTATTTTTTGAATTTCGACATAGTTCAGTTGTTTCTATGTCACTTTGAATCACTGATCTGAAAATCTTAATTTTGTGTTGATCTCTTTTTCGATTTGATGGGATGTGCTTTTGAGTGAAACCGTTTAAACCCCATTATAAGCTTTTTCATGGTTTTCCCTACAAAGTTTGAATTAGAGTTTTGAAGAGGCTAGGTTTCCATTAACGGAGGCACAAATGCATCATCCCTCTAGTATGTCATCTCTTGAAGATTACTATGGTTTAAGAACTCTCTACACCCCCTAAAAAATTGCAAAAAGATGCTAAAAGACCAAAATAATCTGCAATGGGGAATCCTGTGAATCCTTAACACACTAGTTACTCCCTCTAGGTGCCTCTCATGGTTCTTAAATTTACTCTAGTACTTGATTCCACTTGTGTTTGATTTTCTGTTACTTTTATGATGCAAAAAAATAATAAAAATAAAATTAGTGTTTCTCTATCTGTAATGAATGGTGAATCCCAGAGGTTTTCTTCAAACATATGAAAGGTCGGCTTGGAGGCGGCTCGGATAGAGAAAATACATTATTGTTATAGGTTTGTGTTAGATTGCGTAATTCTTTCATGGTATCAGTGGTGTATTGGCACGTTCATTGGCTCTTCATCAATCATGGCAAGGCACGTTTGTGTCTCTTTGAACCATCTTTCAATTAAACAGAATCGGTATTGGCCTCTGCAGATTCTGATTTCCATTCATTGCAGATTGGGTGCAATTGCAAGAGGATGAATTTCCATTCATTGCAGATTCGGGAAGTTTCCTTATATCTCGCTTCTGAGATTGTTCAATCGGGAAAGGTGATCGGACATCAGAGAAGATTGGGTGCAAGAGAAGAGGGTAAAATAGTTAAAAAACAAAAATTGCTGAAGCAGAATCACTGTTTTGGGTAGTTTTGTAAACCCAAACTTGATTTTGGGGATTATTGTTAACTGAAACGCAAGTTGGGTAATTTTGTGAAGTGAAACCCAAAATTGGGTAATCAAGTAATTTTCCCAAATTTTTACTTCTTGATGGCTTGATGAGATCAATACTTCCTCTTCATAAACAACAAGCAATAATACTGATGTTGAAGGTGTTGGATGCTTCACAGAAAAGGGACTTATAGCAGTAATGAAAATAAAAACAAAGAAGAAGAAGAAGAAGGTAGAAGATTCCAGGTTCACTGCTTCTCACACTTCATGGATCGCGTACACAAGTTTTTTTCTGAAGAATCAAACTTGATCATGGCAGGCTAAGTCCCTCACCTTGTTGATGGCTAGCAAGATTGGAAACAAGACAAATCAGAAAATTGAAACTAAAACTTTAATTGACAGATTTTGAACCTCCCTAAGGAAACTAATAATTCTTCAAAACAAAAAAGTGAAAAACAAAAACAGATGTCGCTTGAAACTTTAATTGAAAGATTTTGAACCCACATTGATATTTTTTCTGTTCTGTGATGTCGCTTCAAAGACAAATCTAATCTTATATGCGAATTTCAGCTCTGGCCGAGAACGCAAAAAGAGAAAAGCAAATTAAAAACAAAGGCCAAGAACACAAATAAAAATAAAACCTGAACTACCCTGTTAGTGTAGCCTTCAACACATGAATCATTCTCCCATGAAGATGCTCTCACCATCAGGATCCCTACAGCACAGTTCGACTGAAAGCTTGAGGTCGAGGAAGAAGGCAGTGGCGGCACGACCAAGCTCCAAAGAGAAAGTGTGAGTTTAGGCCCTTTAGGGTTTTTCCATCTTGGATTTTATTTTTTGGCTAAAAGATGATCTTTATTAATAAAGAAAAAGAAAAGATACATCAAAAGCCAAAGAAAAGAGCAAAGCAGAAACCCTAGTGCCACTAGCAATCTCCACCTTTGGCATGGCCATTAGCGGAGAGAGCTAGCAAAAGCCCTAGAGGAATCTAAAACGATGCCTGACCTGAATATCATTCTCTAAATACTCTACTACATGTCTGGGGAATGACACCGAGAACTTTGAGTTTCCAGATTTGGAAGCCTTTTTTGCCAAGAAATCCGCTATCGGGTTTGCTTCACGAAAGCAATGAGAGATCTTCCATGGGATCGATTCTAGGAAAGAAAGAGTTGTCAACCATTTTTGAAGAACGAACCATGGGATATGGTTTCTCCATCTTGGATTTTACTCATTAGTCTATAGACTTTTACTATTACTTTTTATTAGTAGTGGTAAAATAGGTATTTTGGTAGTTTTGTAGGGGTCAGGTCGGTCGGGCTAAAGGGCTTAGTTCAAGTCGCTCTCTTATGCGGTTGGGCTCGGTCGAGCGCTCGAGGGGCTAGTAGCCTACATCGTGAACACCCGTTTAATAAACTTAAGCCCGACACGTTTATTAAACGAGCCGGTCCAGGTCGAGCCTTAAGTGAGTCGGGCTCGGTTGGGCCTACTGATGCGGGCTCAAGATTGACACCCCTAGACATAACCAGGCGGGGTAATGATTGATTAAAAAATTTTCTTTATTAGGTTTGAAAATTTCACTTTCCTTCCCTTCAGTTTCTCTTGCAACCAAACAGAGCTTAAGATCACTCCATATTCATGGCACTTCCCCTAATTTTCCTAAGTGATATAAGTGTAAGGTCGTCTATTGCATCAAACAACCTATATATGCCCATTAATGTATCTAGTAATGATGGAATTTAATTGTTAGCCCACACCAGTAGGCCCGACCGAGCCTGACACATTTATGACCCGACCTGGACCAGTCCAATTAATAAACGTGTCGAGCCTAAGCCCGGGCCATTTATAAACAGGTAGTACACGGTGCAAGGAGTAAGCCTGATGGGCCTCTTGACCGGTCTAGCCCCTTCACAAGCCCGATTCAGAACGACACGTTTAGCTCTACCATATATATAGGTATTTTGATTTTTTTGGGATAGAATAGGGTATATATTGATATTTTTATCAATTATGGGCTGTAATTAAGAGTAGTATCTTTTCAAAATTGTTGATGATTTAACAAAAAAAATTAAAGTATCTTAAATCTAAGAAAAATAAACACCGTTTGAGGCTTTATTGGTACATTACCCCATTTAAGGCCCGATTAGGAGAAGCCCAATTAAAGCCCAGAACCCGATCTAGCCCTACACAACACTGACCAGAATTGACTCATTCCTTAAATAGGTAGGTCATGGTCCGAGGACATAGGCCCATCAGGTTTGGCTAGGCCCAGCCCGACCGATTGACACCCCTAGTCCTTACACATATTATAACATTAATTATTATGATTAGTTCTTTCATTTATTAAATTTCTTAATACGCCTTATAAATTACTTTGAGAGTCATGCAAGTAGTTGGCATAGGGGTGTCAATCCCAAGCCCACACCGGTTGGACCAATCGGACCTGACCATTTAAAGACCGGCCTGGCACGCACCGATTATTAAACATGTTAGGCTTAGACCCGGCCGATTTATAAACAGATAGTACATGGTACAAGGGATAAGACCGATCGGCCGAGCCCGTTTACAAGAGATTGCTCCACTCGTTTAGCCCGACTGTTTATATGTATATTTTGCTTCTTCTTTTTTTTTTTTTTAGAATAGGGTACATATTGATTTTTTTTTTTTTTTATCAATTTTTGAACATAACTAAGTGTAATATCTTTTTCTAAATTGTTGATCATGGTAATATTTATTAAAACTTCTTAAATCTAAGACAATTAAAGACCATTTAGGGCTCATTTAAAGCTTTTGTGGTACATTACCCTGTTTAATGCCTGATTAGCCCGATTAGGAAAAGCCCGGAGCTCGACCGAGCTTGACACAAGCCCGAATCATTCCTTAAATAGGCAAGTCACAATACAAGGGTATAGGCCCGCTAGCCTAGCTAGGCCCGACTGAGACCAGCCCGGTCTGACCAATTGACACCTCTAAGTTGGCATACATACTGCTCTCTCTCTCTCTCTCTCTCTCTCTCTCTCTCTCTCTCTCTCTCTCAAAAGTTGTCATGGCAATTATTGCTTTTATGGACATGATTTCTGGTCATCTATTTCTCCCATGGAAAAGGGGTGTTTTGGTCAAGTTATGATTTCTATCAAATCTTTCTATGGCATGACAGACCTCCTTTGTAGGGGTGAGCACTGGAGAGGCTATGGGATGCAAAGGTCTAAAGGGCAGCAGGGGTGAGCGACAGGAGTTGGTGGAGGGAGGGGTAAGCAGGGCTGACACAAGGCAGGGGGCATGGGGTTGGGATGGGCTCGCAAGAAAGGAGAGTTGCATGGATGGGTTAGGTCGAGGTTGGGCAATGGTCAAGGAAGATGTGATGGGTTTTTCTAGCGAGGTTCCAGATTGGGGATTGGAGAGGGAGAGTTGGGGAGGGAGGACATCACATAGCAGTGGTAGATCATTGGTGCTGCATCGCCAGTAGGAACGAACGGTTGAAATGTATTCTATTTCATATAATTTATCAATGTGGTGATAATATGAACAAATTCTTTGGAGTGGGAAGGATGGAGAAGGTTAGCGACAATGGAGTGACCGATAGGGTTTTGGAACCTGGCCACGATCCTGGAGGTGGCAGACCGCCTGATCGAGGAAGACAACTCCGATTGATAGACTTTTGGAAGCCCCACAGTGACTCCACAGCAGGCGAGGAACCTTTGAGGAAGGAGACAGAATTAGTGTTGGGAGAAGATGTAGAAGTATCCAATCAGAACAATGGAAGACCTGCTAATCAGAAGAAATCTTTTGCCACGGTGGTGGGAAGGGATCTTCCCAATGTGGATCAATTGCCAGAGCCTATCCACGTAGGAACTTTCACCAAGATCATGATTCCACAAGATGCGTATGAGGAAAGATTAGACAGATTTAAATACGCTTTGATAGGGAGGACAAACTTTCGGTTCTTATCCATGTTGGACATTCGTAGGGCTGTAGCAGAGGGGTGGAACCTAAAGAGTAAGATAGCTTTTTCACCGATGGGGAAAGGGTACATCCTTTGTCAATTCGAGTAAGAAGGGGATATGACAACAATCTGGAGAAGAAACTTCATAAAGATTAAGGGTCATTTCATTTGCTTTCAACGGTGGAAACCAGATTTTGACGTTCATGCAGAGAATAACACGACTAAGCTAGTGTAGATCAGGTTTACAAACCTTCCACTGGAATATTGGCACGAGAAGATCTTATTATCAATGGCCAAGGGAGCGGGCAGACCTGTAGCTTTGGACCGATGAACCAAGTCATCCGCTATGGGAAGCTTTGCTAGAGTTCAGGTGGAGGTAGTCATAGGGGCCAAAAGGGTGGAAGAAATTCAAGTGGAGAGAAGATAGCTAGGGTCGGGAGAGATTTTCTAGTTCAATCAAACCATTACATATGAAGACGGAATGGCCAAGTGCGAGTTTTATAAAAAATATGGCCATTCTCTTTTCGATTGCAAGGAGAAGAGGGCTATTGATGCTAAGGCCAAGGATTCCTGTATGGATGGAGCTCTAGGGGTGGCAACAATGGAGGAAAGTGGTGGTTTAGGGTAGAGAATGAGTGCTAAAGGCGGTGCTTAGGCTGAGATTCCAGTTACCTATTCGGGAAGCATATAATCCCATTCAAAGGAGAACTTGGCTGCCAATTCGGTTTCTATTTCCAAAGAAAAAAATACCTCTCAAAAGGAAAGTGAGCAGGCGCTGGGGAACATATCAATTATTCTCCCTTTAGAGAAGGATTTGGCCTTAGAGCAAAATAAGGAAAAAAACCGTCCTCCTATTCGGTTGTCTGAGATAGAATCGGATCGTAATAGTGGGTCAGAGTCTGGGTCGGACTCTGGGTCAGACCAGGAACCCTTGGAGGAGGTATGGGTATAGAAGCTGGGCGGCCATGGAAGAGGTGCCTATGAGAAATATGCTATTAGGGGTCGGAGCTATGGCAGCGGTCTTGGCAGGGGAGTGAGTCACAGAGGGGACCGTTCTGGAAAATCTTCAAGCTACTAGCAGTATGTGGAGGGGGCGATGGTGGTATACCATGCAGATGTGGAAGAGGTGGATAGGGCCGTTGGTGTGCTTGAGAGTGGTATGGAGGATAAGAGAAAGCAGAAAGGGAAAAATGGGTCCTTCCAGGAGCAGACTTCTCGCAAGTCTGATAAGCTGGCTTTATTAAAGAAATGATTATGAAGACTCTCTTCTGGAATATAAGAGGGTTGAAGAAGAATGTCGCTAGATTGGCCTTAGGAAAGATTTTGAGGGAGAATGACCCTCAGTTAGTTTGCATCGCAGAGCCTATGTTGGAGGTGTAGAAATTTCCCCAGTTGTTCTTTAATAAGAATGGATTTGATGTGGATTTTATCCACAATAAGAGATCTGATAATGTCCCTAATCTTTGGGTGATGTGGAGATGAGGAATCAGTAAGCCAGTAGTGATATCTGTGTCGGACCAGCATGTGTCGATCAGAGTGGTGTGGCAGCAGAAACAGTTCGTTCTATCTGTGGTGCATATGAACTGTTTCATGGCAGCTAGAAGAGAGCTGTGGATTCACTTGGCCACCTCCTCTCCTAGTTAGGGCACACCCTGGATGATTCTAGGTATTTTAACGCTACCCGTCAGTCCCATGAAAAAAGAGGATCGGGTTCATTCAACATGGGGTCAGCTGCAGAGTTTGGGGCGATGGTGGATGGATGCTCCATCATTCAGATTCCATCCCAAGGGCATAAGTTCATCTGGATGAATAATAGGAGAAGAGGTAACATGGTAGCAGTGTTGGATGGAAGTTTTTGTACTGATTCATGGTTCTTGGTCTTCCAAGATTGTCACCAAAAGGTGATGACCAGTGGGGCGTCTGATCACTCTCCTTTGCTGGTGACTTCAGAGGCTCAGTGTCGCCCGGTGAACTGCCCATTTCACTTTCAGAGGTTCTGGACAGATCATGAATCTTTTCTGAATGTTGTGAGGGAATCTTGGGGCGAATGGACTAGAGGATCAGCCATATCTATTTTCATCTAGAAAATGAAAAGATTAAAGGCGGTTATCAGATCATCGGCTAGAGAAACATTTCCAAACATCAACTAGGAGATGGAGGAGGCGCTAAAGGAGTTGCAGGAGGTGCAGCAGGAGATAGAAATGAACGGCATGGATGACACCATCTTTGGCCATGAAGCTGATGCAAAAATTCGTCATATGAAAGCAATGCAGAACTGTTTGGGGTGGAGAGAGGTCTAAGACAAGGGGATCCCCTATCCCCTATGTTATTTATTGTGGCCAAAGAAGTCCTTTGTAGAGGCCTTAAACAGCTTGTACTAGATAGGATCCTCCTTCCACTCAAGGGTCCTCGTGGTATGATTACTCTAGCTCATAGCCTTTTCACTGATGATATATTTATTTTTGCCAATGCTTCTATCAGATACATGAGGCACTTGAAATCCTTCCTTCAGAGATATCAGAAATTTTCTGGAGAGTCTATCAATCTGGAGAAAAGTAAGTTATTTGTTGGCCATCTCTCACCTCAGAGAAAGCAAGGCATTGTAGAAGAACTGGGACTTCCCTATGCACTTTTCCTACTAGGTATTTGGGGGTGGAGATATTCAAAGGCAGAGTTATAAAAGACAATGTTCTCCCTATCTTGGATGAGGTGAAGGACCGATTGGCTAGGTGGAAAGGGAAAATTCTTTCTATGGCAGGTAGGGTTGAATTGGTGAAATTAGTAATATTGAGTATGCCTATACACAATTTTTCTGTTTACTGGTGGCTGGTGTCCCTCATTACGACCTTGAAAAAGTGGATGAGAAATTTTGTCTGGACAGGGGAGGTGGATAAATCGAAGAAAATTGTGGTAAACTGGGATCAATGTTGTAAGCCAAAGGAGGAGGGAGGGCTTGGTCTGCGCCGGCTGAGAGAAGTTAATAAGGCCATGCTCTGTAAAACAGCTTATTGAATAAAGCATGAAGATTTCCTGGCGAGTCGCTTTTTGAGGGCCAGATTCCTTAGTAAAGAAAGTCTTTCAAAGAAAGGGTATAAAAACTCCTCTATTTGTCATGGCATTAGAAGAATGTGGTCCTATATTTGTGCTAAGGAGAGATGGGTTGTTGGTGATGGGCACAAAATAAAATTCTGGAAAGATATTTGGGTCGGTTCAGCTGCCTTGGAAGATAATAACGTCATGGAGGATATTGATTCGAGTGCCTTAGTTGGTAATATGGAGCGGTTCATAGTTAACTTCAAGTGGAGTTTCCCAATGGTGAACTCCTTGTTTATGAAAGATTTATTTGATGAAATCAAGAAGATCTCCATCCTAGAGTATGAGTGCGATGACAGGTGCATATGGAGCTTAGATAACGATGGGAAATTCAGCTCTAAATCAGCATGGGAAGATATTAGATTAAAGAAGACTATTGCTCCTTGGGCTTCCTTAGTCTGGTGCAAAAATCAGCAGCCAAGGGTCTCCACTCTTGCATGGAGGGTCCTTCATGGGAAGATGCCTACAGATGATTCGGTGAAAAAGAGGTTAATTCCCCTTGCCTCTAGGTGTGAATTATGTAATTCTGATGAGGAAACCCTGGAACATGTTTTTCAGAATTGCCCCTTCTCTGTGGAGATATGGTCGCTATTGTGCGAGTGTTTCAATGTTAGGTGGAAGGCTCAAAGGTCTTTGATTGAGCTTACCCAGTGGTGGAAAAGGAAAATTAAAAAAGTCTGCTGCAAGGAGGTGTGGAAGATGGGGATGGCCATAGTGCTGGATCACCTTTGGAGGGAGAGGAACAATAGAAAATTTGACTGCCGAGCTCGCCTACCAGATTTGTTTTTCTCATGGTGGTTGAAGACATCAAAAGAAATAATCCTAAGACCAAGGGAGAGGTCAAATCCTTCTCAGATTTGATTTGTTGTAGGCGTCTAGGTCTGCCTATCCAAGGCACGGCTTATAGAGACATATTGGAAGTATTTTGGTGTAAACCGCCCATGAACTGAGTTAAATTAAACTTTGATGGCAGTTCTCTGGGGAACCCAGGTCGTGCAGGTGTAGGATGTATCTTTCAGGATCAGTTGGGCTGGGTTTTGGGCAGGTATAAAAAATTTATGGGCATGACAGGGGTTTTTCAAGCTGAAGTGGGGAGTCTAATGGAAGGGCTGATGCATGCCAAGGACCTGGGAATCCAACAGTCATGGGTGGAATCAGATTCCAGTGTGGTTGTTGCTGTGATTCATAAAAAGAAGATTCCATGGTTTGCTCTTCAGAGGTGGATCTTCCTTTATCCCTACCTGTGTAGTATCATCTAGAAAATTTCTCACAATTATAGAGAAGGGAACTCTATTGCGGACTACCTGGCAGGAGATGCGGCTAAGTCTGGAATCTCGGGAGATAATGTAGTTTTCCCCTCTCACATTTTGGAATCCTTATCAAGGGATTCTGAGGGGAGACCTCACTACCGTTTTTAATTTGTGTGGTTCCTTCCCTCCTGTTGATGGCAATGCCGAAGGTGGGAGGTTAGGAATCGCTTGCGTGGTCTGACTGTTTTTTTGTATTGGTGTTTTTTTCTTTGCTATTCCTTTTTCTCTTTAATCTAATAAATCTTTAGCAAAAAAAAAAATGTGGTGATAATATATAAGATTCAATCACACCCCACTATTGCGTACATAATGTAGCATCATACTTCACTAGGCATAGTGAGACCTAGAAGAACCCATATACATCTCAATGGCCAAATTTTAGTCTAAATTAAGCAAGGAAAGTTGCTCATACTCTGATTCAAAGTTTTAGTAAAATCAAAATGCCATCAAATGGAGAAGACTATAAAATACAAAATGGCATCTTATGTAATTTAGCTACTTCCTCTACTCATTTTTAAGCTGAAAATGTACCAGTAAGATGCTTGCCTAGTCCTCTATCAAAAATTTCGTAGGGACACAGTTTCTCATTGAGGATTTGTACCCTCTTTAAGTATTTTCTTGACATCGAAGTTTCTCATTCTCCAAAGGTTATCTTCTTTAGTCAATGAAAATGCATCGTTGATATCCTGAGTGACTCTAGTATTCTTGGTTCTAAACCCACTCTATTTCCAATTGAGCAAAACCTTTGCCGAAGTAATGAAGATGGTGCAGTACTCTCTAAACCTTTTTCTATCGGCACTTAATTGGCAGAGTTCTATATTTAACATTTTCTATTTAAATACTTCGTATATTGTTCATAATTAAAGCTTGTTCATGCAATATCCTAGAGAGCCTCACCATCAAATTGCTCTACGAATTCTTTGCTACCTCAAGTTCTGTTCAGGAAAATGAATCTTTTTATCTAGTTCAAGTGATCTTTAAATCACTGCCAAATCAAACTCTGATTGCGCTACTTGCTCAATGCCCCAATGGTCTATCACTGGATTTTTTTTTTTTTTCNACTGCAAAATCCCTAACAAACAATCCTGTCACAAAATTGCAAATGTTAACATTTAGGAATTCAAAAATAAATTTTAGTTGCTGAAAAAAGATAAATATTTATATATTAATATTATTCATTTTCCATAACCATAAGGCAAATCAAACCATAGGTTTTATACAAGAACATGCAACACTCAATATAATGTGCCTCTCTCTCTCTCTCTCTCTCTCTCTCTCTCTATATATATATATATATATATATATAATGTTTAGACAACTATAATTGCATTCTTCTAGATAGATCAAACTTTAATCTTGATGAACAAAATTATGATGCAAGCTATGAGATATATAACTTCAAGCCAAAGCTTTGAAAATAGAGCTTAAATACAATCTACCTTAAATAGATGATTTCCTGTCTGAGCATCCACAGCACTAAAAGGGTCATCTAACAGATAAATATCAGCATCATGGTACAAAGCACGTGCAATCTGGATTCTTTGCTTCTGTCCACCACTCAAGTTGATTCCTCTGTCCCCTATGATAGTCTGGTCCCCAAATGTAAATAATTCTAAATCCTTCTTTAATGAACATGCTTCAAGGATTAACTCGTATCTTTCCTTGTCCATCTCCTTACCAAACAATATATTATCTACTATCTTGCCACTTTGTATCCAAGGTGATTGTGCAACATATGCCTTTGTCCCATTCAACTTAGCGCCTCCAGATACTTTTGGCACTTCCCCCAATATGGATGAAAGTAGGCTTGACTTACCTGACCCAACAGAACCACAAATAGCCACTCTCATACCATGGTACACTCAAAAATTAAGACCCTTTAGTGTAAGATTAGGGGAATGAAGGTCCAAAGAGAAATTTCCATTGATTATCTCAATTGCAACCTTGGAACCATCTCTTGGAAGCTTTTGTGCTATACTCGGATGAAGATCATCGAGAAAAAGGAATGAGGCTATTCTATAAATGGAAACTTTAGTCTGAACTATCATGGATATTGCGTCCGGGAGATTATAAATCGGCGATTTTAATAGCTCAAATGTTGTAAGTGCAGTTAGAATCTTCCCCGAATCTAGCAGAATCCCCATAAGTACACAAAACCCAAAAGTAACCATAGATATAAACATAGGAGCAGACAAATAGACAAAAGCAGTCATAGCTGATGTATAAAGTAACTTTTTTATCCATCTTATTTCAAAGTTTCTAACCTCAATTATCTTCGTCAAGAACTTCATCTCCCACCCTTGGAGCTTAAAGATCCTCATATTCTTCAAAACCTCAGTTGTCACCTTCATCCTTCGATCCTTTGAATCCATCAATTCCCCTTGAAATTTTCCCTGTAGTTTTCCAAGTGGAACATTTGCTAACATCAAAATTATTGTGGTAAAAAAAAGCTACAAGTGAAGCAAGCCCAAAGCTCCCGTATAAGATCAACAATGCTAGAACAATCTCAAGAGGCACCCTCCATATATCATGCAAGTACCAACTGAAAAGGGCAATCCTCTCAGCATCAACACTCATCAAATTAATGTTCTCACCACTAGTGTGTCCTTGCTTTTTTTTTTTTTTTCGCTAGAAAGTTATTATATTAAAATGGAAGAAAAAGGAAGAAATTACAGAGCTACATCAAACTGAGAAAATAGAGTGAATCAAAAATAAAATCGATTCCCTGACCCCCACCTTCGGCATTGCCATCAGCAGAGGAAAGAGAATCCCACTAATCAAATCTATAGTTTGGTCTGCCATCAGCATCTCTTCTGATGAAATCCTTAATGTTGGCAGGAAAGTCAACATTTATGGCTGATATCCCTGTCTTCGCCGCATCTCTAGCCAGGTAGTCGGCAATTGAGTTCGCTTCTCTGAAGTTGTGAGTTATTTTCCATGTGATACTCTCCAAATATGGCTGGAGGAATATCCATCTCTGCAAAGCAAACCATGGAATTTTATTTTGCTGGATAGAGATTGCAACAACACTAGAATCCGTCTCTACCCACAGACATGGAATGCCCATCTCCCTAGCACGCATCAGCCCCACCATTAGGCCTTCGATTTCAGCTTCGAAGACTCCCGAGACACCCATAAAAATTTTGTAGGAGCCAAGAACGCCTCCCCTGTGATCACGAAAAATTCCTCCTGCACCTGCACGACCTGGGTTCCCCCTTGAGCTTCCATCAAAATTCAATTTAATCCAATTTGCCTCGGGTCTACACCAGAAAACCTCTAAGATTGCTTGAAAGCTTGAGAAATTTGTTATATATTACTGTAGACAAGGCTGCACGGACCCTAATTGACATCTTCTGCAATTGAAAGTACAAGTGTCTCTCTGAGAGGGACCTTATGAGCTTTGAAAGAAAGAAAATAAACACTAATGCATAGCCCTTATAATTTAGTTGATGAGAACTATTGAGATATCGAACAAAGACTTCAATAAGACATGGTCCAACATAAGAAGCCAATAGGCATGCAATGGAGAAAAGAGTTGTCCATAAAATTTCCTTCCATGTTGAAAGAATCAATGCCTTGACCAGTTTGAGTGGGCTTACCTGACCACCATTATCGTTGTCATTACCATCTGATCCAAGTTCATTTCTAAATTGATCAAAGACCTCATTGGCACAATCACAATTGGCAAGCTGAGGGACATCCTCAAGATCTAATGTTTTTTTATTGCCGAGAGCAAACAAAGATCCCATCCAAGTGAAAGTAAAAATACTAAGAAGATTGGAATTTGCATATGGAGTTATAGTCACTGCACCAACACTTGATCCTTTTCTTTCATCACCATTATTTAGGTTGGAATTAGTTATCAAAAGGGGATCCAAAATATGGGAATCTTCATCTTCTTGTCGATTGCCAAACAAACCAGTATAACAAAAGAATAAACTAGCAATAATAGATACAACATCAGAGACCCATTGCAAGAATGGTATGGATGAATGTTTCCAATAAAAACCAAGATGTATACTAAGATAGAGACAAGACATTAGGAAGTAAAAGGCCCACCAAATCCTTAGTAAAATGGGGAACCTATGTTGACATGAGTGAGAAAATCGGATGTGCAAGTAAGTAGATATCGCAAACCAAGTGAGTGTTCTGAGTGTAAAATCTAATTGGGCAAAAAACTTTAGATCATACCAACCATGTTTATACCCAGAGAGAAAGTTTAACACACATAGGAGAAGATCATATAAAGATAGAATCATACAAGATATAAAGGCTGACCAATGGTAGAATAAGTATGTGTTCTTCAACCTTGATTTTGAATTTTCAACTGTAGGCATTGTGCGTCTCTTGCAAGCCTGAGAAATGAGTACAACTAATAAAAAAATTAGGTGTGAAGAAGCAGAAAAACCGTGTAGGAAAATGGTTGCAGAAAACTGTGAAACGAATATCCAGATTTCCTTGTCATTCTTCGATCCTTCAAAAGCATCCATGTCGGTAAATTTTCTTTTCTTTTGCTTGTAATTTTGTGGCTTTGTTTAAGCAGATCCAACACAAATCCTATCAACTTTACCATATGACTTGATGCATGTCCATTTGCAAAAATGTTTCAAAATCTCTAGCATCTAAATACCAACCATTTCCACTTTAAATATTACAGAAGACTTAGACCAATATTGAAGTTTCAATATCATCCTCAGATGTATTTGAACCTGTTAGTGAACACAGGAAAAAGAAAATTTTTAAATAATATGTAAATAAACGGCAATATATTTGTTAAAAAAATTCATAGAAAAACCAAGAACAGAAGAATTTGCAGTTAATATGATTTTGTCTATGTTCAATTAAGATGATCAATAAAAATAATACAAACTTGCTAATATGAGATGAAATAAATCAATAGATGTTGTAGAATTAAATATCAAATAAAATGTTAGGAAAGTCAAACAACTTCATCATAACAACACCAAGTAATACATTACAATAGATTTGTATAGAAAAATTAAAGGATGATTTTGATTTATTGAAAGTCTAGCTCTTACAAAATCAAATTGTACCCTACTTGTTGAGGTGGCGAATAACTTGTTTTGGTTCCTAGCTGTTGCAGAACTCTTTTTATTGTAGAATTCTAGAGCCACTTTTTTCATTGAGAGTGATCGCAATACATGTTACTTTCGCTCTAAGGCTATCCTTTATAGGAGGAAGCATTGTATTTAAAATTATTGGATTCTTCTGGTTCTAAGTGTTATAGATACAAGACAGCAAGCTCCTAAGGTGTCTAGCTCAACTGGTCCTGCTGTCTAGTTGATTATATTAGTTGTCCTTATGTAATTGGTTATTCCAGTAATCTGATGTACTCTATATATCATTCGTTAATAAAGATAGATAAGAAATTTTAGTTCCTACATGGTATCAGAGGCCTAACTGCTCTAGCGAGCTTTTAGGTTTTCGTTAATTGGTGGCTTTTGTCCTCTTACTCGAGTGTTCAACATTACCCCAGACTATGGTTTTTTATGAACATTTGGGTGCTTATACTATCCGTGGCTATGCCTTTATAACCGGAACAAGCTTTCACCTTGCTCAAGACCATGTATCTTCTTAGGCTATTCCTTAACTCACAAAGGGTACAGATGCTTAGATATCTCCTCCAACAAATTATTTGTGTCTCATCATGTCATTTTTGTTGAATCCATTTTTCCAAAGCTCCCTACAAACTGGTCTGGTTCACCCTCCTCTGTTATTGAGCATTGGTGTAATCTCTGTCCTCCTGTCTTGTTTCCATGCTCATCTTTGAATCTCCCCTTTGTACTACACGCCTCAGATTCATCTGCTATCTCATATTCCTTCTCTAGATCCAATTGCGTACAGCCTTCCTCTGGGCTCAGTCACTTATCGCCCACTTCTAGGCCTACTCCATTACAACCCTCTTCTGGGCCTGCTCCAATACAACCCATTTCTGGGCCTGCTTCTTTACTGCCAACTTCTGGGTCCAATATTTTACAACCCTCTTCTGGGCCTCTTCCTCTTGGTCCATCTTCAGGGCCCATTGTTAAATCTCATGACTCTTCCTCGATTCCTGAACCTATTGCCGGCCTTCCTCTACTGACCCCATGCTAACACTCTCACGCATAGGAGCCTCCTGTCATCCTCCAAAATGTCTCAAATTGGTTGCTTCCAAACGCACTCTGTCGGTCCCTTTGGAACCAACCTATTATACTCAGGCACTTAAAATTCCTGAGTGAAGCACAGAAATGGTGGATGAGTTTAATGCCTTGGTTAGGAATGGTACTTGGGTCCTCGTTCCATCTTCCTCTTCTCGAAATATGGTGGGTTGCAAGTGGGTTTTTCGAATAAAACGAAACACTAATGGTACTATTGAACGCTACAAAACCCGATTGATTGCCAAGGGTTTCCATCAACGGCCTGGGGTTGATTTTGTAGAAACTTTCAGTCCCATAATCAAGCCAACAACCATTCTTCTGGTTCTCTCTTTGGCTGTTACAAATGGCTGGTATGGGCGCCAACTTGATGTTCAGAATGCATTCTTGGATGGGCATCTAATCGGGACAGCTTACATGACTCAACCACCAGGTTTTGCTGATCCTCATCACCTAGAATATATGT
Organism: Macadamia integrifolia; assembly: GCF_013358625.1. NCBI lineage: Eukaryota > Viridiplantae > Streptophyta > Magnoliopsida > Proteales > Proteaceae > Macadamia > Macadamia integrifolia. The sequence continues at coordinate 31,169,472 of NC_056558.1, forward strand.
CAACTTAAGAAATCACTTTACGGTTTGAAACAAGCGCCTCCTGCATGGTGCAATCGTCTCAGTGATTTCTTGATCTCTCAAGGCTTTATTGCCTCCAAGACTGATACCTCTCTGTTTATCTATCGGGCATAAGGTGTTATATATTTTTTGGTCTATGTTGATGATCTTCTTGTTATAGGAAACAACTCAACTTTCATCCAGTCTCTCCTTCAGGCCTTATCCTCTGCCTTTGCTGTCAAGGATGTGGGTTTACTACACTATTTTCTTGGAATAGAGGTTTCTCGTTCTTCAGCTGGGTTACTTCTCACACAAAAGAAGTATATCACAGATCTCCTCCACCGCTCGGGTATGGCTGAAGCAAAACCCATTTCCACTCCTGTAGCTTCAGGCTCCTCCTTATCTCTACGTTCAGGTGTCCCTTATCTGATGGATCTGTCAAGTGGCTGATATTCTTATCAAAGGATTGCCGCAGCAACGTTTTCTGATTCACAAGAGCAAGCTCACGGTGAGTTCTCTCCTGTTGAGATTGAGAGGGCGTGTTATGGATACAGGACAACAAGCTCCTATGGTCTCCTTAGCTGGTCCTGCTGTCTAGTTGACTATATTAGTTGTCCTCATGTAATTGGTTATTCCAGTATTCTGATGTATATATATATATACATATATATATCATTTATTAGTACAGATAGATATGAAATTCCAATTCCTTACACCAAGGTATATATGATCATCCTACTCGGATGGCATACCTATTCATTCAACACCTGTCTTCCCACCTTCACCTCCACTAATCTTTTTTACCCTGACTTCTTTGAAAGTCTATCTGAACCTATCTTCCCTGAGACTGAGAGTCTCATTGCACTACCATCCATTGAAGAAACCAAGGATGCTGTGTTCAGTATGGGGCCTTTTAAGGTCCCTGGTCACGATTGCATTCCAGCCATTTTCTTTCATTTGATGTTGGGAATTGGTCCAGAAGAAGGTGTGCAAATTCAGTATGGAACCAATCATATTTTATTAACCATGATTCCAGAAAAGCATGATGTCATTTCTGTTGAGAATTTTAGATTCATCAGTCTTTGTACTCCTAAAATCACTTCCAAGATCTCAACGAGTCAAACCTTTCTTTCATCAATTTATTTCCCTTTTTAAGACTGCCTTTGTGGAAGAGCGACAAATTATTGATAATATCATTCATGCCTATGAAATATTTGACTTTCTTAGACATTATAATGGCAAAAGAGGTTGGATGGCTCTAAAGTTAGACATGTCCAGGGCTTACAATAGGGTTGAATGGGGACATCTAAGACCCTTGTTTGAGTTCCTTGGCTTTAGTAATTATTGGTGTGATATGATTAGTTACTTTGTATCCACCTCTGCCCTTAATTAAGTTACAAGGTTGCATTTTTGGATTTTTCCTTGACCATCTAGAGTTATTTGGCAAGGTTGTCTCCTTAGTCCATACCTTTTATCTTTGCTATGGAGGGTCTGCCTTGGCTACTGCTGGTTCATTGTGATCTTAACATTTTTATAGGGATTAAGATGAATCGATTAATTCTTTGCTTGATTTACTTCAAGCCTTATCTGGTTAAAAAATCAATGTTGGTAAGAGTGTTTAGCAAGGGTACTGATGATCCTACATGAGCTACATATCTTTGACATCCTGGGGGTCTTAAAGACTCTTAACCATGGAAGATGGTACTTCCTATCTTAGAATCCCTTTGGTACCCAAGAGGGGGTCAAATCTAGTATTTGGAACAAGGTCCTTAATCATATGAAGGAAATATTGGGTCTGTGTCAATCAAATCTTCTCTCTCAAGTAGGAAGTACTGTCCTCATTTGATCTATGTGCACTTAGTAGGACATCGTTAATCTTAGTTTTTGGAGAGGCATGAGGGTGAAGCTAAAGGATGGAGACCTATGCCTTCGGCTAGTTTTGATCTCCTTAAATCATTGGGACCTGGGATTTCACCTTTGCAGGATCCGTAATTTAGCCTCATTGCTAAGTTGAAATGGCGTTTACTCACCCACCCAGATGCCCTATGGACCCAATCTCCTCAAAGCTCCATATTTCTCTGACACTGGGCTTCTAGATTCTCCTTTTGCTCAAACCAAATGAGGTTCCATAATTAGGAATGCCATATGCATTCGGCAGATTCTGCCACAACTATGCCACCCTGTGTGCTGAAAATTTTCTTGTGGACTTAAGTTTTTTTCCCTATTATGGTCAAAACCGTGGATTTCAGCGCTTTCAAGTATTTTCCCTCCCACCTATTATCCAAGGAACTAATGGTGCGGAATCAATCCCTTGTTGAATGGAAATCCCCCCCCCCCCCCCTTTCCCCTAGTTATTCTCAAGTTGTCTGTAGTGTCCCCTTTGTTGAGGGAGAAGATGGGTGGATGTCCTTCCTCCCGTCCAAGCATCTCACCACAAAGGTTACTTATTTTTGCTAAAGATTAGCAAAGTATATTAGAGAAAAGTAAAAGTAATGTACGGGATTATATTATGGACATACCTAAACTGAGAAGAAATAGAAAAATTTTCTACGAAACCATCTTTGGCAAAGCTATCAAAGGGGGAAAGAGAACTCCAAATTTGGATAGAGGACCATCTTCAGCATTAACATTAATGGACTACCTACTCCAAAAATCATAAAAAAAAAAAAATCTACCCTACACTACATGATCTTGAATCTAGGTCTATACCGGGCATCCATAAAGGTTGCTTCTAACTTGCACTCTGGGCATGCTTTTCCTTGGAGTAGATAAAGGATTTGGTCTTTTGCCTGAAAACTAAAAGTCCATCCTTGTTTTATGGATTTTTGTTGGAGTTGAATGGAGGAATTTGCATCCTTCCCCAGGGGGTGCATAATAACTTTCTCCTTCAGTTTCCAGTTATCCCTCACTTCCTAACTAAGAGAGTCCAAGGACGGCAATCTGAAATTGACTCGTCCAATAAACGCAAAATGAAAATTATTACAGACCAATTCATAATCTTGTTGGGGAATAATGATCCTAGTAATACTTCCCGCCTGGATGGGTTCCAACAACGCTGCAATGTCTGGCCACACAGGAGAACCTACCGCCTTGCATAAGATTTTTTAGGCACCACTGGAGCAATTTCGAGGTTGTGTCGATGGGCCTCACCAAGCCCCTCCAAAGCATTCGCATCCTCTACGCCCTCACGCAAACCACCATCCGCTCCCTCCTCTCCGCCCTCGGCACTCATAGTCAAAACTCCGGCACAAACTCAAAAACTTCTCAGAATCGCCTTAATTCCCCCCTAAGAAGGGGATCTTCTCTCTCATCTCCGTTTTTGTTTTGTTTTGTTTTTTTTTGTTTTTGTTTTTGTTTTGTTTTTGTTTTTTGTTTTTGTTTTGTTTTTTATTTTTTATTTTTTGTTTTGTTTTGTTTTGTTTTTGTTTTTTGTTTTGTTTTGTTTGTTTTTTGTTTTTTGTTTTTTTCGGGCCTTGTTCTATATTTTATAGTATCGAAAGGCTGGCTTTTTGATCTTTTTGAAATTCTACTAAAAATCCATGAATGTACTTCTAACTTGAGGTTTCCTTTGTTCGTAAGGATAACGGTTCTATCTCTACTGCCAGTGGGCAGCTGAGACTGCTATGGTTGACCCCACTTCCCTCACACACTGTCAAGATGTAGAAACTGTTTAATTTCCTTAATTTATATTTTTATTTTGTATAAAAAAAAGGAAATAAAGAATTGAACTTCCAAAATATCAAATCCATACATGAAGCTCCAAATAATGTAGCCATAGAGACAACATCAACCTGTGAATAGAACTACCAAATGTTATACAATAGCCTATTTATAAGAAACTTGGCTGAAATATTGATGGAAACTGGAAGGTCACCGAATGTGAGGGGGTAAATCCTAGTGACACAATCACTGGAACTAAGCACACCAACCTGATTTTATCTAAAGATCAATAACCGGTTGAGTACGTAATGCACTAAGTGACTCATTTGAGTCCATCTCATAGTACCAATGCAAATTTATTTACCATGTAGCATAACCACATTTTTTAGGTGCTAGTCATAGATCACCACAACCGTTTACAACATCTGATGTATCCAGTGAAAGTTATTCCTCCATTCTGGCTAGTGTGATATCTTTTCTTCAAAACCTACTTGCTGCTCCTAAAGTATGACAGAGATTATGCAATGAGACTATTAAGAGTTCTACTAACTGTATATTTTTCAGTTAACCCTTATAGCAAGACTAGCTTAAAGTCTATCATATTACATTAGTCAAGAATAGAATTCGTAATGTAGCGATCCCTTTGGTTTCTAGGTGCAATCTTTGCCATGCTCATATGGAACCTAGCACTCACATTTTCTTGGAATGTAGTTTTGCTTTGATGGTGTAGAATGTTTTTTTGAGCAGGTTTGGTTTGGGTTGGAATAATTTCCCGGCAATCCAGGAGCTCTTCTCGTGGCGGAAGCGTAAGGCAAGAGTGTCCCAGTTGAGACTAATACAGCTGGCTGTTTTTTTATTTATTCCTTATCAGATCTGGTGGGAACGAAATAAGCCTTTTTAGTAAAAGAAGGAGGCACTAAAATGGTAGGTAGAGCAGTTCTATATAATCTTCAGGATTTGTCACTGCTGGTCCTTATTCATCCTAGATCGGTCCATGTGCTTCTGTTATCAAGCTCAATGAGTTTGGTGAGAGGGGGCGTTGTTCACCACTCTTTGTCAGAACACTTTTGGATTAAACCAAATTTGGGGTGTATGAAGATCAACATTGATGGCAATTCTTTAGGGAATCCCAGGCACGCAGGAGTGGGAGGTGTTTTTCGAGATCATTAGGGTCGTGCTCTCCGATGTTTTATATCCTATGAAGGTATAGCTTCCAATTATTGGGTAGAATTCGCAGCCTTTTTCAAAGCAATTAGAATTGCTGAGTAGATCATATTAAATTTTATATGGGTGGAAAGTGACTTATTATTTGCGGCTGACTGCATCAATAATGATCAAATTCCATGGTGTTTCTTGGAGAATTACACATTGCTTCCGTGGGGACACAGTGGCTGACGGCTTGACCAAACACGCTGCTAATACTAGGACCTCGGCGATTTGGGAGTCTTCTCCTTGATTTGTCTTATCTGATCTAACTTGGGATGCTCAGCGAAAATCTTGATATAGGTTTTCTTGAGTTCAGTTTATTGGTTTTTTAGGATCCTCTTGTCTGTTGATGGCAACGTCGAAGGTGGGCAGGAGGATCCTATTGTTTTCTTCCTCAGTTATTAGGACCTCTTAATCTGTACATTTTCTCTCATGTTAATATATTCTTTGTTGATCTTAAGCCAATATATATATATATATATCTAATAAAAGGGAGTCTAGAAATCTCAAACAAGATGAGGTAGGCTTCTTCACCCAAGCTAAATGTCAGGTTTCATCTATGAAGCCAAAACTTTTCCTCTATTTTCTCTCATCTCTTCTATCTCCATTCTTATTCTCTTTCTTTTTTTCTTTTTCTTTTTTTACCTCTCTCTCTCTATATATATATATATTCTCTCCACTCAAATTGGTATACGTAACCAATTGGGTGACCAACTGGCTGTCTGATTCACATTTCTGTGTAGTTAATGTTTTCATCTTGGTGTAGGTGGTCCTGGGTTTTACCTAGAGAGGAAGTAAACATGGAGGAATGAGGCACCAGAAATTTTTTTCTCAAGGGACAATAATTTGGAAAGAAAAAAAAAAAAAGAACAAGTTGACGAAGAAATCATGGAGATCTTTTTGCCACATTCATAGAGAAAGAAGAATGACAGAAGAGACATAATTTGAAATATCACTGATGAATCCTTCCTAATAGTTTTTGTAAGCATCAATCGATGGTGGCATGGCACAATACAGGTAAATTTCTCACAGAACTTCTGGATATGAGAAAGGAGGAATAGTCATATATTAGAAGGATTTAAGATGAACCCCAAGGGGTTAATGCAGTTAGCTTGGAGGGGACACGGTTCTCCGTCTCAGGAAGTGAAGTCCCGTGATCAAACCTTTCCACTGCACCTAACTTCTTGGGGCCACCGCACGAGAGTTTCCGATCAGTGTAAGCGGTATTATAGTGACCCATTGACTAGTCTGATTGGTCAAAGATCTGGACACCCTGGGTATAAAAAAAAAAAAAAAAAAAAAAAAAAAAGATGATAACAAAATATTGCCTTAAACCTTACACCTAGCTTAGCCAACGTTACAAAACCTCAATCTTGCTCAGACAAAAAAAAAAAGAAAAAAGAATCCCACATTGTTCTCCGAGGAGAGAGAGACGTGCACCTTGATAAAGAAGCTTCAAATTATTTGGTTTTTCTGCATGATAAACGTGATAGTTCTTCCTTCATTTCTTCAGCGAACCAAAAAATTTCCCTTGCAGCTCTTCTAATAAGTTTGACCGTGGCCTACGCTGGTAGCATAATTCAACATGGGAAGCGCCTGATGAGTGGCCTAATAGCTCCTGGCTTCCTGAAAATTAACAGGAAAGTGGCCGTCTATTTCGTCTGGAACGTGCGTTCTTCCTGAGAAAAATGAAATTGGCAGGTCCGTATCCACTGAAATGTTCCATGGATTGCGCATTTCCGCTGGATGTCTAATTTAAATTCAAGAGGAAAATAATGGTATCCGGTTGCGCCCTCTACGCTTATATATATAAGAGTATAAGACATTGTGGAAAGAGAGTCTGGATTCTCTATCCTTATGAGGAGATAATTTTCCCCCAAATTCAGATCTAGACTCGTGGAAACACCTAGGGGTGTCAATCCCAAATCTGTACCGAATTGACCAATCCGTCCCGACTTGCACCGATTGTTAAATGTGTCGGGCCTAAGCCCCCAGCCTGTTTATAAACACGCAGTACATGGTGCAAGCGGCAAGCACGATGAGCACCCAATGGGCCTGGCCTATTTACAAGCCCGACTCGGCCTGACACATTTATCCCACCCATTTATATGTATAATTTGACTTTTTTTAGGGTAGAATAAGGTATACATTGATATTTTTATCAATTATTGACCATAATTAAGTGTTCCAAAAGGCGAATGGTACAATCTCTTGGGATTTAATTTTCCATTTGATGAAGAAATTTGTCTCATCAAAGAAGTGGATTAACTAGATTTATTGAATTTTGTCGTCTTCGAGAATATCAATTCTCCTCAATGGTGGTATTGTTGGTTTTTTTGGGTTGTTCAGGGATCTTCGTCAAGGGGATATGGTGTCTCCAATTCTATTTATTTTGGAAAAAGAAGTGTTATGCAGGGATCTCCAAAAACTTAGGTGTGAAAGCAAGATTAAACCTCTTCAAGGCCCAAGAGGTGCTATGGTTCCTACCCACCTGGTATTTGCGGATGACATATTCATTTTCATGAATGCATAGATAAGGTATATCAAGAATCATAATAAGTTCTTACGTAAATATCAGAAATTTTCTGGGCAATGTGTTAACTTGGATAAGAGCAAGTTGTTTATGGGTAGGAGTTAGGATTTAAAATGTAACCGCAAGCGTACGGATCAGTGTAGCTACGGGTCGAACACAGGGATAGCAACCACTTTACTTTTAGCTTCTTTTAATAATGCGAAAATAAACTGATTAATGGTTGTGATCTAATTCTAACTACCATCATAAACATATGTATCTAAAATAACGTCCTAACCATTCGTCATCTAAGAATTTAAATATGCAAGCCACGCAATTAAAATTAAATAAATAAATAACTGAAAATAAACAACCCATGCAATTAAAAAGCAATGAAGGAAAAAATGTTGAAATAAAAATAAAGTAAAAGAAATGGGATAAAGCTAGAGAGAGGTTCACAAGTAGGTTTCTCTATTTAGTCCGAGGGATGCATCATAATATGAGCTTCCCTACTTGACCAAAGAGTCACTGTTATAAGGGTTACTTTATTTAGCTTTAGGGAAAGGGAGGCAATTAAAATAAAAACAATTAAATGATGGTTCTATGGCTAGGAGGGGCAAAGCCAACATATACACTAACCATGAACCTTGGGGGAAAGGGAAAGCAATAATGTAATGATTGAAATCAAAATCATAAATTAAGAAAGAAAGGGTAGTCAGAAGAGAGAATGAGAAGGGGGAGAAAAAACTATTGAAGAAGCCTTTCTACCTGAATCAATGCTTGAACTTGAGAGCTTAGGTGATTTGAGATACTGCCAACCATAAAAACTAGATCTGGAATGAACCAAATTTGAAATTTCTAAGTCTGGAGAAAACAAATCTTTAAAAAATAAAAAAATAAAAAAATAAACTTGAAAAAAAGAGATGCTCCACTACTCATGATCTTGTCACCTAGATCTAAGAGTAGAACTATAACTTTAAAAATTACAACTCAATTGCATAAATCATAAACATAAAAGGCTGAATAAAAATAAAAGAGTACTTACATTAATTGAAATAAAAAAAACTATTACAAAAGTGATTAAAGCAAAAATAAAGAAGAACTAAAACTAAAGAGAGAGAGAGAGAGAGAGCAACTAAAAAAAACCTAGAAGAAGAATGAAGTGTCCTCCCTCTTCTTCTATGAGTTGTATTTATAGAGACTAAGGAAGTAGGACAATAAATTTCTCTTTCCTAAAAGGGGGAAACCCACAATTGGTGGGCGAGATCTTTGGAGACCAAAAGTGCTAAGGTATAGGAGACAGAAGAGAGAAATAAACTTAGAGAAATTTTTTATAATTTTTTTGCTTATTTTCTTTCCTTTTTTTTATTTTTTTTCTCCTTGCTCAAGAAACCCCTCCCACAATTTTCCTTGCTTTGAAGATTTGGACAATCTTCTGGTGATGATGTGGAGGAGAGAGAATATTTGGACAAGATTTATTTCTCCATTTTTTTTTCTTTTCTTTTTTTTTTCTCTTATTGCGCCCCACGATTTTCCTTTCTTTGAAGATTTGGACAATCTTCTAATTTGATGTGGAAATCCACTCCATGTCCTTAGTGCTTTAAGTGAGTGAAAAGTAGGGAATCTTCAAAAAAATTCTCAGAAAAAAAAAACAACTATGAGACCTCCTGGTGAGTAAGGAAATTTTGCACACTATAGCTCACCAACTACACTAGGTAGTTGTTGGTGGAGAGATATGATGCCCGATAATGCTTAAGGCCTTTAAAATACAATATCTACAAAGAGAGAGTAAAACCCAAGGTAGCTCCATTCTAAATATATAAAAATGCATGCTTTACTACTTAGATTTCACACATAAATGTGCTCATCAGTAGAATTCATTCTTCTAGGAAGCAAAGCATTTCTAGCTACTTGGGCATAGTAATATGCAACTTTCCTACTACGTATCTTGATGTGGAGATTTTTAAAGGCAGGGTTAGAAAGCAAGCTTTGATGTTAGTAATGGACAAAGTCAAAGGTATGATGTCGAGGTGGAAAGGAAAGTTGTTATCCATGGCTGGCCGGGTGCAGCTTGTGCATTCAATGGTTTCAGGTATGCCTGTGCATAATTTTTCAAAATATTGTTGGCCTTCTTCTTTAATTTCTACCATAGAAACTTGGATGAGGAATTTCATTCAAACAGGCGAAGTTGATAATAAAGCTACTGATGAAGGAGCTCTAAGGCGGTTACTGTCAAATGGGATATAATTTGTAAACCTACTGATGAAGGAGGGTTGGGAATTCGTCGTCTTCGTAACATTAATAAAGCTCTTCTCTGCAAGCAGGTGTGGAATATCAAGCATGGGGATTCAGGTATAAGTAGATTTATTAAAGCAAGATTTATGAAGAATGGTCAGCTTAAAAAATCTATAAATCTTCATCTATATGGCCGGGGATAAGAAGAATGTGGCAATTTGTGGGTAGAAATGAGAGATGGATTATGGGAAATGGGAAGTCTATCAAGTTTTGGAAAGATAAATGGTTAGGGGAGAAGTCAATTGTGGAATTATCTAATATAGAGGAGCTTGACTTTTCTGATGCTAATCGCAAGGTAGCTGACCTTATAGACGTTTTGAATGGGTTTTTTCCCGAGGTCAATTCCAGCCTTATGAAAATTTGTTATAATGTTGCTAAATCAATTAGGTTGCCTCAGTATGAGGTTAATGATTGGCGTGTTTGGAGTTTTACTTCTTCAGGGCAGTTCACTTCATTTTTAGCTTGGGAGGAAATTCGAAAGAGAAACCCAAAAGTTCCTTAGGCTTCCATTGTTTGGGGGCCGCAATTGCAGCCAAATAAATCAACTTTTGGGTGGAGATGGATGAATCGTAAGCTCCCTACGGATGACATAACCTTTGGAAATTAAGGGCATTGTTGTTGTATCTAAATGCAATCTTTGTGAGATGGTGATAGAATCGTTTCACCATATCTTTATGGCATATAGCTTTTTGGTGAAGGTTTGGGAGAGGTTTGCAGATTGCTTTGATGTTTCACGACCTAGGCCACCCAATCAGTCTGATTTGGTGTAGTGGTGGAAAAGGTAGAGAAGGGTTATTACACCCGTGCCCTGACCTGGTCTAAATTGAACTGTTGTGATAGGTCTCGGACCGAAGGTAAGAAGTACAGCTGGGTTTTGGCTCGTAGTCTCCCATTGTCGAAGGGGGAGGTATGACCCCAAATGTTCATGCATCGCATGCCAATCTAACTAGAGGGGGTTCATACCTTCTGATCCTAGACGGTAAGTGACCCGACTCCCCACGCATGAATCCAGGCATGTATCGAAGTTACCGAAAGGCCTTAAGCACGACCAAAGGCAACACCTGTACAAGGCCAATTGGTGGACAGTAAGCAGTCAAGACATCAGCAAGCTGTCTTGACCATCGAAAATAAGCCACCGGAAGCACTGGGCCTGAATCCAGTGGGCTATTTTCGGTGAGCCAAACAGGCTGCTGTCAAGATTCCAATGCCTGTGGGTCTCGCCACCCTCACCGTAGGTAGCCTCGGATGATCCCAAATCATCCTCCACACCTTCCTCATGATATGAGCAATATACGAACCTAAGTAGATGGGTCCTCGTGCTCCGAAAATCGGATTAACCCTATCAAACCAAATAAGATTCAACCAAACGGACCCTAAGGCCCAACTTAACTCATAAGTTAGAAATGAGGATTTCATTTTCTCATTTCACTTATGCTCAACATAAGAGAGGAGAGAAAGGAAGAGGAAGAAGAAGAAGAAGAAGAAGAAGAAGAAGAAGAAGAAGAAGAGGACGAAGAGGAAGAAGAGGGGGAAAGGACTTACCTTGGTCCCGGCTACTGCATCGTTGCTGAAAATCCCTGCCAGAGGTGAGTATAACCTCCCATACAACTCTCTCTCTTCATTTTAACCTAGCTTAAGGTTAATCTTAGTGCACATACCCTCTTGAGGTCAGAGAATGCGTGTTCTACCTACCCGATGCCATTGCCGAGCTCAAACCAAATCCGGTGAGCTCTGGTAATAAGATTTTCGAAGTGACCAACTAGGGTTTCTATCGTTCGATCGACATATCTCCTAAATGGCTTAGTGGAGTCAGGATTTTATTGACTTAGAATGATGCTAGGAACATTCCCTATAAATTCCACGGAACAAATCCCGACGATCGGGCCTGAGCCGAAAAGCCCTAATTCGAGTTGGGTAGTTCTATACTACCACTGGAAGCAAGCCACCGAAAATACTGGACCTGCTTTCGATGGGTTGTTTCTGGTGAACTACAGAGGCTTGTGAGCTCTTTGCCACCACGATCGAAAATAGAACTGATATTTTCGATGGAAAAGTCCTTGTTTCCGATGGGTGTTTTCGATGACATTACTGTCACTGGGGAATCTTATCTGTACCTTTTAGGAGTAACTCAGATGAGTCCCTCCCGGTGTTTTTGACACATATTGATGTATGATTGCCTTTGTGTCTAGGATAGTGAAGCACACGTGCCCTGAAGTTGAAACTGAGTTGATCGATCGGTGGCCTTATCTGAACCCTAACACACATAATGATAAACCAGGTGGGGGATGGTTGCTTTTATTATTGGGATTGTTTTATTATTATAGAACTACTCACATGTGTAGGATTTTTAGCTGTTCATTTTAATGCTCACATGATGACGATAAAGTATCACATGTTACATTTATGGATATGATATGAACTATTATGGATATGTATGGCAGGATCTGGTGTGGCTGAGGTGGTACCGGTTATGTGATCCTGGCGGGTTTGTTGTATATATGAGAGAATTCGACGTGGCCAAGGTGGTACTGGTGCCGTGATTTTTGTATGTGTGTTGTATTCATGCATTGATTATGTGCATTAGAGTTAGTTATAGTGGCGGATTACACCTTGTGGCCGATGTTTAACCGGTATCGTATACTCTGAGACTACATTTGGAAATGGATACACTTCGTGGCCGACGATTGGTATCGGTGTTACATAGTCTATACTCAACTGTTATATGTATGCTAGATTAGGTAAACAATCTCGGGTTACACTTTGTGGCCAATATGTTACCGGTATCATGTACCTGGGACTGTATTTGGAGATAGATTACACTTTGTGGCCGATGTGTTACCGGTATCGTGTAATTCATACTAACTGTATCACTATGAAGGCATGTAGCATGTATGTGGTTAGGTATCACTCCCTATACTACGAACCCTTGCCAACAGGGGGTAAGGTGTTGGATAACCTATTGTGATATGTTTGATGTGCCTTTTCGAAATGCCACACCCACGATACGATGTGATTGTTTTCGGAGGCGAGAACTTATCCGGCATGGTTGACAACACCGGTCAGCATAATGTTTATCTCTTGAAGAGTGTCGCGGCTCTGAAAATCATAAGCTGGAGTCCGAGGCAGGAAATAAACTAGGTCATCGGTGTTGTCAGAGGTTGGCCAACTACCTTATGTCAAAGGAAATCTCAACCCCCTTCACGTAGGAGGTGATCCACATCTCTTCGGTCCCTTTATTCATGCACTGGTGGTTGGAGTAGAACAACCTCACCAGCCTTGGGTAGTAATTCTTATTAGGTTTCAAGATGTGGTACACCCAAGCGCCTCAAAGTGTTGAGGGAGGCGGAACCACCAAAAATCCCTCGTCCTCACATATTTCCTCGGGTCCACATTACGGTACTCAAAGCATTCCCAAAGATCTTGCTTAGCCCCAGAGCGGAATATGAGTGGGTTGTACTGTGCTTCAACAGGAATGGCTTGTTCTTCTTATACAATGGCACGACGAGTATGTACATGGCATCCAGACATGCTTGTAATATGATTCCTATGGATTCAAAGAGCAAACCCTAGTTTAGGAGATTGAGACAAAGCTCACAGAGAAGAAAATCTCAAAACTAGGTCAGAGAAGGAAGAAAACATACCTTAGATGCATAGATGGTGTTGATCGATTGCGAAATAGCAAGAGGGAAGTGGGGAGTGGGTTGGAAGACTCTCCTTGGCTATTTCCTCACCTTCTCCACGAGTCAGACTAGGGTTTTGTGAACTAAAACACAACCCACCAAAAACACTGGACTTGCTTCCAGTGCCTGTTTCTGGTGAGTTGAAAAGCCCCAAATCAGCTTCTGCCAGTCCCACCAGAAACAGTACTGATATTTTTGGACGAATGGCTAATATTTTTAGAGAAATTTGCCCCTATTTCTGGTGAATTATTTTGGAAATAATTTTTTTTTATTTTTTAATTATTTATTAATATTTTTTCCTCGAATATGTGCCTCTTTGGGATATACATGCGATCGGATCCCAGTATGTGTGGACCCCACTTATACATGCTCTAACCCTAATTTTACCTTATGTATATATGTGGGACCCACTATGTATGCATGTGTTCCAATTACATGCAACCTTGTATATACATGTGAACTAATCGGATTCCTCCACAGGAGTCATGTCACACCAGAACATTTGATCTCGGTCCCAGTCATGTCGTCACATCCTGCTTCCCCTACACAAGATCGAGGTAGACCCCGCAATGCACCCCCTGCTCTATCGATACTTATTGCATATGATGTGGCCTCCATCATGGATAACATGATGCGAGGAGTTGAGGAAAGACAAAATCAATTCATGGCCAAGATTGATAATCGGATCCAAGCGGCAATGGGAGCCTGTAGTGCACCGCCTGCACCTCCTACTCCATCGGTACCCTTTCCAATACCCGTTGGATCGAGTACCCTTCAAACATCAGATGGGGCACAAATACATGGGCAAGGGCAGCAAAATGTACATGGGCATGTGCAAGACCCAATGCCGGAACAAGCCCAGGCCCATATAGAGGGCCGGATATACTTGACAAGGAAGATGGAGAAATTTCAATGGCTTAGACCCCCATGTTTCTCCAAGGTGGGCCAAGATCCGTTGTATCCATCAAGATGGATTGGTGGTATGAAAAAGGTGTTAGGCTAATGGGCTACACCGAAGAGCAAAAAATTTTATGTGCAGGCTATTAGTTACAAAATGAGGCTGATGATTGGTAGAGTGCTACTGAGCCCATTCTGAGGCTGGGTAACCCATACCCTACTTGGACAGACTTCAAAGGGGCCTTCTTTGAGAACTATTTTTCGAAAAGCTTCCAGGATATGAGAGAGAGTGAATTCTCTCAATTGGTAAGGTTCCTGGTCTATGATCGAGAATCAGCAACGTTTTAAGGAGTTATTCCATTTTTCTCCTAAGCATCTCAAAGGTGATAGGGCCAAAGCAAAGACGTTTGAGAAAGGATTGAGGCTAGGTATTGGATCAACCATAGTTGGGTTGAAACTGAGACTTATGCCGAGGTGGTCCAAGTGGCCAAGTCCATTGGAAAGAGGCCAATGGGGTCTACTATTCCAGGGGAGGTAGCAAGCCCTTCCGAGTGCCTTGTATCATCCCAACTCCAGTACAATTTAGAAGCCTGAAGCTAATCAGACTTCCCAGTCCTCCTGATCTAGTGTTGTGTCTCAGTCTTTGGGATCGAGCCCAAGGTGTTTTCACAGTGATCAGTCGGGCCACCTAGCGAGGACATGCCCCCACCGAAGGCCAGGTGATGCATCATACACTATGCCACGTAGGACCCAACAGACATATACAACATCTAGACCAGCACAACCCCCATAGGGCTAGAGACCATAGGCCAGAGTGTTTGCTATAACCACAGAAGATGCAGAGGCTACACCCGGTGTAGTGACAGTTATATTATTGATATCATTATTGCCTGCACATGTGTTATTTGACTCAGGAGTCTCCCATTCGTTTATGTCACCGATATTTGCAAAGAAGATGGGAATTCTACCCAAGGGATTGACTCAATGTTTGGCAGTGAGTACCCCTACAAGGAGTGTAGTAGGTCTGAACTATGTATATGAGCCTTGTCCAGTGACCATAGGTGGACATAAGTTGAATGCTCACTTGATCAAGTTGGATATGACTGACTTCGACGTGATTTTAGGAATGGACTGGTACTTTCCATACAGAGCCAGTGTGCTATATACAGAAAAGACGATCATTTTTAGACCTCGTGATGATGATGAGTTTGTTTTTCAAGGGGATAAGCCTAAGAAACCCAAAAAGGTTATTATATCTACACTCCAAATGAAGAAGCTGCTAGTAAAGGGTGTGAAGGCTACTTGGCATCTGTGATGGATACTGAGATAGAGATTAGGCCATTGACTGAGCTAGATGTTGTGAGAAAATTTCCTGATGTACTTTCAGATGACTTGACAGGTTTACCCCCGGACCAAGAGACAGAGTTTGCTAGAGACCTACTCCCTGACTTGGCACCAGTGTCAAAAGCTCCTTACCGCATGGCCCCCCATAGAGTTGAAAGATTTGCAGATGAAACTTCAAGACCTTCTGAAGAAGGGATTCATTAGACCTAGTGTGTCTCCATAGGGATCACCGATATTGTTCGTCAAAAAGAAGGATGGAAGCATGAGGTTGTGCATTGATTACTGGGAGCTTAATAAGCTAACCATCAAGAATCGGTATCATTTACCAAGGATAGATTATTTGTTTGATCAGTTGCAGGGTGCCAAAGTATTCTCCAAGATTGACCTTAGATCAGGCTACCACCAGTTTAGGATCAAGGATAGTAATGTCAGCAAGATAGCCTTCAGATCAAGGTATGGACATTTTGAGTTCTTGGTGATGTCATTTGGGTTGACTAATGCACCAGCGGCATTTATGGATTTGATGAACCGGGTATTCCAGTATGTCTTGGATAAGTTTGTGATCGTGTTCATTGATGACATCTTGGTCTACTCCAAAGTGCAGAGGAACATGCTGTTCACCTGAGGTTATTTTTGCAATGCTTGAGAGAGAAGCAACTCTATGCCAAATTCAAAAAATGCGGGTTTTGGTTTTCACAGGTGGCATTTCTAGGCCACATTGTCTCAGACAAGGGTATAAAGGTTGACCCAGGCAAGGTAAAGGCAGTCTTAGAATGGAAAACTCCCAAGAGTGTAGCAGACATACGTAATTTTTTGTGGCTGGATACTATAGAGGTTTGTTGAGAACGTCTCCCGCATTGTTACCCCAGTGACCCGACTCACATGAAATGGTGTGTGAGTAGTCCAATGTTTGTGAAAAGAGTTTCAAGGAACTAAGACAAAGGTTGGTATCAACTCTAGTTTTAACTATTCTGACCGGTATAGGTGGTATGGTTGTATATAGTGATGCCTCCAAGCTAGGATTGGGTTGAGTATTGATGCAACACGGGAAAGTCATTGCTTATGCATCCCGTTAGTTGAAAGATTATGAGAAGAACTACCCCACCCATGATTTGGAGTTGGCAGTAGTGATTTTTGCACTAAAAATCCAAAGACACTACCTGTATGGTGAGAAGAGTGAGATCTTTAGTGACCACAAGAGCCTCAAGTACTTCTTCTCCCAAAAGGAGCTCAATATGAGATAGAGCTGTTGGTTGGAATTAATAAAGGACTATGATTGTACTACCCACTATCACCCAGGAAAGGCCAATCATTGACTCTTGCATCACTGACCACTAATGAGCATCTCATAGAGGAGGTCAGGAAACTAGACTTAGAGCTATTAGTGGAAGGTGTCACTTTGTCATTATCGGCATTAGTGGTACAACCTAGTTTAGTGGATAGGATCACTACAGCTCAGGGTACTGATGCAAAGTTGCAGAAGCTGGCAGTGGAATGTGAGCAAGGAACCCAGAAAGACCTGGATTTCTTTATAACTGAAAGTGGGATTCTTAAGTTCAAAACAAGGTTATGTGTGCCTAATGATGGTGATTTGAGAGACAATTTTGACAGAGGCACACAGCTCTCCATACTCCATTCACCCCGATAGCACTAAAATGTATAAGGACCTCAAGGGCTCCTACTGGTGGAAAGGAATGAAAAATGATGTGGCCACATGCGTCTAGTGCCTCAAGTGCTAGCAAGTCAAGGCTGAGAGACAAAGGCCCCATGTGTTATTATAGTCCCTATCCATTCCGGAGTGGAAATGAGAGAATATTACCATGGACTTCGTCATAGGCTTACCCCGCACACAGAAAGGTATGGATGCCATTTGGGTAGTTATGGACCGCTTGACCAAGGCAACTCACTTTTTCTCAATCAAGGTCACATTTTCTATGGACAAGTTGGCCAAGTTGTATGTTGACAACGTCATCAGGTTACATGTGTACTAGTCAGCATTATCTCTGATCGAAATCCCAGATTCACTTCCAAGCTCTGGACATATGTGCAGAAAGCTATGGGCACACAGTTGAATTTCAGCACAACCTTTCACCCTCAGACCAATAGTCAGTTCGAAAGGACTATTCAGACATTGGAGGACCTACTCTGAGTATGTGCCTTGGATATGAGTTACAGTTGGGATGAGCATATTTTCCTTATTGAGTTCTCCTACAATTACAACTATCAGGCCACCATCGGAATGTCCCCATTCGAAGCACAGGATGGCAGAAAGTATCAGACTCCACTCTATTGGGATGAGATTGGTGAACAGTATATTTTGGGTCCCAACTTAATACAGGCTACTAGTGAGAAGGTGAATGTGATCAGAGAAAGGATCAAGGTAGCTTAGTCTAGGCAGAAGAGCTATGTAGATGTCAGAAGGAAGCATCTGAAGTTTGGAGTTGGAGACAAGGTGTTCTTGCAGATCTCCCCAGTTAAAGGGGTCATGAGGTTTGGCAAGAAGAGAAAGCTTAGTCCAAAGTTTATGGGACCATAATATACTGGAAAGGATAGGACTAGTGGCTTACCGGATAGATTTGTCACCAGAGTTGGAAGGTATACATGATGTCTTCTATGTGTCCATGTTGAGGAAGTACATTCCCGACCCCACTTATGTCTTAACTTACATACCCCGTAAGTTGGACAAGGATTTTTCCTATGTGAAGTATCTAGAGAAGATTGTTAAGCGGACAGAACATGTTCTCCAGAATAGCACCGTTTCCTTCGTCAAGGTGAAATGGATGAACCACCCCGAACAGGAAGCATCTTGGGAGCAGAAAGAACATGTTCTCTGAAGCAGTATCCTGGATTGTTTGAATTGTCAGGAATGTTCAATTTCGAGGATGAAATTCTAGTAAGGTGGGGGCAATGTTACACCCGTGCCTTGAATTGTTGTGATTTGTCTCGGATCAGAGGCTGAAGGGGGAGGTATGACCCCAAATGTTCATGCATCGTATGCCAATCTAACTGGAGGGGGCTTTGTACCTTCCGATCTTAGACGGTAAGTGACCTGACTCCACACGCATGAATCCCAGCACATACTGAAGTTACCGAAAGGCCATTAGCAAGGCTAAAGGCAACTATTTGTACAAGGCCAATTGGTGGACAGCAAGCAGTCCATACAGTTTGCTGTCTTGACCACTAGAAACAAGCCACTGGAAGCACTGGGCCTGTATCCGGTGGGCTATTTCTGGTGAGCCAAATAGGTTGTTATCAAGGTTCCAATGCCCGTGGGTCCCGCCATCCGCACCATAGGTAGCCCCGAATGATCCCAAATCATCCTTCACACCTTCCTCATGATATGAGTAATATACGGACCTAAGTAGATAGGTCTTCGCGCTTTGAAAATTGGATTAACCCGATCGGACCAAATAAGGTTCAACCAAACGGACCCTAAGGCCTAACTTAACTCATAAGTTAGAAATGAGGATCTCATTTCCTCATTTCACTTCAACGTAAGAGAAGAGAGAAAGGAAGGGGAAGAAAAATAAGAAGAGGAAGAAGAGGGGGAAAGGGTTACCTTGGTCCTAGCTGCCCCATCATTGCCGGAAATCCCTGCTGGAGGTGAATAAAACCTCCCATACAACTCTCTCTCTTCATTTTGACCTAGGTTAAGCTAGGTATGGGTGTAATCTTAGTGCACATACCCTCTTGAGGTAGGAGAATGAGTGTTCTACCTTCCCTGTGCTGTTGTCGAGCTCAAACCAAGTCTGGTGAGCTCTGGTAACAAGATTTTCCAAGTGACCAACTAGGGTTTTGATCATTCGATTGACATATCTCCCAAACGACTCAGTGGAGTCGAGATTTTATTGGCTTAGAATGATGCTAGGAACATTCCCTGCAAACTCCACGAAACAAATCTCGACGGTCAGGCCAAAGCCGAAAAGCCCCAATTCAAGTTGGGAAGTTCTGTACTGCCACCGGAAGCAAGCCACCGAAAACACTGGACCTGCTTCCGGTGGGTTATTTTCTGTGAACCATAGAGGCTTGTGAGCTCTCTGCCAGCACCACCGGAAATAGGACTGATATTTTTGGTAAAAGAGTCTCTATTTCTGGTGGGTGTTTCTAGTGACATTACTTTCACTGGGGAATCTTATCTGTACCTTTCGAGAGTAACCCATGTGGGTCCCTCCCGGTGTTTTCGACACATATTGACATACAATTGCCCTTGTGTCTAGGACAGTGACATGCACGTGCCCCAAAGTCAAAACTGAGTTGATCGATTGGTGGCCTTATTTGAACCCTAACACATGGAAATAAACCAGGTGAGGGATGGTTGCTTTTATTTTTGGAATTTTTTTATTATTATATGAACTATTATGGATATGTATGGTGGGATCCGGTGTGGCTGAGGTGGTACCGGTGTCGTGATTTTCGTATGCATGTTACATTTTTACATTGATTATGTGCATTAGAGTTAGTTGTAGTAGTGAATTACACCTTGTGGCCGATGTGTTACTGGTATCGTGTACTTCGAGACTACATTTCGAAATAGATACGCTTCGTGGTTGACGATTGGTACCGGTGTTACGTTGTCCATACTCAACTATTATATGCATGCTAGATTAGGTAAACGGTCTTGGGTTACATTTTGTGGCTGATGTGTTACCGGTATTGTGTAATTCATACTAACTGTATCACTATGAATGCATTTAGCATGTATGTGGTTAGGTATCACTCCCTATGCTACGAACCCTTGCCAATAGGGGGTAAGGTGTTGGATAACCCACTGTGGTATGTTCGATGTGCCTTTCTGGAATACTACACCCGTTGTACGATGTGATTGTTGACGAAGGTGGAAACTTGTCTGGCGTGGTCGATGTAGTACCAGTGTCATGACAACCAGGAGGGGATTATCAGGGGTTTACTAGGTGACCTATGGACGTATACTAGGACTGACAAGCTTCTATTCACGGCTAAGGTTTGTATCCCTGTGTCGTCGATGGCGATTCTGAGATGAGGGATACAACCCAATGTGCTGTAGTAGTATTTACTCGACTTAGTTGTATTGTTAGGTGGATAATAAAATAAATGACTTGCATCACGAGCATCATGGACTATGTGTTTAATTTTTGTAATCATGCATCATAAATTATTACTACAGTTGTTGTGCTTGGATGTGCTTGAACCCCACCCTTCACTGGGCGAGTTAGAAAGCTCACCCCATGTATACACCCCTGTTTAGATGATGATGCAGGTATGGTAGTGCCTATGGTTAGTGACTCTCTTTCCTCTGGACCCGAGTACGGAGTGAACGACTGGTGGATGCCGAAAGTAAAGGAGTATGGTCAGGACTGTGCTTGTGATTATTGTGCATACGCGGCACCATAAAGTGTTCAGCATATTTTTGATTATTTTGGTATGAGCATGTGGATGGTACATTTTTGAACTTATTAGTTATACGTCATGAATGATTGTAACAGAATAACTTGATTATGTAATATATTTTATCATTAGACATTTTCCCACTTTATTGATGATTCCACTACTATACTTTGATTTTGCTACTTTTGGTTGGTTTGTGATGTGAAATTGTGAAATGTTAATGTACTGTTATCAGAGATCCTGGTAGATTTGTAAGACAAGTACGTGTCTTACTCACACTGTCAATATTTCTAATGGTAAGTTGGGTCTACTGGAAGTAGGGTGTGACAAGGGTGTTGGCATTGAAGGATCCTTGGCCAGTGGGTATAGTTATTGTTGTTGACAATATATGGGGAGATAGGAAAGGGAGAAAGAATTGCATGAGACGTAGGAACCCAAATCAAATTTTTGAGATGGTAAAAAGGGATCTTCAAGAAGCAAACCATTACCTAAAGGGTTAATTAAGAACCCAGCTGATTTTGAGGTGCAGCCAAAATCTTGGGTTACAGGGTATTCCGTGTAGGCCAATTCCTATCTTAGAAGTGTTTTCGTGTAAACTAAGGAGGGGTTGGTTCAAGCTTAATGTAGTTGTATGCTCTCTTCATGACCCTGGGAGAGCGGGGGGCGGAGGGTATTTTTCGAGATCATAAGGGTGAATTTGTGGATTCTTTCAATAATTTTCTAGGAAACTAGACAAATTTCTTGTGTTCTTTCAAATTATTATGGATCCTAAATCCTTAATAGAAAACTCCGATGACATAGCTAAGTCATTGAGTTGCGAGTAACTATAAGGTCATCAACCTATGCAAGAGAAATATAGAACTAACTGACTTTTCTAGTAAATAAATAAGGATGTATCAGTCTGAAAGGAGCGAAAACCATGAAAAATAAGAAAAGTACTGGGGCGATTGTACCATAATTGCAGCGCCTACTTAGTCTTGATGATATTAAACAAATAGTGGGTTTTAGCCATATTTGCTAAATGGTGCCTAGTATAAGCCTAGTGTAAAGACACATATTGAAGGTGGATGCTTACATAACAAACTCCATGATTCCAAGCTTTAGAATGACAAGAAATGAAGCTCAAGACAAGGAATTGTTAACAAGAAGAAATGATGATGAAGTACAGAGAAATAGAAGACTCAAGTGAAGAAGCTCATTGAATACCTCTAGGATAGATTACTCTTTACTTTGTAAATTGTATTGTCTATATGTATACATGCACTCACACTTCATGCATTGCATTGTATTCATACTAGAATAACCTTAGAATGCACCTTGATCAAGTATGAAGATCCTTTAAGTGGTTAGGAAACCACCATCGGCCACGAAGCAGTTCCATTTCCAAGTATAGTCCTAGGGTACACGATACCGAAATTACCATCAGCCACAAGGTGTAACCCATGACTATATACCTATTTTAGCATACTAGCAGTTGAGTATGGACTATACAACACCAGAATTACCATCGGCCACAAAGCGTATTTATTTTCAAATGCAGTCCTAGAGTACACGGTACTGAAATTACCATCGGCCACAAAGTGAAATCCGTGACCACATCTAATCTAATGCACATAATCAATACATAAATGCAACATCCACACGGTAATCACAGTACCAGAATCACCTCGGCCACACCGGATCCCATCATATATCTCAACATACATAACATATCATGATTTTCAATTCCATATCATAGAAATTCAAGAATATAACATGTCATCATATTCACATTTGCAAAGTAACAAATAGGGAGCATTCATGAATTCTAACACATGTGAGTATTTCTACAAATGTAAACACTCCACAAAATAAAATTCAACTATCCATCACCTTGGTTGTGTTATGTCGAATTGGGTTCCAAGTATGTCAACCGGGTATTCAACTCACTTCTGGCCTTAAGATTGCGCATCTCTATCCTAGGCACAAATGTAACTGAATGTCAATGCGTGTCGGGAATATTGGTAGGGACTCATAGGGGCTACCCCCAAAGGTATAAGTATTGTCAAGTTCTGACAACTTGACAATGCAGAGGTGCCACCGGATTCACCTCCCCGTAAATAGGGGAACCCACTAGATTCATCAGTGGTGAATCTAGTGGCACTGCTAGAGAGCTCATATGAGCTGCCTCTTCACTAGAAATAAGTCACTGGATTCAGGCTCAAGTGTTTTCGGTGGCTGTTTCTGGTGGAAACACAGAAAGGGTCTAAGTGATTTGGAGCTTTCCAACTCAGGCCCGATGGTCGAGATTTATTTCATGGAGTTTATAGAGGGCTTTCCTACCTTCATTTTAAGCTAAAAATCTTGATTCCAACTGGCAATTTGGATGATACGACGATCGAAAGATTGAAACCCTAGATGGTCATTAGATCATCCTTATTGCCGGAGCTTACTTCGCTTGGTTTAAGCTTGACAATCACACCAGGAGAGTGAAATAACATTCATCTGAGCTTCGGGAGGTGCCGGGGTTATGTCTCACTACTTTTTTTGTGTTAAACAAGGTGTCCGGGCCATCTTACATGCACCTCGGCTAATCCTCGGGGAGACTAGCACAGTAACCCACCGTCATAATCTCAACTTAAATCGTAGATGCATAGATGGAGAATCGAACCTGAGATCGTGTGCCTAATCCACATAATCCCCAGTTCACCCGAACCATCTAGGAAACCCACGGGTGGGTACAGAATAAATAAGAAAACACACACACACACACTCACACAATGAGTACGACAGGGTTCGATCTCACGACCTCCTCCCCTGGGTGCCAACTGCACAAGCTGAAGCTACCACCACTAGGTTATGGGTCACCACTTGCCCAACTATGCTAGGTCAAAATGAAGAGAGAGAGAGTGGTAGGAGAAGGTGGTACCAACCTCCAGCAAGAATTTGCGTAGCTAGGAGCAAAGGTGAGCTTCCTTCCTCTCCTTCTTCTTTTCCTCGCTTTTCTTCCCTTCTCTCCTCTTCTTTCCCTCTCCCACAATCTGGACAAGTGAGAAATGAGAAATGATCTCACTTCTCACTTATATAGTAAGTCACATACTAAGGCCTATTTAGTTGGCCCACATCTGGTCCAAGTGGGTTATTCCACGATTCGGGACACGCAGGCCCACCTCCTTGGACTCATACGGGGTATAAGTCATAGGGAAGGTGTGGGAGAGTATACGGGGTCATCCGGAGTTATTCCCGATGCGGGTGGTGGGGCCCACAGGCATCAGGACCAATTCAATAGCCTGTTAGGCCACCGGATTCAGGCCCAAGCTGATTCCGATGGCCTATTTCTGGTGGTTAAGGTAGTGTTGTGCCTTGACTGCTTGCTGTCCTTAAGTGGTTCTTGCATGGGTGGTTGCCCTAGGTTGTGTGCATAGTCTTTCGAAAATTTTGGTGTGTACCGGGATTCAGGTGTTGGATCACTCACCGTCTGGGGTCAGAGGGCTTGAATCCCCTCTAGTTGGATTGGTAAGAAATACACGGGAAAGTGGGGTTGTCTCTCCCCCTTTTACAATGAGCTACCGTGAGTCAAAACCTGGTGGTACTTTCCACTTTTGGTCCGAGACCTATCACAACACTTCAAAGAAAAGACCGGGTTAGGGACGAGTGTAACACTAAATAAATGGAGAGCACTCCCAGAATAAAAGACTCATGGAATCCCACCGACAGTATTGCCATCAACAGGAGATCAAGAGCTCAATTTCAAAAACAAAAGCGAGGATGACTTTCAACGTTGTGAGAAAGCTCGTTCCAAATGACGTTCGAAAGCGGACTATTGAAAGCTAAGACACCTTATTTGGTTGCATCTTTCGTAAGGAAATCATCAATACCATTCGTCTCTCTGAAACAGTGTGTAACTTTCCAGGGAATGGAGTTTAGGAAAGGTTGGAGAGAAGACCAATCTTGCTCTGCATACCATGGAATTAGTCTACCTTGGACAGCAGACACCACAGCTACTGAGTCTGATTCAATCCATAAGGATCTAACATTCATGTCCATGGCAACAAGAATTCCTCCAATAAGAGCCCGAAATTCTATAGTGTAGTTTGAGTGAATCCTTATGAAAACCTTGAAGGAGGTCATAGGAAATCCCCTAGAGTCACTTAGGGGGTGTTTGGTTTGGTAAATCTTTGGGATGACATTCTTTAGAATGATAATTCTTAATTTTTGGAGCTGTTTGGTTCCACTAGATTGACCCTCATAAGTGAGCACCCTACTTCCCATGAATGACCATATTACAAAGGATGTGTTCCAAATCTGAGTTTACCTCAACACCTAAACTTAGATTTAAGCAACCTTTTTACCACCTAATATAAAAGGAGAAAGCGGAAAGAAGTTCTCTGTAGAAACCAATATCTCAATCAACGAGAAACATGTACTAGCCTCAAGGTAAGGGTGTCAATTCCTAAACCGAACCGATAAAATTGGTCGGACCAAACCGATAACAACACGGATCGAACCAAACCGAAGCCTAATTGGTTCCATTCAGTTTGGAGTATTGCAACCCCAAAACCAAACCGAACCGCACTGAAAATCGGATGAACCCGAAACCGGCTCAAAACCCAGACTGAAACTGAAACCAAACCGGTAAGAAATCGAAACACTCCAAAATTCATTAAAAAAATCAAAATTTGCATAGTTTTGTATACATTTGTATTGAAAGTCGAATCCAAAATGGACCAAAAACCAAAACTAACCCGATTACAAATTGATTTAAGAAACCAAACCACACCAAAACCGAAACCAAATCGAAACTAGAATTTCCTTATTGGTTCGGTTTCGGTTTCAGCTTTCCCACACCGAAATTGACTCAATCCAGACAAAAATCGAGCTGGACCGACCGATTGACACCCCTACCTCAAGGCAACTAAACGATTTTTCAGAAAGAAACATAATTCAGAAGAATGTCTATCAAAAGATTGACATTCATATCCGATATATACACCATTTGATTAACCGAACCAAACACCCCCTTAGGATACCACCTACTCTTGCCATACCTGGGTTACCCAGAGAGCATCCATCCACATTTAACTTAGTCCATCCTTGCGAAGGCTTGCACTAGAAAACTTCAAGAATTGATGGTTGCTTGCTAGGAGAGCACTGCAAGCCCAAGCGATGACAACAGAGTAGAATAGCTGGAAATCTTATCACACCTGAGAGATTAGAAAAGGCCTCTTGCAAGTCTCTTTTGGTCATCCCAAAGATCTGAATCGGGGTTTTAGATAGCCCTCCATAGCGCCTGAGGTTCCTTTCTTTCCATATATTGTCTGTAATAAGCACAAACCCCACTGTCCAAGGGTCCTTCACCGCCATAATCCTTCGCTTTCTATTCCACCATTGAACAAGCTAAGTCACATCAGCTAAAAGAGGCCATGCAACTCCAAAACAATCAAGGAACTGCTCCCATATATTCACATAGTACCTGCACTCAATGAAGATATGGTTAAAAGTTTCAGCTGCCAAACCACATAAATTACACTACACCAATGGAATGCCTTTCCCAAATATTACATCATCTGTAGGAAGTTTCCTATACATCATACGCCCAGCCAAATGTGGACTTCCTAGGCTGAAGATGCTTCTCCCAAATAATAGAGGACCAAGGAACTTTTGGGTTCCATTTTCTAATCTCATTCCAAGTAGACGAAACGCTAAACATACCAGAGGAAGTGCAACTCCAAAAGCAATGATCTTCAATCTCAAATTGGGGCAGCCAAATGGAATGGAATAAATTAAAACACTCCTTCAGAGTCAGGGAGCTAACATTAGGAATAACTCAATTGAAATCTAAAATTAATTTAGATACCTTGAGTCCCAATCCCTCAAAATTCACTTCATCTAGGTTGCATAGGTCCTCAATAGACTTCTCACTTGTCCATATGTCTTTCCAAATTCTAATAGATTGACCATTCCCCACAATCCATCGCTCCTTACTTGCAATAAAATCCCACATTTTTTGAATTCCTTGCCAAATTGAAGAGGATTTATATCCCTATTTAGGATTTCCATTGCTCAGAAACCTTGACTTGAAAAACTTGTTCATAGCAGAATTTCCATGCCTAATGCTCCAAACCTGCTTGCAATCAAAGCTTTATTAACATCTTGAAGCCTACAAATTCCCAACCTGCCTTCTTCCTTAGACATACAGACTTGGTCCCATTTTATTGCTACTACATTGGAACTGTTCGCATCCCCTATCCAGAAGAAGTTCATCATCCATTTTTCCATTAATGAAATCAAAGAGGAGGGCCACCAATAAACCGAAAGGCTATGAATAGGCATTCTCGATATAATAGAGCAAACAAGTTGGACTCTTCCTGCCGTAGACAAAATCTTCCTCTTCCATCCAGACAAACGCTCTCTAACTTTGTCCAATATTGGCATCAAAGCCTTATTTTTCACTCTTCCTTTAAAAATTTCCACACCAAGACATTTGGTTGGAAAATTACATATTGGGATCCCAAGAGATTCAAAGATACTGTGCTTCCTAGAAGGATGGACTCTACCCATGAAAAGCTTACTTTTTTCTAAATTTATACGCTGCCCAGAGAAATCCTGATAATTCTTCAAAAAATCAAAGAGATTTCTTACATAAGGAATTGAGGCATTCATGAAGATGAAGATGTCATCCGCAAATAAAAAATGAGTTCGAACCGACTCCACTAGGAACGTTTAGGAGAAACTATGTCGCAATCCTCTCTCCATGCCAAAATATCCCATAGGATCTCTGTTTAGAAGAATGGAGATTTTTGCTAAGGCAAGAATTTGATAAATCCAATTCAACCATTTCTCAGTGAATCCAAACTTTCAAAGCACATGGATGATAAAATTCCGTGAAATGGTATCGAAAGCTTTCTGGATGTCAATCTTAACCCCTATTCCACCTCCTCTTGTAGTAGCAAACATAAGATTTGCAAGTTCAGAAGCCATATTGACATTATTTTGAATAATTTTCCCTCTCTAAAATGCCCCCTGCTCATCAGAAATGAGTTTGAGAAAAAGATAAGAAAATATTATAGCAAGGATTTTAGATATAATTTTGTAACAAAAATTCCCCATGCATAGGGGTCTAAATTTGTCTAAAGAAATAGCCCCCTTAACTTTAGGAATTAAAGCAATAAAGTTATTGTTGATACCTTTTGGCATGGATCCAGAACTAAAAAAATCTCTGACTGCACGAACAAAATCCTCAGGGACCACTTCCTAACAGTGCCTGAAGAAGAAACTTGGAAAACCATCTGGCCCAGGTGAGCTATCTAGATCTAAATCCCAAATAGCTTTTTTAATTTCCACCATGCCAGAAATAGCATCCAAGCTAAGCAAATCAACTTCATCCACAAGTGCTAGAATAAATCAAGAAGCTCCATGTGTTCAGTCATAGGGGTACTCTTATGGAAATCTTCAAGTAGGAGGGCATATAGCTAGCAATACTATCTCGATCAGAAAAAAAGACCCCATCATCCCTTTTCACCCTTTTGATAGTATTTTTCGCCCTTCTAATTTTTGCATAATGATGGAAGAACTTTGAATTCCTATCACCTTGTTGAAGCCATCTGAGTCTTGATTTTTCTGCCCATAGTTTCTCATGATTTTTAAGGGCCTTCAGGTAAGTTGTTTTGGTGTCCGCTTCTTCCCCGAGGAGGGAGTCATTCATACCCATCTGATCTATCCTCTCCTGGACCACCACCAACGCATCTTTTGCTTTAGATAATTCTAACTCAAAATTGTGATAAGTTTCTCTCGACTAAGCTTGAATGATAGGCTTTAATCGCTTCAGTTTCTGAGAAAGGACATAAGAGGGCAATCCCCAAATTTGCTGCACCAAGGAACCCTTCACTACTTGAGTAAAAGATTCATTCTCAATCCAAAATTTATGGAGTCTGAAAGGGCAATTTTGAGATCTGGGATTAGCCTGAGAAACAATGAAAATCGGACTGTGATTAGAGAAGTCACGTTGTAGGACTGATTGGGCACAATCAAGATAGAGCGACAATAAAGCCTCATTAAATAGACCCCTATCTAACACTGCTGAAATGTTCGCTTTCCTCCTATTGTCTGACCATGTGACGCAATTATACATCATATAATGACACACTCTCTTCCATAGTCACAACACTAGTAACCTTGTCCAAATATGTCCAAAAGTAGAGAATCGACTAGAAAAGTTTATAACTAAATGGTCCAACATAATATCTCACATATATCAAATAAAATGTGTACACATAATAATAAAGTAAGAAATATTCAAAAACAACAAATATCATGATCATTTAAATAAATAAGTAAAAGTTTCTAACATAATATGACCACTACATCAAACTTTATATAAACCCATATCCATTACAAGATCTGTAAAGTGTTTAGGCGCTAATGCCTTGGTCATAAGATCAGTAATCATCAGACTTGTTTTGATGTGTGTAATAGACACTTCTTATTTCTGAACTGATTCCTTCACAAAATTGTACTTTACTCCAATATGCTTCGCTCTACTTGAATGCTTGTCATTCTTGGAGTAATATACTACAACAACATTGTCACAATACATTCTCAGTAGCTTCGAATGGTGTCGACAACCGGAAGTCTTGAGATAAAGTTTCATAACCAAATTGTTATAGATGTGACCTCAAGCATGCCACAAACTCTACTTCTGTAGTAAAAGTAGAGACACAAGTTTGTTTCTTAGACTTCCAAGAAATCGCCCCACCAGTAAGTAGAAAGATGTATCCTGATGTAGACTTCCTACTATCGAGGCATCCTGCATAATCAAAGTCTAAATATCCAATCACTTTCAACTGATCAAATGCTTTGTAAGTACGCATGTACTCCCTAGTCCCTTTTTAATACCTCATCACCTTCTTTGCTATAACTTAGTGATCCATGTCAGGATCACTCACATATCTGTCTAATATACTAATAAAAAAAATTGATGTCTAGCCGAGTACAAGTCATTGCATACATAAGACTCCCTACTGTGGAAGAACAGGAAATATCCTTCATTTGTGCTCTTTCCAGATCATTCTTTGGGCACTGATTTAGGCTGAACTTATCTCCTTTGATAATGGGAAAAACACTTGGTTTGTGATTCATCATACCATATCTTTCTAAAACTTTGTTAATATAGGTTTTCTGTGATAGTCCAAATATCTGGCAAAATCTATCACGAAATATCTTAATGCCGATAACGAAAGAGGCTAAACCTATATCTTTCATTTCAAAGATTTTAGAGAGAAATGTCTTTGTATTACTCAACAAACCAAAATCATTACTAGCAAGTAAAATGTCATCCACATATAAGACCAGAAATATAAATATACTCCCATTAAGTTTCAAATATATACACCTATCAAAAGTGTTCTCAATAAATCCAAAGGAAACAATGATGTGGTTATATTTAATGTACCATTGTCTAGAAGCTTGTTTAAGTCCGTATATGGATTTCTTAAGTTTGCACACTAGATTTCCTTGTTTACTAAATCCCTCAGGTTGATTCATATAGACTTCCTCATATAAGTCCCCATTCAAGAATGCAGTTTTCAAATCTATTTCGTGAAGTTTTAGATCATAATGAGCCACTAATGCCAATATGATTCTCAGAGAATCCTTCTTAGAGATAGGAGAGAAGGTTTCATGGTAATCAATGCCTTCTTTATTAGTGAATTCCGTTGTAACTAATCTAGCTTTATATCTCTCAATATTACCCTTTGAATCACGTCTGGTTTTAAATACTCATTTACAACCAATTGCCTTAAAGCCCGTTGGTAATTAAACGATATCTCAGACAACATTGTCACTCATTGACTTCATCTCATCTTTCATGGCATCTACCCATTTAAGAGAATCATTATCGTTTATAGCATGTGAAAAGGTTAATGGGTCATTTTTTATTTCAATATCGAATTCTGATTCTTGGAGATATACTATACAGTCATCCAGAATAGCAAACCTCTTAACCCTCTGAAGCCTTCCTTGAATTTTTCATTGAAAAACATTCAAAGTATTATCAGTGGTAACTACATCATGGAGTGATACATCTTTAATAGTTTGTTGTTCCATAGGATCATTTTCATTAGTCACCTATAGGACAACATCATCATGATAAATATGTAAATCTTTTATAGTTTGTTATTCCACAAGATCATTATGAATAGTCATCTGTGGAACAACAATATTATTATGATGTATATAAGTTGGTAGGAAAATTTGATGTCCTTCAAATACCACATTATGTGCTTTTTCACTCCCACTAATATTACCATCCTCTAAGAATCTAGCAGTTCAAGTTTCCACAATTCTGGTATTGTGTGCGGGTGCATAAAATCTATAACCCTTTGACCACTGACAATAATCGATAAAATAATAATTTATGATTTTAAGGTCAAGTTTTTTTTTCATGTGGACTGTACAATCTAGCTTCAGCAGGACAACCCCATACATGTAAATACCCTAAACTAGATTTTCTTCTATTTCATAACTCGTAAGGAGTTTTAGGAACTAACTTACTAGGAACCTGGTTCAAGATATACAGAGCTGCCTTAATGCTTCGCTCCACAAGAATTCAAGTAATGAGGAGTTGTTCATCATACTACGTACCATTTCCATGATGGTTCGATTGCATCTTCTACAATCCCATTTTGTTCAGGTGTATCAGGAGTTGTGTATTCGGGGACCCTTCAACTTAAGGAATCGGGTAAATAGTCCTTCATTTTGCCCTACATCATTATGTCTACCATAATATTCACCCAGCTATCAGATCTCACAGTTTTGATATTTCTGTCTAACTTGTTTTTAACTTCAAAATTTTCAAAGCATTAGATTTTTCTTTTAATAAGTAGACATAACAATATTGTGAGTAATCATCAATGAAGGTGATGAAATATTTTTCACTAGTTATACAAGGATCAAAGTGGTCACAATTGTCAGTGTATCAATTCCAGAAGTGAATTGGTCCTTTTGGCAGTAATTTTCTTTATCTTAGATTGCTTACCTTTAATACAATTTATACAAGTAGTGAAGTCAGTGAAATCTATATTTGACAATATTTGATGCTTCACTAACCTCTCTATTCTAGGTCTGAAAATATGATATAAACTTCTATGCCATAGGGATAAGGAATCATCATTGTTGGATTTACGCTTTGATCCAATAGTCACATGCAGGGCAAAAATGGATTTTAAAAAATTAGAATCCAAATTAAGTTTATAAATAATATCACATAAATATCCAATGCAAAATAGATTCGTATATTTAAAAACGTCTACAACCTTATCACCAAAAATAAATTTAAAACCTTCAAAATCAAGTATTGATAATAGAAGGAATATAAAGAGTATCCATAAGGTCCAATTGAAATCTAGTATCTAAAATGAGTCTATAAGTGTCGATAGATCGGACTTTAGACTCTTGCCAGTTTCTCTTATAGACGACGCTTTCACATGGATTTAGTTTTTGGGTTGTAAAAAAGCCTTATATAGAATTAGAAATATGAAAAACTGCTCCTTAATCAATCCACCAAGTATTATAAGGAACGTCGACAAGATTGGTTTGAAAACATACTAGGATAGAATCATTGCCCTTCTTTTCGAACCAAGTCTTGCATTTCTGACAGTCTTTCTGAAGGTGTCCTACTTTCTTATAGAAGAAATACTTCAACTGGATCGAAGGATTTCTTTGATGCACTGTTCTTCTTAAAATTTTCTCTCTTCTTTTTATTCTGGTTGGATATAAAATTGATCATCTGACCTCTCTTATCATTCAATCTCCTTTCCTCTTGGACGCACATACTCTGAAGTCCATTCAGAGTCCACTTATCTTTATTTATATTGTAGTGGATCTTGAATGCTTTAAAATGAGGAGGAAGTGAAGTAAGAATGATTTGGATAAGGCAATCTTCATTCACTATTAATTTAAGTGGTTTTAGTTGTGCTTAGATACTTGTCATTTCAGAGATATGGTCCACTACCCCATCAGTTGCAGTATATTTTATTGTTACTAGTTTTGTATCAAAGTTTTAGCCAAAAATTTATCAGTAGTAGCAAAATGGTTCTCTACATTGCGTAAGGTAATGTCAGTTATAGCACGCTAGTTATTAAAGTTTGACTCATTCAGAAGTGGCACGTTATTCGAAATAGGGATAGATATTGAACCTATGAACAAAAGTATATAATACATGCTTATCGAACATCATACTTTGAGTTTCAATAATAGAATATTAAAATTCTAAAAAAGCAAACTATTGCATCATTATAATTTATCCTATGGGATCGAGATGGTAACATGCTAGTGGTTCACTTTATATTAGTTAGTGGTCATCATTAGGGTAAAATATTTAAATTATCAAAATGGTCAAATAAGATGTATACATGTGGACATTTCCATTCTATTTAACCATTAAACTATCATATACAAATCAATGCAGTCAATCAAGAATGTATACCTATAGATATTCTCATTCTCTCTCAACTGTTACATAACGATCATCATAAGATCCTAAAATTTATAATTCAAATTGAATGTATATAATACAATTTTATTTAAGGCTAACATATATAATTATTGCCATCAAGAAAATGTGTACCTATGGATACTCTCATTTAACTTAATTGCAAATTCATTTGTTATCCAAACTCATTAAATATGTATATCACAGTTTTATGTTTAGAGCCAAAAAGTTAATCAATACAACTAAGAAAGGATGTGTACCTATGGATATTATCATTCAATCCAATTGCATGATCAATAATGTCCTAAACCCTATTTAAATTGAATGTGTATATCATACTTTATGTTTAGAGCAAAAATATTGTAATAAATACAATCAAGAAAAAAATGTGTACATGTGGATACTCACATTCAACCCAATTGCATGATCAATAATATCCTAAACTCATTTAAATTCATTGTGTATATCATACTTTTATGTCTAGAGCCAAAGATATAATCAATGCAACCAAGAAAAAAAATGTGTACATGTGGATACTCCTATTTAACCCAATTGCATGATTAAAGATGCCTTAAACTCATTTAAATTGGATATGATATACACCAAAAAATTATACCCATTCAATTTAAATATAACTTTAATCAGCATCTACTAAAAAAGAATTTCAACATATATCAATTTATACATATTTCTTACATAAATAGTCTCCCAAACTAATGGAAACTACACAAGGATATGATTCCAAATATAGTAGAATTGAATTAATGTGGAAGGCTACTATTGGAAAACAGAAAGTGAAAGATTACAAATTTGATGAAATTATTAGTGCACATAATAAAGTTTGTTTCCAAATAAACCTTTTAATATTGATGAACCCATATGGGTCTTTAATAAATTGGATTCAAGAACAAAGGCACAACCTAAAGCTCTGATACCACTTGAACGGCGTAATTCCTCCCACATATAATTATATAATCTTATCATATATTCATAGAATCACAAATTAAATAATAATAAGTCAACGATGCATACCGTTCATCATCGATTGTGAAGAATTGACTGCCATTATATCCTTCACGTATCTTTATTTCTGCTATCTCAAACACAAACACAATAGATCCTCTGGGTTTCTCCCACTAGCTCCCCTTAATGCTCTCTTAGTGATAGCTCCAATAATGAGAGTTACGTTAGGGTAGAAGGAGGACATAGAGTCTTATTTTATAAAGTATGTGCACCCTCCCATCAAGGTGTGCCAAATAGGATATGACATTTTTTCCCTAATTAGACAAGGAGTGGATTTCCTATTTAAAATCCAATTCTAAGAGATTAGTATCGATCAATTTCTTAATTGATATATGGGACAATAATAAAAAATATTTAAAAAAAATTCCTACACTGATCACTAGGCTGATGAACAATCTGACCAAAATTCTCCATCAAGCTGGGAACAACGGACACACCTAGCCTCGGGCCTGGGACTGTCGTACCAAAGGACTCCATCTTGAGCGTTATTTTCACCAGACTCCACCTCTCCATCGTAGCTTACATAATTGTCCATATCCGAACCATTTTGAAAACGGGCACAGTCCAACCCAGAATTGTTGTCACACGTGCCCTCATTGAAAACACGTTTACTAGTGTCCAACCCATCATGCGTATTAGGATCAGTTCTCTCAATCAACGGGATAACAATCTCAATACGTCCCTGACTTTCCACATTAGTGTTCTGAGAAGGATCCACTTCCTTCATTTGAGGCCCATCATCATTCCCAGATAAGAAATGACTCTTGTAGGCTGCATGAAGGAGATATTTCCGAGCATCTCTCCTGGGAATGCGCTGAGTCATCAGTGCCTGAAACTACCTCACGCCTCTCAACCCCGCCAGAAACCTCACGGTAAATAGCTCCAGGAACAACCTCCTCATCTTGCCGACGCTCTCTTGCATCAACCAGTTTTTTTTCTCTGCAGTTGGTGATAGTGTGTCCCACTCTTTTGCAAAAACCGCATCTTCCCAAGGTATCCTCGTCTATTAATACCTGCTTGAACCAAAACGGCTCTCCCGAACCTGGCTATTTTCGTTCAACATGTAGTTCTTCAACCCGAGGAGCTCCCACCTCCATCTCGACTTTGGCCATGGTAAGCAAGATCTTCTCATGCCGTACTCCAGGGGAAGATTTGGGAAACGAACCCAGACCATCATAACAACTTGTTTTTCATGGATACTAAAATCCTACCTTCATCGTTGAAATCTGATAGGTTGACCACCAACCTTAATAATATTTCTTTTCCAAATCATGGCCATGTCAGAATCTATTTCAAATTGAAACAAGATGAAGCCTTTCCCCATTGGGGCTAATGCAACTTTGCCTTTTCAATTCCAAGAACTCATAGCCTCGCTGCAAAGATCGTCAATTGAGACGAATCTGAAGTTTATCCTCCCAATAAGAGCAAATTGAAAGCTCGTAAGCCTCTCCTCGTATGCATCCTATGGAATGAATATCTTAGTGAAGGACCCTGTGTGAATTGGATTAGGTAAATCATTATCACTCGGCAATGCCCCTCCAACCACAGTAGCATAAGTAGTCTTTTGGGTTGCCCTAGCCTCAGCCTCTGAAACCCCAGACCTAACACCCGAACCCACCTCCGCCATCGGATTTGCAGCACCCACAGCAGGTTGCAAGGAAGCAGATGGTCGCAGCAGTCCTCCCTAGTCATGGGGTAGCAAACTGCCAGGGTCATGGCCGCTAGGATCCAAGACCTTAGCAGTCAGCTCCACTAAAGAAAGTGCTCTCTTTTCTAATTTTTATTGTTCTAGTTTTTATTATTTGATTGCAAGGTTTGACCAGTTTGTTCTTAGAATTCCTTTTCCTCTTTTAGGCATGTTTAAAAAGGGTTCTCTAGGATTGCTTCTAATTGTATTTTATATTTTTTTTCTCTAGAAAGCAGAATATGATTACCCCAAGTGGGTGACCACGAAGAAACCGGGTCATAATTGCTTCGCGTGAAAGCTCTTGAGATTAAGTTAGAAATCATAATTGTTTTGTGCCCATACCTTTTATTTATAGAGAATTGGTTAGCTAGGGTTCCTAATCCTAGTGGATCTATGATTACCCCAATTGGGTGACCCAGGAAGGAATCGGGTCAGCACCCAGTCCAACACGGTTTAATTAACGTTCCACATAGAACTTTTTGATGTGGTAATTCCAACCAATACATGAAATATTGTTTGGATTGGCTGATTTCAAATTTCAAAGCCGAATAGAACCTTACACACCCCTTGTATTGTCATTTTCCCTTCAATTTTTGTCCATATCAATTTCCATAAAAGTTTTCTTTCAAATGGAAATTTAAAGACTAATTTTTCCATGTGGTTAGATTTAATAGAAAACTTGACTCTTATATGTTCATAAATTTGGGCCTCACCTAATTTGTTATGTGGCATAATTAATTAATAGAGACATGATCATCTATCCATTTGTTGGGTTTTAGCCCAATCTACCTTTCTTACGTGGAGATAAATGTCAAAACAATTGGCTGAAAACTGAACTTCACAGATTTCAAACAACATTGGAAAATGCAAAGGCAGATACCCTATCATGGTGGCTCGTAGAATAGAGATGGAGTAATTTTTTATTTTTTTTTCATTCATTCATTTTGCTAATCCGTATGGAGTGAGAGCTTCCCACCCAAGCTGTCAATTTCAATAGAGGTGCCTTCCGTGTGTGGATATCAATGGGATTTGATTAAGCATTACCATAATAATTCTTTATTCATTATATTATTTTCTATGGGCAGATACTATCATGGTGGGTCATACCCAACCTGTATAATGAATCCTACCCATCACAAGTAATTGAAAAGGTAATAAGCCATGGTCGGTGGGTGTAGCTCTTTCAAAGCCTCCCTTGCTCGAAGATCAGACAATATGTAACAACCCAAACCTGAGATAGGATAATAGGTACTGCCCTCACGAGCAATGATCAAATGATCAGAAAAATAAAACTAATATCTTATAAATTACCTATACAAAATGGTGGGTGAGCTTAACAAGCCCCGTGAGGAAAACCATGTCATACCAGAAAACAAAAACATGCATACTGGTAAAAACATAATATTGACGTTGGTTATGAAATACATAAAACATAGACATACTCCCGTTCTAAAATATGTAGATACGGATAAGAAAAATATCTTCTAAATCATTCATAAGTAATTTCACATGATCATTACAAATCACGACAATATCATTTATACTCTTAAAATCCTAAGGCAAGTCAATTATCATATGAACTACCCAATGCATCATAATAGTGAGGATACACCGCTGATCAACACGGCTGCCTATCTTGAGCCTTTGACGAGATCCCCGAGTCCTTTGACGGGGTTGGCCGGCACCTCTTGTTCTTTCCAAGCCCCTTGATGGAAATCCCAAGCCCTTTGATGGGAACCCCGAACCCTTTGACGGGGTGGACATGTCCTCATTCAGTACCCAAACCCCTACTGAAAAGGGTGGTAGTCATATAGGGTTCTTTCTACTGCTAATTTCTATTTCTCTCCTTTTTTTTTTTTCATTGCATTCCCTCTCAGTCCATTTTGTCCTTCCCAAGTCCTTTGATGGGAATTTGAGCTCTTTGACGGAGTAGACATTGATGGACCTTTAGTGCCATTCTTTTGAGGCCATTTCATCATTCTTAATATTTTATAAATTCATATATTTCATTCCTTAAAGAAAATCATGAGGTGATATCATTATACTCATAAGTGTATAAAACATAAATGCTAAAACAATGAGATGTTGTAAATGCTTATAAGATGCATATAAAACAATATCGTCACAATGATAAAAACACGAACATGTCAAGATATGAAATGTGATAAAAATTCGACGATATGACAGTTCCACTCACTTGTATCTTTACTATGATCAAGATCCTGATCGATATCTCACTTGTAAGAACAATTACCTAAATAGTATATTCCAATGATTAGGCTTTAATTTGTACCAAATTTACTTCCTCATTTTAATATTAACGGTCCCCTCTAAAATTTACATTTTAGTGTTATTTTAATTAAAAACCTTTTTTCTTCCTTTTAGTATTGTGTCATTCACTAAAAATCTCAATTATATTTAATTACTAAAATGATCCTTTAATAGTTGTGCAGAAACGCTCAATAGCTTTGCACCCATTACGAATATATTCATTTGCACCTAATTAAATAGTTCAAATGATCATAATTGGGCCATTTGTTATACTATATGTTCTAGGTGTTCCCATTAAACTATTTATCTTAGGAGTTGCAACTTGCATTTGTCTCTTTCTTTGTATTTCAGTTAGTGCATAATTAGTGCGTTAAATTTATGTGTAATTAAATGTCTTTTCTTTAATTAAACCCTACCTTCATCCTCTCTCATTTTCTTTCTTGCATACTTTCTTTATCTTCTAAATTTTCCCTTCTGTTAATTTAATTTGTTTTCTATCCTTTTCTATCCTTTTATTTCTCTCACACACAATTACAAGATAGGGTTTGAAATCTTCTAGTTTCTCTGAAATTGTGTTCTTTATTCTCAGTATAGAAGTTTCGTAAGAGCATATAGTTTCTGTAAACCTCCCTTCATATTAGGAATTTACTTCCTTCTCCAATTTCCTTCTTTAATTAATTCTCCCATAGCTTATGTAGGCTTATAATTATTATTATTATTATTGTTGTTATTATTATTGTTATTATTAATATTAGTAATAGTAGTAGTATTTAGTTTTTCTAGAATGTAGAGGGTCCTCCTTTTACTCATCCCTCTCTCTCTCTCTCTCTCTCTCTCTCTCTCTCTCTCTCTCTCTCTCTCTCTCTCTCTCTCTCTCTCTCTCTCTCATAATTTTTCCCTCTCCATTTATTTTGCTTTTAAAATTCAAAATTGATTTGAAAATGAGTTGCATATGCATACACCCTCCCTCTCGGTTCCTGTCTCTTTCTTTCTCCATTATCTTTGCTCCTTAATTTTTGAATCTCTCCCATTAAATATAAACCTTGAATCAGAAATGGGGAAGAAGACCTACCTCTTGAAGAATACAAATCCTCTCTTCTAGCTTGGGCCATTCACTCCTCCTTGCTTCTAGCCTCAAGCCTTCTTGATTTTCAATTTCAACCCTCAAATCCCCCCCCCACAAACCATTGAAATGACTCTTCTTATCTATTTTTCTCTTAACGCTCTCAAGTTCGTCAAATCTTCTCCAAGACAATAAAGAGAAAAAGACTCTACTGTCCCTCTTTAAACCTTCCGGTCACACTCCTTTCATTTGTATTAAACTCCACCTAAAACGTAACACACTTTAATTCTATCTACCTCCTCATATGTGAAATTGAATTTTGTTGTTAGAAATGAAATTCAATAAAATTTAAGATTTACCTTCTCACCTCATTAGTTTGTCTTAAATATTAGTGGAGAAGAAGCCAAAGTAAGTATTCACTTAGTTAATGGCTATTGAATGCCATTGATGAGAAAGAGTATAAATGAAGAAATGAAAAGAGATGATACATGCCATGGTCGGCAACAATCCTTACCTCATTTAACACCTTTAGCATGCACCATACACATGCATACATAATATTTACTAAATACATACATACATACATACATATATATATATATATATATAAATATAAATATATATATAACACAACATATACTATGATGTACCTACCCCACCATGCTATACTAATTGTCTACACCTTAGCATTTTCATTAGGGCCCATAAATTTTGGGGCATTACACAATATGCTATGTCAAGAACGCCATTGGAGGGTACTAGGGTTGAGCTGAGCCTAGCACCTGACCAGATGAACTTCCACTATTGAACCTAAATCTCTTCCGCAGAAAGAGGGTCGGCAGATCAATCAAAAAGGTTGAACTCACTCCCCTTTTGATATGGATGAAAACTTCCCTGTCAATGTAATCAAATACCATGAACAAAGCTCCTTCTCTTAGGGGCTCCCCCTTTCACTTGAAATTCATTGGGAAGGAAGGAACCCTTTCTTTACGTACTATTTTGTCTTTCAACCTGGTTCTGCATATGCTTAATCAGATCCAATTGATATCCACCACAAGGAGGGCACCTTTATTGATATCCTTCTCGAAGGCATCTCAACCCCGTATCAAACCCTACCAACAACATTTTACAAAATAAATAAATAAATAAATAAATAAAAATAAAGACAATAAATTTACATTTTACTCCATGTACCAGAATCCCTACACATCCAAGAAAGGGTATTTACTGTCCAAAAAAATTGTGATAGATATAGATAGCAACCAAATTATAAAATTCTGTACAATTTCATCCAATAGAACATTAATAAATGACACATGTAATTGGGGTCTGCAAAGGAGAAGAGTACTCGGATAAAGCGATGGTAGGCGAGGCTGAAGGTAGAGAGGTGGGTGACGACCCTGTGAATGATGAAAGGGCTGAAGAAACCCCTGATCGAAGACCTGAACATTAAATCTCATAGGTGGGATTAGGAGGATCTGCTCCTAAACAATCCTATGCAAAAGCTTTAGGGAATGCTTCTTGGTGAATCCATGAGGCAAGCTTTTCGATTTACTCTCATAGGAAGAGTTAATTTCAGACTGATACCTCTGGATGCGCTGCGCCAGGAGGCAGCAAAGAAATGGAACCTTAGTCAAGGTGTGGCAATGCACCCACTAGGAAAGGGGTTCGTTATTTTTCAGTTTCACTGTGAAGGGGACCAACCGGCTGTCTGGTTGAGGAGCCCTATGAAGATAGGAGAGCAACTGATTCGATTTCAACACTAGAGGCCTGATTTTAATATACATGAGAAGCATGTATGGACAAAACTAGTTTGGATTCGCTTTTCGGATCTTCCATTGGAGTATTGGTACAAAAATGTGCTCCTATCAATTGCAAAAGCAGTTGGTCGGCCCGTTGCTTTGGATCGTAGAACCAAACAAGGTTTGATGGGCCACTTCGCAAGGGTTCTTGTAGAAGCGGACACTTCTGGGACTGCAACAAGAATCGATGAAGTGCAAGTGGAGCCCTTAGAACCGGGGAATCACCAAAATCTTTGGTTTTAGACAAAAGGTTTTGTATGAGGATGGCATCTCTCGATGTGGTTTTTGCAAAAGATTGGGTCACAATGTGGGCGAATGTCGAACAAAGAAGTATGAGGATGAGAGGGAGGAGGCCATGGATAATGCAGCTCATGTTCTTGGTGCAACCTATGTTGAAGACGGAGTTAACCCGGATCAAGTTAACTCAGAGGTATAAAGAGCCCCAAATAAGGAAAATTCTGGAAGAGATTTTCCTACCACATTTAATTTGGTTGAGGCCAATCAGGGTACGAATTTGGTAGGAAATATTCACATAGTGCTGGACTTTCAACCGTCCAGCACTGATTCTCCCATCAATGAAAATCTTGCTCCACCCAATTGGAAAGAATTCAAATTCAAATTCAAATATTCCAATTAGGGAGGAGGGTGAATTGGACAAATCTGAGTCAAAATATGGGTCCAGGTCTAGGTCTGGATCAGAATCGGACCAAGATAGCCCTGCTCCAACTGAGCAGACATTGGAGGATGACTCTCCTTTGCAAGGGGCGGCTGATCAGGTGGGTGCCTCCCCGCCTCCCCGCCTCCCCGCCTCTACGTCCAAGAAGAGAAGTAGCAATGCATGGAAGAAGAGGTACCACTATAGCTAAAAGGGGACACCCTCCCTCCTCTGCTGGGGTTTAGATTTCTTCAAGCGGCAACATAGTAGAGCATCTTCCTGAGGCTAAATCCAGAGGTGGTAGGGTTGCCTTGAACTTCCCTGTGGTGGAGTCCATTGACAATTCCATCACCACCCGTGAGAAAAGAGGTGCAGGTACCTCTAAAGGAGGTAATCAGAACAAAAAAGGTGGCGGCCAGACTAAGAAGTCTGGAAAATCTCATTAACCTCCCTCATTATTCTGATGCATATTCTATTCTGGAATATTCATAGTGTGAAAAAGGTCACTGGTGCGAGGGCTTTGAGATCTCTGCTAAGTAAGCACTCCCCAGACATTGTCTATGTTGCTGAACCTATGGTTCAGACAAGTAAGTTCCTCTACCTTATGGTGAATAAATTAGGATATGAGGCTGATTTTATTCATAATTTGCATGTGGACAAAGTGCCTAACCTGTGGATCCTATGGAGGCAAGGAATTGGCCGTCCCTCTATTATTTCTATGTCTAACCAGCAGATCTCAATGACTGTGGACTAGCTTGGAAAGAAAATTGGCCTGTCCTTCATTCATGCTAGTAGTTTCAAGATTCTGTGAAGGAACCTGTGAATGGATTTTGGGTCTGGTGGGTCTTTCCACCATTCCTTGGTCAATTCTTGGAGACTTCAATGCTACCCTTCTATCTTTGGAAAAAAGGGGCATTGAAAGCTTTAATTCTAGTTTAGCATTGGAATTTCAAGCTATGGTGGACTCCTGTGCTTTAATCTCGGTTCCCTCTTAGGAAAAGAGATTCACTTGGACAATAATCGCCATTGAGGTCAAGTCTCTGCTGTCCTTGACCGTAGCTTTTGTAATGATTAGTGGATCAATTTTTTCAAAAATATCTCCCAGTGAATGCTTCAAAGTACGGTCTCCGACCATGCACCCCTCTTGGTCATCTCTGATGTGCTCCCCAAGCCGCCTAATGTCCCATTTAGATTGTATGGTTTCTGGATGGATGATGAGAGCTTTCTTCCTATTGTTAAAGAAGTTTGGAAGACAAATGTTACTGGTGATCCAATATTTGTTCTTACTCAGAAACTCAAGCAGGTGAAGGCCACCCTCAGACTGTGGGCTAGGGACCATGTTGACAAGGAAATGGACCGAGCTTCTTCGGGCTCTTAAATCTATTCAGGATGAAATTGAGATGGTTGGAATGTCTGACGGTCTTTTTAACAGAGAAGCTGACGCCAAAACTGCTCTCCTCAAGGCTTCCCAGTTACGAGCGAAATTATAGTCTGAAAAGGCTAGGCAAAAGTGGATGAAAGAAGGAGACCGCAATTCCAAATATTTTCACCTATTAGTGAAGATGAGGCACTTTCGCAATCAAATTCAAACTCTAAAGAAAGAGGATGGGTCTTGGGTCTCTGATCAGCCATCTCTTTCCAGCTATATCTCTAATTTTTGCGAGTCCTTTCATGGTGCTTCTCAGATCACCCCTCACTGGGACCTTCTTAACTGCATTCCTCAAGAGCTGAATGAAGAAGACAATACCTTTCTCGAGGCTATTCCAAACATTGATGAGAACAAGAAACCCATCTAGGATCTTAACCTTGATAGCTCCCCTGGTCCGGATGGCTTCTGAGGTAAATTTTTTAAACATGTTTGGGATGTTGTTGAATTGGGTTTTTGTAGGGATGTTTCTTATTTTTTTAGGGTGGGTCGGCTTTCAAAGGGGGTTAACAATTGTTTTGTTACTCTAATTCCTAAAACTTCAAGAGCCACCACCCTAGACAAATTCTGCCCTATTTGTATGGGAAGTTATTGTAAAGTCCTAACAAAAATCCTAGCCTCCAGAGTGAGTCTGTTTTTCCCTCACCTTATTTCTGAGGAGTAGGGTGCATTTCAAAAGGGAAAGGTTATCTCTTCAAATATTAGCCTAGCCTCTAAGTTAGCAAACTTGATGCATTCTACAGTGAGAGGTGGTGGTATGGGTCTGAAGCTTGATGTCCAAAAAGCTTTTGACTTTATATCATGGGACTTTCTATTTGCTACTCTGAGAAGATTTGTTTTTTATAATAAGTGGATTTCCTGTATTAATGACATTCTCTTCTCCTCGAGAATCTCAATTCTTTTAAATGGTGATCCTATTGGATACTTTAGAGTAGGTCGTGGCCTTTTCCAGGGTGATCCGATATCTCCCATTCTGTTTATCTTGGCAGAAGAAGTGTTATGTAGAGGTCTAAAAAACCTTATAGAGACTGGTAAATTAAAACCTCTCCCGGGTCCCAGAGGTGCCCTCACCCCAACGCACCTTCTTTTTATTGATGATATATTTCAGCTAAATATGTTAGACACCTTCAGAATTTCTTACTCAGGTATCAGGAGTTCTCTGACCAGCACATTAACTTGAATAAAAGCAGAATTTTCTTCGGGAAAGTGGCTCCTCAAAGGAAGATATTCATCTCAGAGACCTTAGAAATTTCTCCCTCCCATCTCCTAACAAAGTACTTGGGGGTTGAAATTTTTAAGGAAAGAGTAT
Organism: Macadamia integrifolia; assembly: GCF_013358625.1. NCBI lineage: Eukaryota > Viridiplantae > Streptophyta > Magnoliopsida > Proteales > Proteaceae > Macadamia > Macadamia integrifolia. Next base: position 31,214,132 of record NC_056558.1, read on the forward strand.
CCAAAAATCACCTTCTTCCTTTAATGGATAAAATCAGGTCCAAATTGTCTGGTTGGAAAGGTAAACTGTTTTCTCTTGCTGGTAGGGTGAAACTTCTAAAGTCAGTGATTTTAAGTATTCCTATTCACAACTTCGCAATTTATTGGTGGCCTCAATCCTCCACAAAAATTGTTGAGTAGTGGATGAGGAATTTTATATGGTTCGGTGACATGGATAAGCAGAAGAAAGTGGTAGTTAAATGGGAGAGCATGTGTAAGCCTAAACAGGAGGGTGGCTTGGGGATAAGAAACAGGAGGGTGGCCTGGGGATAAGAAAATTGAGAGATGTGAACAAGGCCAATCTTTGCAAATTGGCTTGGCAGATCAAGCATGATGACTCAATAATAAGTAAGTTTTTCAGATCCCGATTTGTCAACAAGGATGGCACTCTACGTCTAAGTTACAATTCCTCCTTTGTTCTTCCTGGTCTGAAAAAGGTTAGGTCTTTTGTATCTGAGAAGGAAGTCTGGTCAGTGGGAAATGGCAATAAAATCAACTTTTGGCTTGACAAATGGCTTGATGGAAGATCAATCACTGAAGACTCAAATCTTGATATGAGTTGGTTTGATGGCTTGGATATGAAAGTCTTGGACTTTATCTCCATTAACAGATGGAGATTTCCTACTGTGAATTAAAAATTCCTTCAGGATATTTTTGAAAAAGCCAAGTCGATCCATGTCTCTGATATGAGAGACTTATGTCATTGGTGCCTCTCCACCTCTGGTCCCTTTTCTATAAAATCTGCCTGGGAGGAAATCGGTAAGAAGCATCCGAAGGTATCCTGGTTTTCTTTTATATGGAAATCAAAAATTCTACCAAGCCAAGCAACTTTTGGTTGGAGACTCTTCCATAAAAGTTTACCAACAACTGAAGAGATTTGTAGAAGGGGCATTCAGTTGCCTTCCAAATATGATCTATGTGGCACTGCAAAAGAATCACTGGATCACCTATTTTTACATTGTTCGTACTCCATCTCCCTGTGGCATCAATTCTGCAATTTTTTCAATCTTCATTGGCCATCTTGTAAGGAGGTCTGGATCAAAGGAATTATTCTTATTCCTTTCTACGTCTGGAAGGAGAGAAACTCAAGGCGGTTTGAAGGCATCTCCAAGGTTTCAATGGAATGTTTTGCTGTTGCCAAAGGTTAAATCAGTGCTCTTTCCTTAGTTCTCTCGGGCAAATCTATATCCATTTCTGATTTGTTATGTGCAAGAAGGATCGGGATCCCTCATGTTCTTAGAAAAAGAGGTGATCATTTTGAAGTATTTTGGTGTGCCCCTCCCTTAAGCTGGTTCAAACTCAACACTGATGGATCTCCCTAGAGAATCCTGGAAAGGCTGGTATTGGGGGTATTCTAAGAAACAATAAGGCAAAGATCGTTTTAAACTTCACAAGGTCTATTGGTGTTAGAACAAACTTTGAAGTTGAATTATGTGTTGTCATTTCTGGTATTGAATATGCTAGATCTCACAGAGTTCAGAATCTTTGGATTGAATATGATTCAATCACTGTGGTGAATCTTGTTATCAGAGGCTTGGTCCCCTGGTTTGTTCATTAAAGATGGAGAAATCTCTCCTCTTTTTATGAAATCGGCGAGGTGGAAGGCTACTCATTGCTTCTGTGAAGCCAATTCAGTCGCTAACTTCCTCGCAAAATCAGCTGCTATTCAAGATATTTCGGATCCAGTCTCATCTTGGCCTGCCCTTATTCAGATGGAGATAGAGAAGGATGCTCTCAGGTGCCCTCGTTATAGATTTACATAGCTGTATTTCTTCCCCTTTGTTGGTTGAGTTTCTTTGGGTTCCCTCCCTGCTGATGGCAATGCCGAAGGTGGGCTAGGAGCTCATGTCTCTCTTCCTTTTTATGGTCCCGATTATGGGATTTGTTTTTGGTTTTTTCCCATTTTTTCATTCTTAGTATATATTTCTTGATTCCTAGCGGAAAAAAAAAAAATAAATGACACTTGTAATTAAAAATAATATGAAATAACAAGTATTTCCCATCCCAAAAGGCAATGTCAAAAGACAACATGAAGAGGAAACTCAAAAAAAGAAACGTTAAAACAAAAGGAACCCAAACCTTCCCATTTTCTAAATTGTATATCACTTAATTCCACTGATTTTTCGAAATTACCAAAAATATACAAAAACGAATTGATCAAAATGTTGATTTCCTGAATTTTTTATTTTATTTTATTTAAGAATATAATATTTTTGTGATAAGCCATGTGTTCTGAGGCCAGAATACCTCCCATGTGGTTGGCTTTGGAAGAATTCTATTTGCCATTTTAGGAAACAATATCGGGACTTTTGGATCAGGTTGCATGACCATAAAAGTAAAACTTTGAGAGGGCTAGAGGTTTTGAAATTTAATCATAACAAGAAGTATTGAGAAAATTTTAAACACAGAAAAGATAATGCAACTGTTATTTAAAGAATTTTTTCCAGTTGATTATTAAGATATATATAATATAGAAACCGGAAAAGTTTTTGTTTTAGCCGATTTACGGAAAAAGTTTTCACATCTTCAGTTGTATCAGAGCTTCCCTACTGATGGGGAGACCTTCAATTTAATTTAATGATATTATGTATTTAATCTATTTCAATAACCGTTCACTGTAACATTCAATGGATATAAAATATTGATTTTTTTAAACTAAAAAACAAGAATTAAAGTTGTTTTTTCGTGTCTTATTCATAAGTTTTGTTTAATTGTTTTTTATTTAAATGTTTTGATGAAAAGTTGTTGGCTTTCGGCCTCAAGAGCGGCATGGCCGTCGATTTTCGGTCTCAAGAGCCGCACCCACGGCCAAGGAAGAAATTGGGGAAGAAGAGGATAAAGATAGGGTTATTATTTTATAAAACCAAAGTGACCTTACTGTTCTCACCTATTAAATGATTATTTTTTTTTCTTGGGTATTGGGCTATATCATTTAGTTTTATTGGGGTTATTATTATAAGAGTCCAAACGGACCATGTTTATTTAAACCCGAGTGGGCTTATATAATATGGGCTGGAGTTCGTGCATATGTAATATGCAACTTTTGGGCCTGATATGTTTTAACTCAATGATTTTAAGTTTCAGAGTCCAAATGGGCCTGATATATTTTAAAGTCCGAATGGGCTTATGTTATATGGGCTGTTTTCTGAATATAAGGAGTTTTATTCTATCAAACTATGCTTATTCTGTTATGGGCCTAACATACTAATTTTAAATTTCTTCCCAAATTAGCTTATAACTAAGTGTTGGGTACTGGTTTTACAAACCAACAACCCATTTGTGCTAATAATCATAATTGTATGATTACTTAAGTTTTAGAAACCCTTATGAGGGTTTAAAATTTTAATTAGATTTAATAATGTGATAATATTATTGGGCATGTATATTGTACATCAAATGAATACATGTCATATGATGACATGAGTTTTTATAAAATATTAATAAATTTTTATGTGGTTTTTATAATTGTTATTTTTCCACATTGTTGGAATAAAATTGAAATGATCAAATAAATAATGAGTTTTATGGTTATGACATTGTTAGTGGTTATGGGATTTATAAATGAACCATGTGGATGGCATTTGATAGGATAATATTACGTGACATGTATGATGTAATTTTCTCTCCCCTATCCCCTTTAATGATTGTATCCCCTTGGGCAACCCAATTGGTGGGTTGGTTTCCCGATTTTATTTTAGATAGTATGTACTGTAATTAGGATTTTTCTTTTATTTGATCGAGAGAGTACTAGAGACAGTGATGCATTGAAGGAGGCAATAGGAGATGTCGATCGGTTACAAAAAGTGATGGAGATCATTTTTTTTTATTACCATTGTAGTGGGTACATAGGTTGTAATATAAATCAATTTAATAACATAATTGCTTATGTTAAGTGGGAGTAGCTAATGAGGCTATGTTGTTCCCACCCATCTTGGAATCAAAATTACTTGTATGTCATGTAAACTCAATTTGACTCCAGATTCCATCCCATAACCACTAAGGCTTTATTTTTCATATCATGTGGGTGAATGCTTTAATTTTTTTTAGCATGTGATGTATGCCGATATATTATCTGTTGCGTTATTTAAATAGATGAGGGTTCCCGTTTTCGTAAACTTAAAAGCAAGTGTGATATGGAAACTCCTAATTGGTGGGATTTTCATGGCCTCCCTTAGTTGGTAGATGTAGAGGTTACATTGATCTACTTTTGCAGATGCCGATAGGATAATGCTTGAGTAGTTCTCTGAGACCGTCTTCACTTATCTCATATGTGATAGGTAGAGAACATGGTCAATGAAGGTGTACTGCGATAGTAGACACTAGCCCATGATACTATGATTTACTCTAAAATAAAGGGTATACGCTTAACTTGAGTTTATGTTAGCCGAAAGAAATGGCCGCCATGACACTCAAGTGGTCAAAAGTATTTGAACTCCGATAGGCTAAGTCATGTGCATAAGGGTATTCCAATCACATTTCATAGCTAAAAGGAAGCTTAAGGTGTGGATAATACTAATATTTTCTTATACATCATGTAAATATTCAATATGTCAAGCCAAATGAACGATGCTACCCTCATTAAAGACTATATCATGACTAGACCTAACTGTATTGACTGGAGGAGGAATTAAAATTAAATTGCTCCTGACAGCAGAAGGTCTAATGTCTGTCAAAGAAGACGAAAAACCTTCATTCCCAGATACTATGAGTGGTGAGGAGAAAGCTACATATGAGTTGTTTCAACAAAATATTTCTAAGGCCAAGCTCCTTGTTTTGAATTCAATTGACAAAACCATTGGGGATTCTGTAAAGGATCTAAGTTTTGCTAAAGACATATTGGAGGAGTTAAAGGAGCTGCAATAGACATGCACATCATCAACTTGTCACTCTCCTCCACAACACTAAAATGACTCTCAGGATTTCAGTTATTGACCATGTGATGAAATTATGAAATTTTTTCCAATAACTAGAAGGCCTGGGATGTCCTTTAAGTTGAACTATGAAACTGATGTCAAACTCCACTCACTGCCTCAGGAAATCTATGGATATTTTATTTGTAATTATAATATGAATAAAATTTTTGTTGAGCTTCCAGAGCTAGGTAATATGTTGCAAGAAGTGGAGACGGCATCTAAGAAACAAAAGCTTGAGGTCTTGTCAACAGAAAAGAAGCCTTCTTCCTCTAAACCGAAAGGTAAGAAGAAGAAGAAGAAGACCAATAAGGGTAAGACCCCTAAGGTGGCTAGTAATCGAGTGGAGAAGGGCAAAAAACCTGAGAAAGGACCTTGTTTTTACTGTAAAAATGACGGACATTGGAAGAGAAATTGTCGTGGATACCTGACGACTCTGAAGAAGCCAAAGAAGGTATATTTAAAACCTATGTCCTCTATGAATCTAATATTTCAGAAAACCATCTAATACATGGTTGGTTGACTCTGGTTCGACCATCCATATTTACAATATGTTGTAGGAGTTCAGGATGACAAGAAGACTCAACAAGGATGAGGTTCATCTTAAGATGGGAACTAGAGTTGAGGCCACAATAGAGGCCGTAGGAGAATTTAGTTTACATTTTGAAAAAATAGTTTAATTTTAAAAGATTGTTTTTATGTTCCTTCCTTTAAAATGAATATTGTTTCCTTTTTTAAACTGGTTGTTGATGGGTATTTATTTTAATTTGGAATTAAACTATCTATTCGTTTGAATAGTTTATTTATTACAACTGGTTGTTTACAGAATGATTAATATTTCTTGAAACCTGTTTTAAATGCAAAAAAATTTTCGAATGTAACTTTAAAAAGGAAATTAGCTCTAGATAATTCCTCTTATCTTTGACACCTTAAGTTAGGTCATATTGGAGTAGACAGAATTAACAGGTTGGTCAAGGATGGCCCTTTGAAAAGTCTAAAGGTAGAACTTTACCAAAGCTGTGAATCCTATCTATAAGGAAAAATGACCAAGAAACCCTTTTTATCTAAGGGTAAGAGGGTTGAGGACTTATTGGAATTAACACACTCTAATGTGTGTAGTCCCATAAATGTTCAAGCGGGGTATGGTTATGACTATATGTAGACATCAAATTTTATCCCCCCTCGGCAATGATGAATTACGGGTAATGAGGAGACATATATTTTCTCTTTCGAAAAGAAGTTGAATTTTCGGCACAAATCCAGACTATCCCAGAACTTGTGATTGGTGAAAATTTAAATGATGCGGGGAAGGTGACCAAAAGTGGTCATTAATACCTTTCTCTAGAAAACGAAAATCAAGCCTAGCAGGTGCTCAATTCCCGTATCATTGAAAAGTATTTGAAACATGGTCTCATTGATATCTTGTGTGAAAAAAAAGGATACCCAGGTGTGCCATAATGCCTACTTGAACATTGAACCAGTTAAACCAGAAAGAACCAAACCAGACTAAACCCTAAACCAGACCAAATCCTAAACCAGACCAAACCCTAAACTAGACCAAACCCTACACCAAACCAAATAAGACCAAACCCTAAACCAGACCAAACCCTGAACCAAACCAGACCAGACCAAACCCTAGACCGAACCAAATCAGACCAAACCTTGAACTAAATCAAACCAAACCTTGAACCAAACCAAACCAAACCAAACCAACCCAAAACCAAAGCAAAGCAAAGAAAACCAACCCAAAACCAAACCAAACAAAAAAAAACCCTAAACCCTAATCAAAACCCTAAACCCTAATTTAAACCAAACCCTAAACCCAACTAGAACCTGAACCTAAACCCGAACCCAAAACTTAAAATTAAACCCTTAATCAAACCTTAAATCAAACCAAAATTAAACCTTAAAATCAAACCAAAATCAAAACTTAAAATCAAACCAAAATCAAACCTTTAATCAAACCTTAATCAAACTTAAACCTTAAATCAAACCAAAATTAAACCTTAAAATCAAACCAAAATCAAACCTTTAATCAAACCTTAATCAAACCTAAACCTTAAATCAACTTTAAATCAAACCTTAATCAAATTTTGATCAAACTTTAATCAAACCTTAACCCTGAATTAAACCAAAATCAAACCTTAAAGTTAAACCTTAAAATAAAACCTTGAACCTAAACCGGACCATTCCCTATCCAAACCAAAACTTACTGTCATTTATGTGATAGGAACTCCACCAAAGCCTACTGCCACCTAGGCTAGGAGTAGCCCTAGTCTAGGGGAGTGTCTGGAGGCACAAATAGGGTGCCACAGAGTAGAACGAGGTGACACATGTCCTATTACCTACACTAACGGGGTGACACATACACTAAAGGGGTGACACGAAGGGGGGTCCTTGTAAACCTTTACACAATCCGTGTAAGGCCTTACACGGATTTTTTGGGGGTTTACATGGATTTGGCCCCCCTCTCACAGCCTTGGTCTTTTACACCCCTGCCCCTCCTCCTCTCCTATAAATAGTGACCCCTGGGTCACTGTAAAATCACTGGCAGAAAAGAACAGAGAGAAAAATCCCTGAGAAAAATCCCTAACATCATTCCAAAAGAGAGACAAGAAAAAAAAGAGAGAAAAAAGAAAAAGAGTGAAGAATCATAAGCTAGCTGAAGTTGACTGTCGTATTTCCAAAAGCTGAAGTTGACTATCCCATTGTCGGAAGCCCAGGTTGTCCATATTAGGTTAGTATTGAACTCTTATTCAAATTCTTTTTACTTAAATTTAATACTTTTATTACGGCATGGAAGCTCTGCCAAAAATTCCTGAGCTGATTCCAATCCTAGAAAAATGACACGAAAGCTCTGCCCAAAATTCTTGAGCTAATTTCAACCCTAGAAAAATGGTGCGGAAGCCCTACCCTAAAATCCTAACCTGATTCCAACCCTAGAAAAATGGCTCGGAAGCTCTGCCCAAAATTCTTGAGCTAATTTCAACCCTAGAAAAACGACACGGAAGCCTTGCCCAAAATTCCTGAGCTGATTCCAATCCTAGAAAAATGGCACAAAAACTCTACATAAAATTTTCTGAGCTGATTCCAACCCTAGAAAAATGGCACAGAAGCTCTACCCAAAATTCCCAAGCTGATTCCAACCCTAAAAAAATGGTGCGGAAGCTCTGCCTAAAATTCCCAAGTTGATTCCAACTCTAGGAATATGACACGGAAGCCCTGCCCAAATTTCCAGAATTGACTCCGATTCTAAAAATATAGTATGGAAGTCCTATTCAGATTCCCAGAAACCAGAATCCGTAGTCACACCCTAGCAAAAAAGCCTTGTTAACTTTCTTACCTTGGTGCCAAAAGTTTTTAACTTCTCCAAGAAAGAGAAAAGAAAATTAAATCGTTGCCTCTGAGTCGAGGAAAATTATCAGAAAATTCACCATTTTCATCGATTATTAACATGTGAATATTATATTGTAATTTCATTTACCTCATTTCTGTATATATTTGTTTTATGTGTTTATTACATAAAATTAGGATTTACTGTTGTAGTTTAAGTATTAATTTTAGCATCTGTCCATTAAATGTAGTTTGTTTCATCATTTTATATGCTATAGCATGTGTTCCTCACATAAAATAATGATCATGATTTTCCTATCATAGAGCATAGCGTGTGTATATAGGTAAGATAATTGCATTTCTCATTATTTTATGTAAATTTTATTATTTCATGCGGAACTCTTTCAAGCAAGTTTATGTATATATGTTTGCGTTATTTCATGTAATAGAACTTCTGTGCTAGCTTAGGCTGTTAAAATTCTCGGGGGAGAATATTTGAAATCCAATCTTCTGGTAGAAAGACTAGAAATTCTAGGCGAAGTGGGTGCCTAACACCTTCCCACACTCGTAACCTGACACAGATCACTATCTCTGGAATAGACCAAAGTATGAAGTCAAATTAGGGGGTTCCTTCCTTTCGTAGGAATCCAACCCCCTATTTGAGCTTGATCCCTCGATCAAAATTAGGCTCCACCATAGGGTTCTAGGCCCTGAATCCTAGATGGTGACTCTAAACATCATGCTTCCCCCATCCCCCCAATAGTCGCCAAACTATGCTTTGGAGACCATTCAATCTTAGGCAGCCCAGAGGTGAGAAGGATGGATAGAGAGGAAAAGAGAAAGAAAAAAAAATAGGTATTTTTCCTTGCAGTGGTGACTCCACTGGGGACTGTCAAACTTTCTATACCAGAAACTTACAATGAATGTTAGAATTTTCTCCCCCTCATCATCATTGTGTGTAAGCATCTTTGTACATTGCTTGCTAACTGCATCATATATCGTGTTCAAAGTGCAATCAGTTGACGAGGGTACTCCCTGTCATGCTTGCACCCTTGGGGAGATCAGTGCACGATATACTAAGTACTCTAAGATCAAATGATTCCCACTTCCTACATAAGAGTGCTCGAAGTGAAATTGGTTGATGACGATGGTTGATATTTCGAAACCCTCAGGGTGGTAGAATATGTTGGGCCATTCTGAGATTAACTAATGGCCACTTTCTGTACTACACTTATGCACACACTCACTCACGGATACACCTACCACTGTGGTTAGCCGACGGAACCCATGTAATGTCATGGACAATCACTGGCGAAGTCACATCCCTTGATATAGTACCATCTGGTATATCAAAGGAACCACGTACCCATGATTCACTTTTAGTGATAGGTTTATCGGTTCTGTCAAGGGTAACCTTGTTCTAACCTATAGTCTTACACATTGCATTGCATCATATAGGAACTAGACCATTAAACAACTAGGGTACACAACAAACTAACTCAGTAATTGTTTGCGGTTCAAGTTAGAACCCTTCTAGCTTGTTTCATCTAGGGTGAGATTTTTCCTGTATATGTTTAAACCTGATGTGTTCTTTGACAATTGGGAATTGGGAGATGCAACTATATCAGTTTTGGTTCATGCAACCGTGCCTATGGGGTGATTCCTGCTTCACCATATTATATTAGCACGTGTTCCAGACTGATAATGTTCCATAAAACTAATCCAAAAGTCAGGAATAATTAGATATTTCCATGCTACGGGGAGAAACAAAATACCTATGTGAAATCAGCTGCAAGGTTGTTCTTGCATGGACCAACTTGTTTGTTTTCCCACACCATAATTCATGTTTAAATTGGACCCTAAAAAAAAAATGTGAATACCAACTGAAAATTAGGCCAGAGTTTGACACTTATTATTAAGGGGGAATAAATTTGCGTGTGCATCATAAAAAAAATAAAAAATAAAATAATAAAAATAAAAATCTGAAATTTAAATTTCTTGGTTTAAGTCAGGCACGATTCCTCATCAAAAAAAATCCCCGTTGTCTGTGTGGATCCATCAAGATAATCATTTGATCCGAGTCAGCCCTGAGAAGTCCTTACCAACGGTGGAACTTATAGTTCAACTCATGCCACCAAGTTCACCTAGCTCAGCATCGTCTGAATAGTCGACAAGTATGGATCTGGCTAGTGGAAGTCAACCAGATGTCCAAGAGAAAAGGGGAGTGGATATGATGTAGTTAGAGTTGGAAGAGCTGATCATTTATTCACCCAGTTTACCAGTGCCAAGCAACCTTCGCAACAAACTGAAGGTATTTTAACCCTAGGAGAACAGGATTGGACCAAGATGTAGTCCAATGCACCTCGTACCATATCGAGGCTTGTGGTCGAAGATGATGAAGAGGAAATCTGACCTGATCTTCCAACTGAACACCCTGAAACTGAAAGGAAAAGAAAGATGAGGGAACAATTAGGAAGACTTGAAAAGTTGCTACAGAAGGGGAAGGCCATAGATGCTCAAGCTAAAAAAATTGATGAGATGGTCCTCTTTCCCGGAGCTCGCATTTCAAAGATATTTAAGTGAAACACTGATAAGTTTGATGGAAAGGGTGACTTGAGGGCACACTTGAAGGTATTTATTAATATTTCCAGATCATAGGGATTTACTGAAGAACAAATGGGTAAGCATTTTTGCTTACTCTTTCAGGCCCAGCTCTTCGTTGGTTAACTCAGTTGGACCCTTCCCAGACTCAGAATTGGTCAATAATTATGAAAGAATTTACCAAGCAGTACTCTTACAACACTGAACTAGATATAACTCAACAAGAGTTGGAAACTGTTCGACAAGCTCCAGGTGAGGGATTCGTGGAGTTTCTCTTAAGGTTTCGAGATAAGGCAGGTATGATGACATCTCGACCTACTGAAAAAGAGCAAGTTGAAATGATTCTAGATAACTTGGTAAATCGCTATTATGATGTGTTATACAGTCAGCACATTGAGATATTCTCAACGTTGCTAGCAACAGGAAGAAGAGTTGAAAATCGAATATTTAGAGAAGCGCAACACCGAAACAGTCCCCAAGGTTCCTCAGAGCAAGGTAAGAATACAAGGTACAATAAAGGACGTAATACAGAGGTGAATACTGTAACTACCACAAGTACCGACCAGTAGCCTATGGTGCATGCAGTAACTCTTAAGCCTACTGCAGTTGTCATTAAGCCAAGTTTTTCAGCTCAAAAAGTTTCAGTATAGAGGAGGCAATTCTTAGATTTGGGGATGCCCTTATCTGTGTGTTATGAGAAATTGAAGAAAGAAGGCCTCTTGAGTACGACGCCTACTCATCCAATCAGCGATCCTCCACCTCCTTAGTACAAGGACAATGAATACTGTTCTTTCCATAATCAAAAGGGTCATCTTACCAACTAGTGTATCACCCTGAAGCATGCAGTACAAGATTTAATTGAATTAGGGCAGATTGAACTAGAATTGAAGAGCCAGCCAAATGTGACTATCAATCCCCTTCCGAATCATGGAACAGTTGGAATGATACAAAGTGATTTAGATGAGAATGATCCTAGTCAAAGGATTCAACCCTCACCGACGAGAGGGCGTCTTACTAGCCAAGCTTACTGAGCTTTGCTCAAAGCCAAGCATTTAGAAGCAAAAGAAGAAGAGAATCAGAAGAGAATTGAAGAAATTCATTCCTGGGAAGATGAAAGTCTCCCACCTGCAATCTTACTCTTCCTTAGATAGGGTCACCTTCATATCACCCAGCATCATACCTCCCATCATCTTCCTATTACTCACATCCTCCATCACCTTCATATCACCCAGCACCATACAGTCCATCGTCTTCCTATCACCCACATCCTCCATCACCTTCATATCACCCAACATCATACCTCCCATCATCTTCCTATCATCCACATCCTCCGTCACCTTCATTTCACCCATAGCCTCCATCACCTTCAAATCACCCAGCATCCTATCCTTCATCACCTTCATATCACCTACCATCACTTTCTCCATCACCTTCATATTACCCAATATCATACCTTCCATCACCTTCCTATCACCTGGCATCGCATCCTCCATCTTCATCTTACCATCCAACACCAGACTATTGTGTCCCAACTCGGGAAGGATTACCATCACCAATTATTGCCCCATTTCCCCCATTTTGCTGCCATTTCACCCAGAACCTTACTACCTGCCAATTCCATATAATCCTTATCCATATCCACCACTGCTAGAATACTTTCCCATGAACGGATGGTTAAAAGAAGGGATCCGACATCAGAGTTCAGAGGTAGATTGGCCGAATGGAACTTCTTGGACTGATATGTTAATGGATCCAGATACTCCCACTCACTCCTCTACCGGATCGGTGAATCTCATAGATAGGGAAGAAGAGTCCCAGATTGACCCTACAATTTTCATTGTACCAACAATAGAAGATGTCACGCTAGACATGATTAGGGCAATGGCAACATTAACTATTGGAGAAATGATCTCAGATGAAATACACCTAATCCATATAGGTGGAGAGAGTGACAGTGATGATAGTGATACTGAAACAGTGAATGCTATTGGACGAAATGTGCCCGATGTAGATCCAATAGATATCATTCTCCCAATTTTCCCTTTAATGTTGATTCAAAGGAAGAAGAAGACGGCATCACTTAATCTATATAGGTGGAGAGAGTGATAGTGATACTGATGAAATTTGTAAGACAGTGAATGCTATTGGAGGAAAAGTGCCCAATGTGGATCCAACATATATCATTCGCCCAATCTTTCCCTTTGACGATGATTCAGAGGAGGAAGAAGATGTGGAGGAAGATATAGAAGGTGATCAAGAATCAGGAAATGAAGATCTAGAAGGAGATCTTGTTGAAGAAGATGAAGAAAATGAAGATCTAGAGGAAGAATTTGGTGAAGAAAATGAAGATGATCAAGAGTCAGAAAGTGTATATTTTGAAATTGAGTTTGAAGAGGAAAGTGAAGAAGAGAATCCTTCCTATGACAATGTGCTTTGCTTACTGAATCAAATGTGTGAAGATATGTTCATAACTGAGAAAATATTGAGAAAAGTGGTAGTCCGGCAAGAAACTGTTATAGAAGTCTATGAAAATCTTAAGGTTAATTTCGAGAATGAACCATTTGTCAAAGGGCTTATTTTGCATTTGAATAACATTATTCAAATAGTTAAAGCTCAGGCTATCGACATTTCTGCATATGAAGAAGGGATTGAAGTACCTATGGTAGGCATGATTGGTGATATAAACAAGGAAGATGAGAGTAAATACCCCTATGATATTCTCATCAAAAAGAGGCCTGAAGGATCTAAGAAAGTGATGGCCACCAGAAGTGGGAAAGACTACAAAGCCAAGGGGTTGATAGTGGAACAACCAACTATCATGGAGACAACGCAGTGTAGCAAGTAGCCGCAACCTGAGAATCAAGTATTGAGCCAGTTGAAGAAGGTACAAGCCAATGTTTCCATTTGGGGGTTGTTAGTGGCATCTCCTACCCATATGGGAAGCTGTAGTGAGGTCCCTCACCAGTGTGCATGTACCCATAGAGATGGATCCGTCACGATTATCTTAGATTGTGGGAGCCACATATGATGTTCAGGCATGGATGTTCTCTAATATAGAGTTACCTCCAGAAGGTATCACGCATATTGAGCTTTGTACATCACGGTGGAATGCAATATGAATACAGTGCCTTAGGTCTTTATTGATAATGGATTAGATCTAAATGTTCTACCCTTGAGAGTTACCACATGTATATGCTTTAATCCAGATCAATTCAAACCCTCGGCTTAGATCATTAAGGCTTACGATAACATCAGAAGAAATGTTGCCGGAATTCTTACAACAATGGTGATAATAGGGCCAGCTTAGTTTTGTGTTGAGTTCCAAGTGATAGATATCTCGGCCTCCTTCAATATGCTTCTGGGTCATCCGTGGCTTCATAAAGCAGGGGCAGTGTCATCTACTCTACACCAGAAAGTAAAATTTATCTATGATGAGAAGGTAATTACTATTTCTGGAGACCCTCAGTTAGTCAACACATTGGCTAACATTGAAGTTGGAAAAACTCAAGAACAAGAGGTGCGTCTGAGTGGCTTTGAACTGGAAAAAGTTTGTACTTCTGTTGTTGAAGAGCTAAAGAAGGAGAACGCTTTAATGTCCTATGAGGGCATGTGGAATACCACTATTGGTCAGATGATGAAGTAGATGCATTATTTTCCTGGGATGGGATTAGGAAAATACTAGCAAGGACCCACAAGGTTGCCTGAACTCCCTCATGCTGCAGGAATGCGTGGTTTGGGGTTTTCACAAGAGAAAGAACAAAAGATGTTAGAAGATATAAGGAGGGGCCGAGGTGGAGCAAGAGCTTATCGAGGGTTTGAGAATCAAAAAATGCTTGTAATGGCAAGAAAGGAATCCTCTTACAAGAAAAGGGCTGTGAATTATCCTACCTTAGAAAGGTACTTTGTAAAGGCACCAGAAGGTTTTCCCAGTTGTGAGGATCTTGACTTTCAACCTAAGAAAGAAGCAAAGGAACAGAGTCTGAGTTCGAAGTCATCTACCAAGATCAGATTGGTTGGAACACCTATGAGCTGGAACGTCTGTCATTTAAGGAGGATAGTAAAGACAATGGTATCAGTGACATCTTTGAGATAGATGTGATGGCCACAACTAAAGAAGAATCTGCAGTTAACCCTACATCCCTGATTCGATCGTCACAGATTCTCAAGCCTTATATTACACTGAAAGAAGTTTGGCAACATAAATTAAGAGCTACATGGCGTCTCAATCTTCTAATCGAGATACGAGCTCACATCTGTTCTTGCCTACGGAATACGTACTTGGAGGAGCTAAGAAAGGGGAAATATCGCTCTTTTTGTGGGAGCAGTTCATATGCTAGAAAGAGAACAGCTAGAAGGATGAATATCTGCCCTTACTATGCTAGGAGCAACTGCAATGGTTACATCGGAGATGGAGGTCAATGGTGTGACAGTGGCAAGGGGATTGCCTCACATAAAATGCTTGAGAAGTTAGATTTTCTGGAGCAAGGATTGAATAGCCTAGGGCGAGGTGCATCCCTAAAAAAATTTGGGTTTACAGATCATGAGATTGATCAACTTGTTTTTACCACAAAAAGTGCCAAGAGTAGGCAGGCTGAATCTGAACTCTTCTGCCAAGAGAAACTGGGGCATCTTTAGCTCCATGAAGAAGATGAAAGTAGTGGTGTCAACAAAACCCTTGAGGTAGATGTTATTGCCACTGAAGAGATAGAGGAGGGACCAATGCCATAATTGCTAATTCATCTGGCCTGTGAACCACTGCTCAACTGGACTAGTACAAGATATGACTTCAAGCTCACTAAGACTCAGGGTCCAATCAGTTCTAAAATCACCACACAGTACACTGAAGATTCCCTTTTTGTTGTTGAGTCTCCTTTTACTTGTAATTTTTCTAAATTTTCTTCTGTTAATGAAATTCTGCACTTTCAGTATGTTGAGTCTGTAGTCTTTCCAGCTGTCAATTAAAATTTTGATTTCGAGTATGATTTGTCTCTTTCTGATGATGATGTTAACAAAATAACTAATAAATATCATGAATTTTTAAAACAATCTAAAGAAAAAAGAGCTAAACCTATGAGTGAGGACACTCGACTCATTATCTTAGGATTCAATCAATGCCCTAAAGAAATTAAAATTGGTACAACCCTGAATGAAGAAGAAACCACACAAATGGCTAGTCTATAAAAAGAATTTGTAGAGGTAAAGACATGCCTGGCATTGACCCAAAAATAGTACAACATCGACTCCCTACGTATCCAGATGCGAGGCATATCAAACAAAAGGCTAGAAGAATGTAGCCTGAATGGAGTGAAAAGATTAGAGAATAAGTAATTAAGTAATGGAATGCAGGATTTTTGCAAGTCATAAAGTACCCTCATTGGTTAGCTAATATTGTTCTAGTTCCAAAGAAAGATGAAAAAGTCAGAATGTGTGTGGATTTCAGAGATTTGAATAAAGTTAGACCTAAAGATGACTTTCCTTTGCGTCATATTGATGTATTGGTCGATAGTATGACAGGACATGCTTTGCTGTCATTCAAGGATGGGTTTTCGGGATACAACCATATTAACATGCATACTGAAGATATGGAAAAGACTGCTTTCACCACCCCTTGGGGGAACTATTGCTATAAGGTAATGCCATTTGGTCTAAAGAATTCTAGAGCCACATATCAAAGGGCCGCTACCACTATTTTGCATGATATGATTCACAAGGAAGTAGAAGTCTACATCGATGATATGATTGTCAAGTCTATCAAGTATTTGTTCGAAAAGCCTGCACTTACTGGTAGAATGGCAAGGTGATTACTATTACTCTCAGAATTTGACATTATATATGTCAATCAAAAGTCTATCAAAGGTAAAGAAATTGCGGATCACTTGTCTACACATCCCACAGAAGATGGGAGATCATTAGACGATGCTTTTCCAGATGAGGAAATCATGGTAGTTGAAGAAGGAAACTCTGTTAACACGTGACAATTATATTTTGACAGAGCAGCCAAACAAAGAGGGTATAGGGCAGGAGTGTTATTAATAACACCTGACGAGCTCTATTTGCCTTCATCTTTTCGACTTGATTTTTCATGCACCAATAATATTGTTGAATATGAACATATGCAATCGGTATGGGGATAGCTCTGACAATTGAGGTAAAAAGGATCCAAGTGTTTGGTGACTCATCCATTGTAATCTGCCAAACTTAAGGGAAATGGAAGATCAGAGATGAGAAATTGAAACCTTATCAAGGATATCTGGAGAAGATCTCTAAACACTTTGAAGAAATCTCTTTCAAATACTTCCAGAGAGATAGAAACCGGTTCACCGATGCTCTTGCAACATTAGCATCAATGGTTGAGTGTAGTCTTATGGCCCAAGTAAGACCTTTTCTGGTTGAAAGAAAGGTAAATCCCATCTATCAAGGCTCAATGAATGCCTTGACAACAGATGGAAGATCTTGGTTTGTTCTTATTGTGGACTTCATTAGGGAAGGAAAATATCCTATAGAAGCAACATTAGGGGAAAAGAAGTTTCTTAGAAAATTTGCTACCAAATTCACATTACAAGATGATTTTCTATACAAAAGATCGTTCGATGGAATTTACCTATTGTGTGTGGATGAAGAACAGGCGTAGGCTGTGATAGAAGAAATACATTAAGGTATCTATGCACCTCATATGAATGCAAGAATGCTAGCCAAGAAAATCCTAAAATTAGGATACTATTGGTGCACAATGGAAGCAGACTGTGTAGATTTCATTCAAAAATGCCATAAATGTCAGATATTTGCCAATATCATACATATTCCACCAACAGAATTGCATTCGCTCAGTTCCCCTTGGCCATTCTCTACATGGGGTATTGATGTTATAGGAAAAATTACTCCCAAAACATCAAATGGTCATGAGTTCATACTGGTAGCAATTGACTATTTCACCAAATGGGTGGAAGGACAGTCATATTCAGTTCTCACTGCTACAAATGTGGCCAAGTTTATTAAAGAGTATATCATTTGTCAATATGGAACTGATATCTAACCAGGGGACTCATTTTCATGGACAAGTCGATAAACTTTGTACCAAATTTGGGATCAAACGAGATAAATCAACCACTTATTGTCCACAAACAAATGGGGCAGTGGAAGTAGCTAATAAAGAAGGTAATTCTCCAAAAGATGGCAGATATGCATAGGGATTGGGTGGATCACTTACCGTATGCACTATGGGCATATAGAACGTCGATTTGAACTTCTACAGGGGTAACTCTGTATTCCCTTGTATACAGAATGGACGTTGTGTTGCCAATTGAGATATAAGTGCCCTCTCGTCGAGTCCTCATAGAAAGCAAGTTACTAGAAGGAGAATGGGTGTAGGCTAAATATGATGAACTCAATCTGTTGGATGAAAAAAGAATGAAAGCCATGGACAATTTAAAAAAGTATCAGTTGAGAATGGCAAGAGCATTCAATAAAAATGTTCATCCTCGTAACATTGAAGTTAGAGATTTGGTCCTCAGAGAACAAAGAGCACCTACACAAGATCTTCGGGGAAAATTCCAACCAAATTGGAATGGTCCATTCACAGTAAAGAAAGTCTTATCAGGAAAAGCTGTACTACTCCCGGATTTGGATGGAGATGAATTGTTAGGTTTGGTTAATATGGATCAACTGAAAAAAAATATTATGTTTAAATTTGGGGTAGCCACTTAAACTATGTTTGACCTGATTCCTCATAAGGGATACATAGGCAACTCAGCATGTTCGAGTGCAGTCTCATCTGTACCAAGCTCTTAAAAAAATTTTTTGGGGCATTGAATTAAACAAAAATAAAAAAAGAAAAAGAAGATCCGGAGTTATGTCTCGAGTGCCCAAAAAAGAAAGCAATGCTTTAAGATCATCATCTCGCCACTTGGCACCTTAATTACTAGACAACTTGTTTTCCCTAGTAATTTGTTTCTCCATCATCAATGGTTTACAAAAAAATAGCCACTTGACATTATCAATCACAAGTCAGATCATTCCTGTAATACCCTACTTCTTAAATCCGGTCTGATTACATGGTTGAACTGGTCTATCTATGCAGGACCCGAACCAGAGAGAGTTAGAGCGGGCTCCTTATGGACTATGATGGCAAGGGTGACCTTAAACACCGGCTGGCCCGACAAGTCCGAGCTAGTGCCAGAAGAGACGGGAGTACCCAAGCCGTATACATGCACCTATCATAAGGCCATGTACGGATAAATCAGGTATTGTAGCCGTATATTAAGGCGTGTACGTATATTACATCGTATGCCAGGGGTGGGGTTCGCACCGAGGCCCGAACTCGGTCAAAATCCCAAGTTTTGGCCCTCAGGTGGGCGGATAGGTGGGCGCACCCACCCACCTGAGTGACCCATCCATGTGAACTATTCAGTTATTTAGGAAGTATATATATAGCATTTATGATTTTCTTTTCTTTTAATTTATGACACTCGTACGTGGGTGAGGATAGTTAAGAGGAGAGAGAAAAGAAAGGGAAGAAGAAGGGAAGAGAAGGAAGAGGAAGAAGAGAAGGATTTCAGCGGCGCCGAAGCTTGATCTTTCCATTTCGGCGCCGGGAGAGTGATCTTCAACTCTAGATCTACATTTAGAGGTAAGCAACGTTGGGTTCCTTAAACATTCACCATACCCAAGCATAAACCCTTGATTCGTGTAGGGTTTATTGAGATCTTGTAAATCCCCTTTGAAATGATGAATCTAAGGTTTAATAGATGATTTATGTGTTGATCTTGAAGGATTTGAAGAGGTATTGACAAGGTTGGAGAAGCATTGTGGGTTTGAAGTGATTTTGAGGGTTTGAAGGTGTTCTTGAGCAAAGAAGGTAAGATGGTTTCCCATCACTTGAATCTAACCTAGATCTAGGTTAGAACCATCCTATAAGACTTTGAAAGTGTGAAGAATGGGTTGGGAAAAGCCCCCATTTGAATCCCCAAAGAATGGAGGAAGTTGGGAAGAAACAGCAGTTTTCCCGCTAAGACCTGTGGGTAGGACCGGTGGGCCATCTGGCCCGCCTATGAGCACCCACCTGAGAGGGCAGGGCCTTCGAGCACAACCGGCGGGCTAGACCGACGGGCAAACCGGCGGGCCACCCTGCCCGCCGGTCTTAGCAGGGCCCCCTGGCCCAACCGACGGGCTAGACCTGTGGGCCAACCGGCGGGCCAACCTGCTCGTCGGTCCAAACCGGTGGGCTAGACCGGTGGGCCAAATAGGTGGGCTGTCTGACCCACCTGTGAGGCCCCGAATGTGATTCTTACATCCGATTGGACCCAAATCGGACGTGCGACCTTCTTTTAATGTTTTAAACATGATTTTGTCATCGGATCTCATTAATTTTGATTCCAAAATGGTGAAGTACTAACCCCATTCAATCATGTTAGGTTCACCAAATCCTACACTTCTCGCACCGGATCTCTCCCGTACCGAACGGGAATCCTTGTACACTACAGGTAAGTGGGGAGAAGATGTTTGGCCTTGTTTCAAGGCATTGTTTGGAATTTATTTAAATGTATTTAGTCTAGTCATGCCATCATGAATATGCTATGTAGATTAGTCATCCTCACGTTGTTATGCATGTGTGCTATGTTTACTTTCTAAATGCCACGTGATGAGATGCTTATGTGATTGAATGTTGACATCATTGTGCATGATGCATTGATAGACTAGATGCCATAGTCGGCTTGGAAACGAGTGCATTGGTGGCCCGTGGTATGGGACGCGGAGGCACTATGCAATCGTACTATTGTCATATAGGAGCATGCGGTTTAGGATTTCACCTTCCCGTGCTACGACCCTTCCCAACAGGGGTTAAGGTGTCGGGTTACCATTTGGGGGGAAGCAGTGGTCGCGGTTGTCGGGTCACTGTGGCTGTTAGACATAACGCCCGACGAGTCAATAGGACAGTCGGCAACCCCGGTGGTACATTCAAGAGGGCCAATCGTACAGCTTTTAAATTACTGGAGTCAGCACCTTTAATTTCAGTCATTTACATTTCTGTTGGGAGCCGGTGGTCGGCATGTTTTTACTTTTCTGAGTACTCACGGTGGGCCTTCTCCGACAGCCCTATGGGCGTATCGCGGGATGGAGTTCGCGGCTCGTACCCAGAGTATACGCGCACTGTGGTTGTAGTAGCACTAAACCGAAGACTTAGTAATGTTGCTTAGGTGGATGTGATTTAAAATGTAATGCATAGCATGTAGAGCATATGGTTGTGTTTCATTGTGTGGACTTCTGTGTGATCCATCTTTCCACTTACTGAGCTAGTGAGCTCATCCCACGTGTGCACTCCTTTTTAGATGTTTTTGCAGGTCATACATCTGAAGAGCATGGGGTGGGTCCCACAGTCGAGTTTCCTGAAGAGGACTGGTGGACCCCTGAGGAGTTAGAGCACGGCACTGACTGCTCGTGCGAGAGTTGTGCTGTGGGACCGCAGTTCTGATGCCGAGCTGAGCTCCACTTTTGAGGCCGAGCTGAGCTCTACCATGTGATGCCGAGCTGGGCTCAACCCTTGATGCCGAGCTGAGCTCTAGCCTTTGATACCGAGCCGAGCTGTGTACTTTGATTATTTTTTATGGTTTTCTTTATGTACTTGATATGTGAATTGTACTTTTATTGTGTAAATATCATGCCTTCGGGCCCACATGTATATAATTATTGTATCACAATTCGGGTATCAAGTATTATGGGATTACTCACAGGTAAAACTTAGTCTTCCGCTGATCTGATGAGCTTATATTAGTTGTGTGTATACTGTGGTGGAATACAGTATCAGATGATCCTGACAGGTTTAGGTTAACCGGTGTTAACCCGATCACTGGCCCGGTTCAGTGTGAACAGGGTGTGACAATTCCCCCCTTGTGGTTCTTTTTGTTCCACTTTCAAATGTAATATCCTATCTTCAGTATACAATTTAGAATTATGATGAAGAACTTATTGGGCTACGAAATATTTTTCTTTCTATCAGAAGTATCTTCTGATAGAATAAAAATATTTGTGAGCTTGTTTATGTCTTGTATATGTTTATTTCACTTTTTTTGATCAAGTTGTTCGCTTGTATCATCCAGGAACAAATCAATTATGGATTTTCCCTGTGCAAATACTTTGGATGAGACTCTACGTAGGTGGAATATGAATATGAATGTGGATGATTCTAAGCTGTTGGAAGAAACAAATCTTCAGGTCCTTAGCTAGATTCGCTACATGGAATTATGTTATAACTTGCTAAAGAAAGTTCCCAAGCATTGGGATTGTAACTTGCACGTGTTCAAATTTGGGTCAGTAGAAATTTATCCAACTCTAGAAGAAATCAGAGCCTCCTTGCTCTTCTCACCCAAAGGAAAGCTTTTTCGTCCTACTCTACAAGTAGTCTACACCAAGGATATCCAAGAATTCTTCGGATGGAACAGAAAGGAAATGAAGAAGTTCATGGTTTTTTGCAAAATAGACATCTTTGAAGTAGCCAAAGCTTTTTCTCGATACAGACATTTGGAGGGAATGGATCAGTGGCGTAGAGGTAATATCTATCTGTTCTGCATGATAGCACATACTTGTTGCATTATCTTGGACGTGGAGTTGTTCCCGCCATCATCAAAATAGTGTTACAACTTTGAGAAGGTTGCGACATTGGTCCCATAATCCTGGCTAAAACACTTAAAGGGTTGGACCAGATGGTCATTTCTGAGAAATTTGGTACAAATCACCAGATGGGGTGTCCTGTTGCTTTCCAACTTTGGTTAACTGAGAAGCTACAACTGTTAAGGCCTTTACAATATAGTAAGCTGACAACCGTCCAGTACCAGACAAGGAGGGAAATTCTAGAATTCCACTTAATTGGTAGTTGGCAGGAGTACCTTCAAGAGAAAATTGAAGATAATATCAGATGGACCTGTCAGTGGTCGCCAATTGAGAATCCTATTATGAATACCCCAGGGTGCAATAATGTTAGACTGATGGGTTTGACTCACACGTCCTTTTATCTACCTACTCATCTACAGCGGCAATATCAGTTACCTCAAACAGATCTAAGAGAAGTAGTGAACTTTTATCCCCTGGAGAAGCTATCCACTGGTGTCATAGATCTGCTGACAAATTTATGGTAAAGGTAGTTGGTGTAAGGTCTTTTAGAAGAAAAAGTTCCAAGCACTTAAGACAGTTGAAGATCTGGCTTTTTGGTCTATTGTATTTCCATGTAACCGTTGTTCGTTTGTTGTAAACCTGAGCTTGAAGTTGAAATAAATTTAGCCTTTTCTATCTACCTTTACATGAGTGGTGGGAATGAAAAAGAAGGGAATCGTGCATAACCTAATCAAAAGAATAACATTGTTATAACATAACAAAACACCATTATCCATTGCATCCTTGCTTGATATGTACTAACCTATGTTTGTTTAGGTAAAGTGTCATAAGTGTAACTTCAGTGTTTAAGAGATGTGAAAAGAGCGTCATTTCTACAAACAGCGCCAGAAAGTGCCAATTACATTGTAAAGATGATATAATAAGAATGTGTCATATCCATAACAGTACCAAAAAGTACCAATTCCTTGTCCAAAATGCCATTGCAAGAATGACATTTCTCTGATAGTACCATAAGTGTAAACTTCAGTGTTCAAGTGACGCGAAAAGAGTGTCATTTTTACAAATAGTTCCAGAAAGTGCCAATTGCATTATAAAGATGATATTATAAGAATGTCATCTCCATGACAGCGCCGAAGAGTGCCAATTCCTTGACCAAGATGCTATTATAAGAATAACAATTCAGTGCCAAGATGCATATAAAAAATCTTTTTCCACAGCAATGCCAGAAAGTGCCGATTGCATTGATCGGATGATATAATAAGAGTATTATCTCCACAACAGTGATAGAAAGTGCCAATTTCGGTCTCATTTTCCATGAAAATATTGAAAAATATTAATCTTAGTGTCAATTTTTAGATCAGCAGTATTAAGAAATGTTACAAAGAAGTCAATCGGATCAGAAGGGCTAAGGTACGTTATAAGAATGATATCCTTACTCAGGTATGTATTCTCTTCCTCATTAGAAATGATTGCACTTTGAGATAATTCTCACATACTTATATTCTTGGCCAAGTCTAGGATATTTCATGTATGATCCAGTTCCAGTGGTATAATATATCAATACTAGTCAATCGGATATACTGTCATATTAATTTCTTGTTTTCATCAAATTTTACCATCTGAGTCTAATCGCTCGCCTTTTGCACTGTAGACCAAACCTTAAACCAGTTAAACCAGAAAGAACCAAACCCTAAACCAAACCAGACCAAATCCTGAACTAGACCAAACCCTAAACCAGACCAAACCCTAAACCAAACCATACCAGACCAAACCCTGAACCAAGCCAAACCAAACCAACCCAACCCAACCCAACCCAACCCAACCCAAAACCAAACCAAACCAAAAAAAAAACCCTAAACCCTAATTTAAACCAAACCCTAAACCCAACTAGAACCCGAACCTAAACCTGAACCAAAAACTTAAAATTAAACCCTTAATCAAACCTTAAATCAGACCAAAATTAAACCTTAAAGTCAAACCATAAATCAAAACTTAAAATTAAATCTTAAAATCAAACCAAAATCAAACCTTAATCAAACTTAAACCCTAAATTAAACCTTAAAGTCAAACCAAAATCAAACCTTTAATCAAACCTTAATCAAACCTAAACCTTAAATCAAACTTTAAATCAAACCTTAATCAAATTTTGATCAAACTTTAGTCAAACCTTAACCCTAAATTAAACCAAAATCAAACCTTAAAATTAAACCTTAAAATTAAACCTTGAACTTAAACCGGACCATTCCCTATCCAAACCAAAACTTACCGACTGTTATTTACGTGATAAGAACTCCACCAAAGCCTACTGCCACCCAGGATAGGAGTTGCCCCAGTCTAAGGGAGTGTCTGGAGGCGTAAACAGGGTGCCACAGAGTAGAATGAGGTGACACATGTCCTGTTACTAACACTAACAGGGTGACATACACTAACAGGGTGACACGAGGGGGGCTCCATGTAAGGGATTAGAAATCCGTGTAAGCCCTAACATGGATTTGTGGGGGGCTTACACAGGTTTGGCCCCCCTCTCACGGCCTTGGTCTTTTTACACCCCTACCCCTCCTACTCTCCTATAAATAGTGACCCCTGGGTCACTGTAAAACCGCGGGCAGAAAAGAACAGAGAGAAAACAAAAGAGAGTAAAATCCCTGAGAAAAATCCCTAACATTGTTCCAAAAGAGAGACAAGAAAAAAAAGAGAGAAGAAAGAAAAAGAGTGAAGAATCCTAATCTAGCTAAAGTTGACTGTCTCATTGCCAGAAGCTGAAGTTGACTGTCTCATTGCCGAAAGCCCAGGTTGTCCATATAATATTAGTATTGAACTCTCGTTCAAATTCATTTTACTTAAATTCAATACTTTTCTTATGGCTTGAAAGCTCTGCCCAAAATTCCTGAGATGATTCCAACCCTATAAAAATAGCGCGGAAGCTTTGTCTAAAATTCCTAAGCTAATTCCAACCCTAGAAAAATGACACGGAAGCTCTATCCAAAATTCCTGAGCTGATTCCAACCCTAGAGAAAAGGTGCGGATGCTCTACCCAAAATTCCTGAGCTGATTCTAACCCTAGAAAAACGATGCGAAAGCTCTGCCCAAAATTCTTGAGCTAATTCCAACCTTAGAAAAATGACATGGAATCACTGTTCAAAATTCCTAAGCTGATTTCAACCCTAGAAAAATGGTGCGGAAGCCCTGCTCAAAATTTCTGAGCTGATTCTAACCCTAAAAAAATGGCACAGAAGCTTTGCCCAAAATTTCTGAGCTAATTCCAACCCTAGAAAAATGGTTCGAAAACTCTACATAAAATTTTAGGAGCTGATCCCACCCTAGAAAAATGGGAAGCTCTGCCCAAAATTCCTAAGCTGATTCCAACCCTAGAAAAACGACGCAAGAGCTTTGCCCAAAATTCCCAAGTTGATTCCAACTTTAGGAATACGACGCAGAAACCTTGCCCAAATTTTTAGAATTGATTTCAATTCCAGAAATATAGTATGGAAGTCCTATCCAGATTCCCAGAAACCAGAATCCGTAGTCACACCCTAGCAAAATAGCCTTGTCAATTTTCTTACCCAGGTGCCAAAAATTTTTAACTTCTCCAAGAAAGAGAAAAGAAAATTAAATCGTTGCCTTTGAGTCGAGGAAAATTATTAGAAAATTCACCATTTTCATCGATTATTATCATGTGAATATTATATTGTAATTTTATTTCCCTCATTTATGTATATATTTGTTTTACGTGATTATTGCATAAAATAAGGATTTACTATTGTAGTTTTATGTATTAATTTTAGCATATGTCCATTAAATGTAGTTTGTTTCATCATTTTATATGTTATCGCCTGTGTTCCTCACATAAAGAAATGATCATGATTTTCCTGTTATAGAGCATAGCACGTGTATGTAGGTAAGATAATTGTATTTCTCATTATTTTATGTAAATTTTATTATTTCATGTGGAATTCTTTCAAGCAAGTTTATGTATATATGTTTGCATTATTTCACATAATAGAATTTCTGTGCTAGCTTAGACTGTTAAAATTCTCAGGGGAGAATATTTGAAATCTAAGCTTGTGGTAGAAAGATCAAAAATTCCGGATGAGGTGGGTGCCTAACTCCTTCCCACACTCATAACCGGACACAGACCCCTATCTCTGGAATAGACCAAAGTATGAAGTCAAATTAGGGGGTTCCTTCCTTTCGCAGGAATCCAACCCCCTATTTGAGGTTGATCCCTCGATCGAAATTGGGCTCCATAAGGTTCTAAGACCTGAATCCTAGATGGGAACTCCAAACATCATGCTTCCCCCATCCTCCCAATAGTCACTAGACCATGCTTTGGAGACCATTTAATTCGAGGCAGGCCAGAGGTGAGAAAGAAGGATAGAGCGGAAAAGAGAGAAAAAAAATAAAAAAGGGTATTTTCCCTTACACTATTTTGTAACCTTCACTGATAACTACTCTCGATGTGGGTACATTTACCTAATGCACCGAAAATCAAAAAACTTTGAAAAGTTCAAGAAGTTTCGAGCTGAGGTAGAAAAGCAATTGGGTAAGTGCAT
The DNA here is from genome assembly GCF_013358625.1 of Macadamia integrifolia. NCBI lineage: Eukaryota > Viridiplantae > Streptophyta > Magnoliopsida > Proteales > Proteaceae > Macadamia > Macadamia integrifolia. Next base: position 31,241,171 of record NC_056558.1, read on the forward strand.
CAAGACCCTTCAATTAGATGGAGGAGGACAATACCTATCAGATGAGTTCAGGGACTATTTAAAGCAAGATGGGATTCTTTCTCAGTTGATAGCCCCAGGGACATCTCAACAGAACGGTGTAGCAGAGAGACGAAATTGAACCCTATTAGATATAGTTCGGTCTATGCTCAGTTATTTAGAATTACCTGCATCTTTTGGGGTTTTGCTTTGGAGATGCCATCTATATTTTGAATAGGGTTCCAACAAAATATGTCCCAAAAACACCATTTGAGTTGTGGTATGGGCGAAAGCTTAGCCTACAATATACTAGGGTTTGGGGTTGCATTACACATGTAAGGAAGCAACAAATAGATAATATGGAATCCTGAACAAATAGATGCTACTTCCTAGGATACCCAAAAACAACTACTGGTTATTTCTTCTATACCCTGTTGATCATAAGGTTTTAGTTAGTAAACATGTGATGTTCCTTGAAGAGGATTTGGTCATTTGTAGATCGGATTTAGTTGTTATAAAAGAAATATCTAATGACCAAGAACCTTTTGCACCTATTATACATCCTACTGAAGTGAATCAACCCTAAGCGCCTCAAAAGAGTGCAGGATCCATCAAGCCTCCAACTCATTTGACACTTCTTAATTAAAATGATTAAAAGGTGGAAGAGTTCCACATGGTTTCTGACACTTCTGAGTCAGACCCATTTTCTAACGAAGAGGCTTTGAAGGATATTGATTCTATTCAATGGATGGAAGCCATGTGCTGTGAGATTGCATCCATGCACTCCAACCACGTTTGGACTCTAGAGAATCCACCCTAAGGCATCAAGCCCATAGGATTTAAGTGGATCTTCAAGAGAAAGAGAGGTGTGGATGGTAAAGTGGAACGTTTTATAGCGAGACTGGATGCAAAAGGTTGCACCCAACAAGAAGGGGTGGACTATGATGAGACCTTTTCATATTACCGATGATAAAGTCCATTAGGATTTTATTGTTGATTACAGCACACTTAGATTATGAAATATGACAGATGGATGTACAGATCGCCTTCCTGAATGGACATTTAGATGATGTCATGTATATGCATCAGCCAAAAGAGTTTGCTTCACCAGGGGAAGAAAACAAATTGTGCAGACTTTTGAGATCTATCTATGGTCTCAAATAGGCTGACATGAGCTGAAACATACGTTTTGATCAAACCATCAAAGAGTTTGAGTTTCAATAAAATATTGATGAGTCATGCACATATAAAACAGTCAGTAGGAGTGGCATTGTTTCCTAATCTTGTATATGGGACGATATTTTACTTATTGGGAATGATGTAGAATTACTTTCATCTGTATAGGTGTGGTTGTCCAAAACATTCTCAATGAAAGACCTTAGTGAAGGCAGTTACATCCTTAGAATTAAATTTGTGAGAGATCGCAAGAAAATGATGTTGGGCTTATCACAATCCACTTATATTGACAAAATACTGGGAAAGTTTGGCATGGTATATTCCAAGAATGGAAATGTTCTTTTCAGACATAGAGTCACTTTATCCAAGTCTCAGTGCCCTCAAACTGCTGACGATGTTGTACTTATTGGGAATAATGTAGAATTACTTTCATCTGTATAGGTGTGGTTATCCGAAACATTCTCAAGGAAAGACCTTAGTGAAGGCAGTTACATTCTTAGAATTAAACTTGTGAGAGATCGGATGAAAATGATGTTGGGCTTATCATAATCCACTTATATTGACCAAAAAACTGAGAAAGTTTGGCATGATAGATTCCAAGAAAAGAAATGTTCTTTTCAGACATAGAGTCACTTTATCCAAGTTTCAGTGCCCTCAAACTCCTGAGGATATTGAGGCCATGAAGAGAATTCTTTATGCTTCAGTAATAAGAAGTCTCATGTACTAGACCAGATATTTGTCATACGGTAGGGATTGTGAGCCGATATCAGTCCAATCCAGGTCAGGAACATTGGACTGTTGTCAAATGTATTCTCAAGTACTTGAGGAGGACCAAGGATTACTTCCTGGTCTATGGTTGTGACCACTTGTTTATATAATGGGTGGTGGGGCTATAATTTAGAAAAGTACCAAACAGAAATCAATAGCCGACTCCACAGCTAAAGCTGAGTATCTGACAACTAGTAAAGTAGCCAGAGAAGGGGTTTGGCTCAAGAAATTCAAGACCTAGGGGTGGTCCCTGAGCTTGTCGAGCACCCTATTCCATTGTATTGTGACAACTGAGGAGCCATAGCACAAGCAAAGGAACCAAGGGCTCCTCAGAAAAACAAGCATGTGGAGCATAAGTGTGAGTGTACATATTGTGTTTACATTAAACTAGATCATACGAGAATTTTTCATGAAGGTTTCTATTGGTTAATGAAAATAAAATTCTCGTTAGTAGTGTACGATCGGTCTTTTGACCTGAGGGGTTCTTATCGATATGATTACGCATTATGACTTTTTGGTGTACCAACTATTGATGTCTCTTTAACTATATATTTAGGTGCACTGGATTCACAATGTTTAATCGTATTCGAAAGAGATGCCCAACATGGAATCCACTGCCCTCTTGGGGAGAATATCAAGAAGAGAGAAAGTCTATAATTGATTGAACAAAATTCGGATCTGATGGCATTTTGATAAAAAAATTTTATAAATATTTAGAAAATTAATATATTTATTATTTACTTATGTTCAAAAACATTTTGGTAAAATTTTTTTTGTGGTCCAGTCAAAATTATAGAATCTCTATAATATGAGTTTCAGTGCATTGGGGATTTGACAGTAATTTTACACATGCCCTATAGTGTGCACGTGATATTGTATAGTCGAGGACTGATGCGTAATTTATCTACTTAAATTGAGAATTTTGGTTACATTTACTTGTCATGTATGTATAGGTAAATATTACATGTAGAATGTACCATTTGATACATTGATAGATTACATCCCAATGGGGTCCTATCCTTTCACGTGTTAGATTCACATTCTATGACAGTACATTCAAGTTGGCATGTATTTTTTTAGAGGTTGTACGTTATTTGGAATCTATAGATATTAGATTTGATCTCATGTCATAAGGATATGACCTGATTCCATTGTTTTTTATGTACATGTGAAAGATTAGTGGTGATAATGTGTCCATCAAAATAGGTGGTAATGTGTCCATCAAAATAGGTGGGCCCACCATGTTGAATAGACTTGAATGTGAGAGCTTTAATTTAAACTCTCATATGCAAAATTGTAGGGATTTGATCCCCACCCACTTTTAAGTGGTTACGTAAACATAGTCATATTAGAGAATTGGAGCAGTTATGGTGCTGCTCACCCCTCCCTAAGTTAAGGATAAAATCTCTTTATTTGAGGAAAAAGGAAGTGGAACTCTCGTACGTTAAGAGAACATTCACTCTCACTCTCTCCCTCTCTATGTGAAAATACAAAAGCAAAAAGAGGAGAAATTCCTACTTTATCTTCTCTTGAAGAAGGAATCTTCACTTCGTCACTACAGGAACTGAATGGAGATCCAACAAGCTATTGTGGAAGGTGAACTTCGTGATTGAAGGACTAAGTCCACTTGGAGGTTTTTTTTTAATAGCGAAACTAAGGTAACCATCTACACCCCTCCATTAATGATTTTTAGAATGTCTGACCCTTCCAATAGGACGATCCAAATCATTTCCGCCCCTTCACTTTGGCATATCCTCCACCTTATCTACCCCATAGCTTTAACGGAATGCTATTGCAACTCAAATGATTACAGGCAGCCTCAACATCTATGTTACTCACCCATATGCACTATAATTCCTCTAGTAAGACAATCCATTAGGAACGCCTTCCTGCTTCAAAATCCAGTATCATGTTATGTTCACCCTCACTTATATATGCGATCTAGTAAGAAATCATTCTACTACATCAATTGTCATTGTGCCAATTTCTTACAATCACAATATAGAGTACAAGGAAAGGTTTACACTAGACACAGTGGGCCCCAGTGGGAGGCCCCGCATGACGAGCTATTAACTCAGTCGTAGAGTGCGCCCTCGATAATTGCATCCTTTTTCCTAGTTTGTGGGGCTCTCAGCCACATGGATAGT